>NW_027673072.1:0-328000 GCF_964194105.1 Spermophilus citellus
TAAGGCGACTTGGTTCCCCAAATGTCGTTCTTCTATGTTAAAGCGTTCGTTTCCAGTAACAGTTTGAGTTTTTAGGTTTCACTCTGTTTTCTCCTATATTGATAGATGTATTTGGAACTCTAAATCCAACACGGTTTGTGCTAGCTTCTTGAAACTTGACACAATAAAGTAGTTTCACGTTCTATCTCTATGTTTTGTTTCCTCTTGATGTAGCCCTAACAGTGACTGGCGAGAAACACTTTCATGGAAAGGGGTTGCCAGGCTTCCCAAATATACGAATCTCCAGAAATCTCAGCAAATATTTTTTCACCCAAACTGGATGATACTTTCAGGTAAAGATCAGTACACTAAGGCGACTTGGTTCCCCAAATTTCGTTCTTTTATGTTGAAGCGTTCGTTTCCAGTAACAGTTTGAATTTTTAGGTTTCACTCTGTTTTCTCCTATATTGATAGATGTATTTGGAACTCTAAATCCAACACGGTTTGTGCTAGCTTCTTGAAACTTGACACAATAAAGTAGTTTCACGTTCTATCTCTATGTTTTGTTTCTTCTTGTTGTAGCCCTAACAGTGACTGGCGAGAAACACTTTCATGGAAAGGGGTTGCCAGGCTTCCCAAATATACGAATCTCCAGAAATCTAAGGAAATATTTTTTTACCCAAACATGATGATACTTTCAGGTAATGATCAGTACACTAAGGCGACTTGGTTCCCCAAATTTCGTTCTTCTATGTTGAAGCGTTCGTTTCCAGTAACAGTTTGAATTTTTAGGTTTCACTCGGTTTTCTCCTACATTGATAGATGTATTTGGAACTCTAAATCCAACACGGTTTGTGCTAGCTTCTTGAAACTTGACACAATAAACTAGTTTCACGTTCTATCTCTATGTTTTGTTTCCTCTTGATGTAGCCCTAAGCAGTGACTGGCGAGAAACACTTTCATGGAAAGGGGTGGCTTCCCAAAATTACGAATCTCCAGAAATCTCAGCAAATATTTTTTCACCCAAACTGGATGATACTTTCAGGTAATGATCAGTACACTAAGGCGACTTGGTTCCCCAAATTTCATTCTTCTATGTTGAAGCGTTCGTTTCCAGTAACAGTTTGAATTTTTAGGTTTCACTCTGTTTTCTCCTATATTGATAGATGTATTTGGAACTCTAAATCCAACACGGTTTGTGCTAGCTTCTTGAAACTTGACACAATAAAGTAGTTTCACGTTCTATCTCTATGTTTTGTTTCCTCTTGATGTAGCCCTAAGCAGTGACTGGCGAGAAACACTTTCATGGAAAGGGGTTGCCAGGCTTCCCAAAATTACGAATCTCCAGAAATCTCAGCAAATATTTTTTCACCCAAACAGGATGATACTTTCAGGTAATGATCAGTACACTAAGGCGACTTGGTTCCCCAAATGTCGTTCTTCTATGTTAAAGCGTTCGTTTCCAGTAACAGTTTGAGTTTTTAGGTTTCACTCTGTTTTCTCCTATATTGATAGATGTATTTGGAACTCTAAATCCAACACGGTTTGTGCTAGCTTCTTGAAACTTGAAACAATAAAGTAATTTCACGTTCTATCTCTATGTTTTGTTTCCTCTTGATGTAGCACCAAGCAGTGACTGAGGAGAAACACTTTCATGGAAAGGGGTTGCCAAGCTTCCTAAAATTACAAATCTCCACTAATCTCAGCAAATAATTTTGCACCCAAACTGGATGATACTTTCAGGTAATGATCAGTACACTAAGGCGACTTGGGTCCCCAAATTTCGTTCTTCTATGTTGAAGCGTTCGTTTCTAGTAACAGTTTGAATTTTTAGGTTTCACTCTGTTTTCTCCTATATTGATAGATGTATTTGGAACTCTAAATCCAACACGGTTTGTGCTAGCTTCTTGAAACTTGACACAATAAAGTAGTTTCACGTTCTATCTCTATGTTTTGTTTCTTCTTGTTGTAGCCCTAACAGTGACTGGCGAGAAACACTTTCATGGAAAGGGGTTGCCAGGCTTCCCAAATATACGAATCCCCAGAAATCTCAGGAAATATTTTTTCACCCAAACAGGATGATACTTTCAGGTAATGATCAGTACACTAAGGTGACTTGGGTCCCCAAATTTCGTTCTTCTATGTTGAAGCGTTCGTTTCCAGTAACAGTTTGAATTTTTAGGTTTCACTCTGTTTTCTCCTATATTGATAGATGTATTTGGAACTCTAAATCCAACACGGTTTGTGCTAGCTTCTTGAAACTTGACACAATACAGTAGTTTCACGTTCTATCTCTATGTTTTGTTTCTTCTTGTTGTAGCCCTAACAGTGACTGGCAAGAAACACTTTCATGGAAAGGGGTTGCCAGGCTTCCCAAATATACGAATCCCCAGAAATCTCAGGAAATATTTTTTCACCCAAACAGGATGATACTTTCAGGTAATGATCAGTACACTAAGGTGACTTGGGTCCCCAAATTTCGTTCTTCTATGTTGAAGCGTTCGTTTCCAGTAACAGTTTGAATTTTTAGGTTTCACTCTGTTTTCTCCTATATTGATAGATGTATTTGGAACTCTAAATCCAACACGGTTTGTGGTAGCTTCTTGAAACTTGACACAATAAAGTAGTTTCACGTTCTATCTCTATGTTTTGTTTCCTCTTGATATAGCCCTAAGCAGTGACTGGCGAGAAACACTTTCATGGAAAGGGGTGGCTTCCCAATATTATGAATCTCCAGAAATCTCAGCAAATATTTTTTCACCCAAACTGGATGATACTTTCAGGTAATGATCAGTACACTAAGGCGACTTGGTTCCCCAAATTTTGTTCTTCTATGTTGAAGCGTTCGTTTCCAGTAACAGTTTGAATTTTTAGGTTTCACTCTGTTTTCTCCTATATTGATAGATGTATTTGGAACTCTAAATCCAACACGGTTTGTGCTAGCTTTTTGAAACTTGACACAATAAAGTAGTTTCACGTTCTATCTCTATGTTTTGTTTCCTCTTGATGTAGCCCTAAGCAGTGACTGGCGAGAAACACTTTCATGGAAAGGGGTTGCAAGGCTTTCCAAAATTACGAATCTCAAGAAATCTCAGCAAATATTTTTTCACCCAAACTGGATGATACTTTCAGGTAATGATCACTACACTAACGCGACTTGGTTCCCCAAATTTCGTTCTTCTATGTTGAAGCGTTCGTTTCCAGTAACAGTTTGAATTTTTAGGTTTCACTCTGTTTTCTCCTATATTGATAGATGTATTTGGAACTCTAAATCCAACACGGTTTGTGCTAGCTTCTTGAAACTTGACACAATAAAGCAGTTTCACGTTCTATCTCTATGTTTTGTATCCTCTTGATGTAGCCCTAAGCAGTGACTGGCGAGAAACACTTTCATGGAAAGGGGTTGCCAGGCTTCCCAAAATTACGAATCTCCAGAAATCTCAGCAAATATTTTTTCACCCAAACTGGATGATACTTTCAGGTAATGATCAGTACACTAAGGTGACTTGGTTCCCCAAATGTCGTTCTTCTATGTTGAAGCGTTCGTTTCCAGTAACAGTTTGAATTTTTAGGTTTCACTCTGTTTTCTCCTATATTGATAGATGTATTTGGAACTCTAAATCCAACACGGTTTGTGCTAGCTTCTTGAAACTTGACACAATAAACTAGTTTCACGTTCTATCTCTATGTTTTGTTTCCTCTTGATGTAGCCCTAAGCAGTGACTGGCGAGAAACACTTTCATGGAAAGGGGTGGCTTCCCAAAATTACGAATCTCCAGAAATCTCAGCAAATATTTTTTCACCCAAACTGGATGATACTTTCAGGTAATGATCAGTACACTAAGGCGACTTGGTTCCCCAAATTTCATTCTTCTATGTTGAAGCGTTCGTTTCCAGTAACAGTTTGAATTTTTAGGTTTCACTCTGTTTTCTCCTATATTGATAGATGTATTTGGAACTCTAAATCCAACACGGTTTGTGCTAGCTTCTTGAAACTTGACACAATAAAGTAGTTTCACGTTCTATCTCTATGTTTTGTTTCCTCTTGATGTAGCCCTAAGCAGTGACTGGCGAGAAACACTTTCATGGAAAGGGGTTGCCAGGCTTCCCAAAATTACGAATCTCCAGAAATCTCAGCAAATATTTTTTCACCCAAACAGGATGATACTTTCAGGTAATGATCAGTACACTAAGGCGACTTGGTTCCCCAAATGTCGTTCTTCTATGTTAAAGCGTTCGTTTCCAGTAACAGTTTGAGTTTTTAGGTTTCACTCTGTTTTCTCCTATATTGATAGATGTATTTGGAACTCTAAATCCAACACGGTTTTTGCTAGCTTCTTGAAACTTGAAACAATAAAGTAATTTCACGTTCTATCTCTATGTTTTGTTTCCTCTTGATGTAGCACCAAGCAGTGACTGAGGAGAAACACTTTCATGGAAAGGGGTTGCCAGGCTTCCCAAAATTACGAATCTCCAGAAATCTCAGCAAATATTTTTTCACCCAAACTGGATGATACTTTCAGGTAATGATCAGTACACTAAGGTGACTTGGTTCCCCAAATGTCGTTCTTCTATGTTGAAGCGTTCGTTTCCAGTAACAGTTTGAATTTTTAGGTTTCACTCTGTTTTCTCCTATATTGATAGATGTATTTGGAACTCTAAATCCAACACGGTTTGTGCTAGCTTCTTGAAACTTGACACAATAAAGCAGTTTCACGTTCTATCTCTATGTTTTGTTTCCTCTTGATGTAGCCCTAAGCAGTGACTGGCAAGAAACACTTACATGGAAAGGGGTTGCCATGCTTCCCAAAATTACGAATCTCCAGAAATCTCAGCAAATATTTTTTCACCCAAACTGGATGATACTTTCAGGTAATGATCAGTACACTAAGGCGACTTGGGTTCCCAAATTTCGATCTTCTATGTTGAAGCGTTCGTTTCCAGTAACAGTTTGAATTTTTAGGTTTCACTCTGTTTTCTCCTATATTGATAGATGTATTTGGAACTCTAAATCCAACACGGTTTGTGCTAGCTTCTTGAAACTTGACACAATAAAGTAGTTTCACGTTCTATCTCTATGTTTTGTTTCCTCTTGATGTAGCCCCTAACAGTGACTGGCGAGAAACACTTTCCGGAAAGGGGTTGCCAGTCTTCCCAAATATACGAATCTCCAGAAATCTTAGCAAATATTTTTTCACCCAAACTGGATGATACTTTCAGGTAATGATCACTACACTAACGCGACTTGGTTCCCCAAATTTCGTTCTTCTATGTTAAAGCGTTCGTTTCCAGTAACAGTTTGAATTTTTAGGTTTCACTCTGTTTTCTCCTATATTGATAGATGTATTTGGAACTCTGAATCCAACACGGTTTGTGCTAGCTTCTTGAAACTTGACACAATAAAGTAGTTTCACGTTCTATCTCTATGTTTTGTATCCTCTTGATGTAGCCCCAAGCAGTGACTGAGGAGAAACACATTCATGGAAAGGGGTTGCCAAGCTTCCTAAAATTACAAATCTCTACAAATCTCAGCAAATATTTTTTCACCCAAACAGGATGATACTTTCAGGTAATGATCAGTACACTAAGGCGACTTGGGTCCCCAAATTTCGTTCTTCTATGTTGAAGCGTTCGTTTCCAGTAACAGTTTGAATTTTTAGGTTTCACTCTGTTTTCTCCTATATTGATAGATGTATTTGGAACTCTAAATCCAACACGGTTTGTGCTAGCTTCTTGAAACTTGACACAATAAAGTAGTTTCACGTTCTATCTCTATGTTTTGTTTCCTCTTGATGTAGCCCTAAGCAGTGACTGGCGAGAAACACTTTCATGGAAAGGGGTGGCTTCCCAAAATTACGAATCTCCAGAAATCTCAGCAAATATTTTTTCACCCAAACTGGATGATACTTTCAGGTAATGATCAGTACACTAAGGCGACTTGGTTCCCCAAATGTCGTTCTTCTATGTTGAAGCGTTCGTTTCCAGTAACAGTTTGAATTTTTAGGTTTCACTCTGTTTTCTCCTATATTGATAGATGTATTTGGAACTCTGAATCCAACACGGTTTGTGCTAGCTTCTTGAAACTTGACACAATAAACTAGTTTCACGTTCTACCTCTATGTTTTGTTTCCTCTTGATGTAGCCCTAAGCAGTGACTGACAAGAAACACTTTCATGGAAAGGGGTTGCCAGGCTTCCCAAAATTACGAATCTCCAGAAATCTCAGCAAATATTTTTTCACCCAAACTGGATGATACTTTCAGGTAATGATCAGTACACTAAGGCGACTTGGTTCCCCAAATTTCGTTCTTCTATGTTGAAGCGTTCGTTTCCAGTAACAGTTTGAATTTTTAGGTTTCACTCTGTTTTCTCCTATATTGATAGATGTATTTGGAACTCTAAATCCAACACGGTTTGTGCTAGCTTCTTGAAACTTGACACAATAAAGTAGTTTCACGTTCTATCTCTATGTTTTGTTTCCTCTTGATGTAGCCCTAAAAGTGACTGGCGAGAAACACTTTCATGGAAAGGGGTTGCCAGGCTTCCCAAATATACGAATCTCCAGAAATCTCAGGAAATATTTTTTCACCCAAACATGATGATACTTTCAGGTAATGATCAGTACACTAAGGCGACTTGGTTCCCCAAATTTCGTTCTTCTATGTTGAAGCGTTCGTTTCCAGTAACAGTTTGAATTTTTAGGTTTCACTCGGTTTTCTCCTACATTGATAGATGTATTTGGAACTCTAAATCCAACACGGTTTGTGCTAGCTTCTTGAAACTTGACACAATAAAGTAGTTTCACGTTCTATCTCTATGTTTTGTTTCCTCTTGATGTAGCCCTAAGCAGTGACTGGCGAGAAACACTTTCATGGAAAGGGGTGGCTTCCCAAAATTACGAATCTCCAGAAATCTCAGCAAATATTTTTTCACCCAAACTGGATGATACTTTCAGGTAATGATCAGTACACTAAGGCGACTTGGGTCCCCAAATTTCGTTCTTCTATGTTGAAGCGTTCGTTTCCAGTAACAGTTTGAATTTTTAGGTTTCACTCTGTTTTCTCCTATATTGATAGATGTATTTGGAACTCTAAATCCAACACGGTTTGTGCTAGCTTCTTGAAACTTGACACAATAAAGTAGTTTCACGTTCTATCTCTATGTTTTGTTTCCTCTTGATGTAGCCCTAAGCAGTGACTGGCGAGAAACACTTTCATGGAAAGGGGTTGCCAGGCTTCCCAAAATTACGAATCTCCAGAAATATCAGCAAATATTTTTTCACCCAAACTGGATGATACTTTCAGGTAATGATCAGTACACTAAGGCGACTTGGTTCCCCAAATGTCGTTCTTCTATGTTAAAGCGTTCGTTTCCAGTAACAGTTTGAGTTTTTAGGTTTCACTCTGTTTTCTCCTATATTGATAGATGTATTTGGAACTCTAAATCCAACACGGTTTGTGCTAGCTTCTTGAAACTTGAAACAATAAAGTAATTTCACGTTCTATCTCTATGTTTTGTTTCCTCTTGATGTAGCACCAAGCAGTGACTGAGGAGAAACACTTTCATGGAAAGGGGTTGCCAAGCTTCCTAAAATTACAAATCTCCACTAATCTCAGCAAATATTTTTGCACCCAAACTGGATGATACTTTCAGGTAATGATCAGTACACTAAGGCGACTTGGGTCCCCAAATTTCGTTCTTCTATGTTGAAGCGTTCGTTTCCAGTAACAGTTTGAATTTTTAGGTTTCACTCTGTTTTCTCCTATATTGATAGATGTATTTGGAACTCTAAATCCAACACGGTTTGTGCTAGCTTCTTGAAACTTGACACAATAAAGTAGTTTCACGTTCTATCTCTATGTTTTGTTTCTTCTTGTTGTAGCCCTAACAGTGACTGGCGAGAAACACTTTCATGGAAAGGGGTTGCCAGGCTTCCCAAATATACGAATCCCCAGAAATCTCAGGAAATATTTTTTCACCCAAACAGGATGATACTTTCAGGTAATGATCAGTACACTAAGGTGACTTGGGTCCCCAAATTTCGTTCTTCTATGTTGAAGCGTTCGTTTCCAGTAACCGTTTGAATTTTTAGGTTTCACTCTGTTTTCTCCTATATTGATAGATGTATTTGGAACTCTAAATCCAACACGGTTTGTGCTAGCTTCTTGAAACTTGACACAATAAAGTAGTTTCACGTTCTATCTCTATGTTTTGTTTCTTCTTGTTGTAGCCCTAACAGTGACTGGCAAGAAACACTTTCATGGAAAGGGGTTGCCAGGCTTCCCAAATATACGAATCCCCAGAAATCTCAGGAAATATTTTTTCACCCAAACAGGATGATACTTTCAGGTAATGATCAGTACACTAAGGCGACTTGGTTCCCCAAATTTCGTTCTTCTATGTTGAAGCGTTCGTTTCCAGTAACAGTTTGAATTTTTAGGTTTCACTCTGTTTTCTCCTATATTGATAGATGTATTTGGAACTCTAAATCCAACACGGTTTGTGCTAGCTTCTTGAAACTTGACACAATAAAGTAGTTTCACGTTCTATCTCTATGTTTTGTTTCCTCTTTATGTAGCCCCTAACAGTGACTGGCGAGAAACACTTTCCGGAAAGGGGTTGCCAGTCTTCCCAAATATACGAATCTCCAGAAATCTCAGCAAATATTTTTTCACCCAAACTGGATGATACTTTCAGGTAATGATCACTACACTAACGCGACTTGGTTCCCCAAATTTCGTTCTTCTATGTTAAAGCGTTCGTTTCCAGTAACAGTTTGAATTTTTAGGTTTCACTCTGTTTTCTCCTATATTGATAGATGTATTTGGAACTCTGAATCCAACACGGTTTGTGCTAGCTTCTTGAAACTTGACACAATAAAGTAGTTTCACGTTCTATCTCTATGTTTTGTATCCTCTTGATGTAGCCCCAAGCAGTGACTGAGGAGAAACACATTCATGGAAAGGGGTTGCCAAGCTTCCTAAAATTACAAATCTCCACAAATCTCAGCAAATATTTTTTCACCCAAACAGGATGATACTTTCAGGTAATGATCAGTACACTAAGGCGACTTGGGTCCCCAAATTTCGTTCTTCTATGTTGAAGCGTTCGTTTCCAGTAACAGTTTGAATTTTTAGGTTTCACTCTGTTTTCTCCTATATTGATAGATGTATTTGGAACTCTAAATCCAACACGGTTTGTGCTAGCTTCTTGAAACTTGACACAATAAAGTAGTTTCACGTTCTATCTCTATGTTTTGTTTCCTCTTGATGTAGCCCTAAGCAGTGACTGGCAAGAAACACTTTCATGGAAAGGGGTGGCTTCCCAAAATTACGAATCTCCAGAAATCTCAGCAAATATTTTTTCACCCAAACTGGATGATACTTTCAGGTAATGATCAGTACACTAAGGCGACTTGGTTCCCCAAATGTCGTTCTTCTATGTTGAAGCGTTCGTTTCCAGTAACAGTTTGAATTTTTAGGTTTCACTCTGTTTTCTCCTATATTGATAGATGTATTTGGAACTCTGAATCCAACACGGTTTGTGCTAGCTTCTTGAAACTTGACACAATAAACTAGTTTCACGTTCTACCTCTATGTTTTGTTTCCTCTTGATGTAGCCCTAAGCAGTGACTGACAAGAAACACTTTCATGGAAAGGGGTTGCCAGGCTTCCCAAAATTACGAATCTCCAGAAATCTCAGCAAATATTTTTTCACCCAAACTGGATGATACTTTCAGGTAATGATCACTACACTAACGCGACTTGGTTCCCCAAATTTCGTTCTTCTATGTTGAAGCGTTCGTTTCCAGTAACAGTTTGAATTTTTAGGTTTCACTCTGTTTTCTCCTATATTGATAGATGTATTTGGAACTCTAAATCCAACACGGTTTGTGCTAGCTTCTTGAAACTTGACACAATAATTTCACGTTCTATCTGTATGTTTTGTTTCCTCTTGATGTAGCCCCAAGCAGTGACTGAGGAGAAACACTTTCATGGAAAGTGGTTGCCAAGCTTCCTAAAATTACAAATCTCCACAAATCTCAGCAAATATTTTTGCACCCAAACTGGATGATACTTTCAGGTAATGATCAGTACACTAAGGCGACTTGGGTCCCCAAATTTCGTTCTTCTATGTTGAAGCGTTCGTTTCCAGTAACAGTTTGAATTTTTAGGTTTCACTCTGTTTTCTCCTATATTGATAGATGTATTTGGAACTCTAAATCCAACACGGTTTGTGCTAGCTTCTTGAAACTTGACACAATAAAGTAGTTTCACGTTCTATCTCTATGTTTTGTTTCTTCTTGTTGTAGCCCTAACAGTGACTGGCGAGAAACACTTTCATGGAAAGGGGTTGCCAGGCTTCCCAAATATACAAATCCCCAGAAATCTCAGGAAATATTTTTTCACCCAAACAGGATGATACTTTCAGGTAATGATCAGTACACTAAGGCGACTTGGTTCCCCAAATTTCGTTCTTCTATGTTGAAGCGTTCGTTTCCAGTAACAGTTTGAATTTTTAGGTTTCACTCTGTTTTCTCCTATACTGATAGATGTATTTGGAACTCTAAATCCAACACGGTTTGTGCTAGCTTCTTGAAACTTGACACAATAAAGTAGTTTCACGTTCTATCTCTATGTTTTGTTTCCTCTTGATATAGCCCTAAGCAGTGACTGGCGAGAAACACTTTCATGGAAAGGGGTGGCTTCCCAATATTATGAATCTCCAGAAATCTCAGCAAATATTTTTTCACCCAAACTGGATGATACTTTCAGGTAATGATCAGTACACTAAGGCGACTTGGTTCCCCAAATTTCGTTCTTCTATGTTGAAGCGTTCGTTTCCAGTAACAGTTTGAATTTTTAGGTTTCACTCTGTTTTCTCCTATATTGATAGATGTATTTGGAACTCTAAATCCAACACGGTTTGTGCTAGCTTTTTGAAACTTGACACAATAAAGTAGTTTCACGTTCTATCTCTATGTTTTGTTTCCTCTTGATGTAGCCCTAAAAGTGACTGGCGAGAAACACTTTCATGGAAAGGGTTGCCAGGCTTCCCAAATATACGAATCTCCAGAAATCTCAGCAAATATTTTTTCACCCAAACAGGATGATACTTTCAGGTAATGATCAGTACACTAAGGCGACTTGGTTCCCCAAATTTCGTTCTTCTATATTGAAGCGTTCGTTTCCAGTAACAGTTTGAATTTTTAGGTTTCACTCTGTTTTCTCCTATATTGATAGATGTATTTGGAACTCTAAATCCAACACGGTTTGTGCTAGCTTCTTGAAACTTGACACAATAAAGTAGTTTCACGTTCTATCTCTATGTTTTGTTTCCTCTTGATATAGCCCTAAGCAGTGACTGGCGAGAAACACTTTCATGGAAAGGGGTGGCTTCCCAATATTATGAATCTCCAGAAATCTCAGCAAATATTTTTTCACCCAAACTGGATGATACTTTCAGGTAATGATCAGTACACAAAGGCGACTTGGTTCCCCAAATTTTGTTCTTCTATGTTGAAGCGTTCGTTTCCAGTAACAGTTTGAATTTTTAGGTTTCACTCTGTTTTCTCCTATATTGATAGATGTATTTGGAACTCTAAATCCAACACGGTTTGTGCTAGCTTTTTGAAACTTGACACAATAAAGTAGTTTCACGTTCTATCTCTATGTTTTGTTTCCTCTTGATGTAGCCCTAAGCAGTGACTGGCGAGAAACACTTTCATGGAAAGGGGTTGCCATCCTTTCCAAAATTACGAATCTCCAGAAATCTCAGCAAATATTTTTTCACCCAAACTGGATGATACTTTCAGGTAATGATCACTACACTAACGCGACTTGGTTCCCCAAATTTCGTTCTTCTATGTTGAAGCGTTCGTTTCCAGTAACAGTTTGAATTTTTAGGTTTCACTCTGTTTTCTCCTATATTGATAGATGTATTTGGAACTCTAAATCCAACACGGTTTGTGCTAGCTTCTTGAAACTTGACACAATAAAGCAGTTTCACGTTCTATCTCTATGTTTTGTATCCTCTTGATGTAGCCCTAAGCAGTGACTGGCGAGAAACACTTTCATGGAAAGGGGTTGCCAGGCTTCCCAAAATTACGAATCTCCAGAAATCTCAGCAAATATTTTTTCACCCAAACTGGATGATACTTTCAGGTAATGATCAGTACACTAAGGTGACTTGGTTCCCCAAATGTCGTTCTTCTATGTTGAAGCGTTCGTTTCCAGTAACAGTTTGAATTTTTAGGTTTCACTCTGTTTTCTCCTATATTGATAGATGTATTTGGAACTCTAAATCCAACACGGTTTGTGCTAGCTTCTTGAAACTTGACACAATAAAGCAGTTTCACGTTCTATCTCTATGTTTTGTTTCCTCTTGATGTAGCCCTAAGCAGTGACTGGCAAGAGACACTTTCATGGAAAGGGGTTGCCAGTGTTCCCAAAATTACGAATCTCCAGAAATCTCAGCAAATATTTTTTCACCCAAACTGGATGATACTTTCAGGTAATGATCAGTACACTAAGGCGACTTGGGTTCCCAAATTTCGATCTTCTATGTTGAAGCGTTCGTTTCCAGTAACAGTTTGAATTTTTAGGTTTCACTCTGTTTTCTCCTATATTGATAGATGTATTTGGAACTCTAAATCCAACACGGTTTGTGCTAGCTTCTTGAAACTTGACACAATAAAGTAGTTTCACGTTCTATCTCTATATTTTGTTTCCTCTTTATGTAGCCCCTAACAGTGACTGGCGAGAAACACTTTCCGGAAAGGGGTTGCCAGTCTTCCCAAATATACGAATCTCCAGAAATCTCAGCAAATATTTTTTCACCCAAACTGGATGATACTTTCAGGTAATGATCACTACACTAACGCGACTTCGTTCCCCAAATTTCGTTCTTCTATGTTAAAGCGTTCGTTTCCAGTAACAGTTTGAATTTTTAGGTTTCACTCTGTTTTCTCCTATATTGATAGATGTATTTGGAACTCTGAATCCAACACGGTTTGTGCTAGCTTCTTGAAACTTGACACAATAAAGTAGTTTCACGTTCTATCTCTATGTTTTGTATCCTCTTGATGTAGCCCCAAGCAGTGACTGGCGAGAAACACATTCATGGAAAGGGGTTGCCAAGCTTCCTAAAATTACAAATCTCCACAAATCTCAGCAAATATTTTTTCACCCAAACAGGATGATACTTTCAGGTAATGATCAGTACACTAAGGCGACTTGGGTCCCCAAATTTCGTTCTTCTATGTTGAAGCGTTCGTTTCCAGTAACAGTTTGAATTTTTAGGTTTCACTCTGTTTTCTCCTATATTGATAGATGTATTTGGAACTCTAAATCCAACACGGTTTGTGCTAGCTTCTTGAAACTTGACACAATAAAGTAGTTTCACGTTCTATCTCTATGTTTTGTTTCCTCTTGATGTAGCCCTAAGCAGTGACTGGCAAGAAACACTTTCATGGAAAGGGGTGGCTTCCCAAAATTACGAATCTCCAGAAATCTCAGCAAATATTTTTTCACCCAAACTGTATGATACTTTCAGGTAATGATCAGTACACTAAGGCGACTTGGTTCCCCAAATGTCGTTCTTCTATGTTGAAGCGTTCGTTTCCAGTAACAGTTTGAATTTTTAGGTTTCACTCTGTTTTCTCCTATATTGATAGATGTATTTGGAACTCTGAATCCAACACGGTTTGTGCTAGCTTCTTGAAACTTGACACAATAAACTAGTTTCACGTTCTACCTCTATGTTTTGTTTCCTCTTGATGTAGCCCTAAGTAGTGACTGACAAGAAACACTTTCATGGAAAGGGGTTGCCAGGCTTCCCAAAATTACGAATCTCCAGAAATCTCAGCAAATATTTTTTCACCCAAACTGGATGATACTTTCAGGTAATGATCACTACACTAACGCGACTTGGTTCCCCAAATTTCGTTCTTCTATGTTGAAGCGTTCGTTTCCAGTAACAGTTTGAATTTTTAGGTTTCACTCTGTTTTCTCCTATATTGATAGATGTATTTGGAACTCTAAATCCAACACGGTTTGTGCTAGCTTCTTGAAACTTGACACAATAATTTCACGTTCTATCTGTATGTTTTGTTTCCTCTTGATGTAGCCCCAAGCAGTGACTGAGGAGAAACACTTTCATGGAAAGTGGTTGCCAAGCTTCCTAAAATTACAAATCTCCACAAATCTCAGCAAATATTTTTGCACCCAAACTGGATGATACTTTCAGGTAATGATCAGTACACTAAGGCGACTTGGGTCCCCAAATTTCGTTCTTCTATGTTGAAGCGTTCGTTTCCAGTAACAGTTTGAATTTTTAGGTTTCACTCTGTTTTCTCCTATATTGATAGATGTATTTGGAACTGTAAATCCAACACGGTTTGTGCTAGCTTCTTGAAACTTGACACAATAAAGTAGTTTCACGTTCTATCTCTATGTTTTGTTTCTTCTTGTTGTAGCCCTAACAGTGACTGGCGAGAAACACTTTCATGGAAAGGGGTTGCCAGGCTTCCCAAATATACGAATCCCCAGAAATCTCAGGAAATATTTTTTCACCCAAACAGGATGATACTTTCAGGTAATGATCAGTACACTAAGGCGACTTGGTTCCCCAAATTTCGTTCTTCTATGTTGAAGCGTTCGTTTCCAGTAACAGTTTGAATTTTTAGGTTTCACTCTGTTTTCTCCTATATTGATAGATGTATTTGGAACTCTAAATCCAACACGGTTTGTGCTAGCTTCTTGAAACTTGACACAATAAAGTAGTTTCACGTTCTATCTCTATGTTTTGTTTCCTCTTGATATAGCCCTAAGCAGTGACTGGCGAGAAACACTTTCATGGAAAGGGGTGGCTTCCCAATATTATGAATCTCCAGAAATCTCAGCAAATATTTTTTCACCCAAACTGGATGATACTTTCAGGTAATGATCAGTACACTAAGGCGACTTGGTTCCCCAAATTTCGTTCTTCTATGTTGAAGCGTTCGTTTCCAGTAACAGTTTGAATTTTTAGGTTTCACTCTGTTTTCTCCTATATTGATAGATGTATTTGGAACTCTAAATCCAACACGGTTTGTGCTAGCTTTTTGAAACTTGACACAATAAAGTAGTTTCACGTTCTATCTCTATGTTTTGTTTCCTCTTGATGTAGCCCTAAGCAGTGACTGGCGAGAAACACTTTCATGGAAAGGGGTTGCCAGGCTTTCCAAAATTACGAATCTCCAGAAATCTCAGCAAATATTTTTTCACCCAAACTGGATGATACTTTCAGGTAATGATCACTACACTAACGCGACTTGGTTCCCCAAATGTCGTTCTTCTATGTTGAAGCGTTCGTTTCCAGTAACAGTTTGAATTTTTAGGTTTCACTCTGTTTTCTCCTATATTGATAGATGTATTTGGAACTCTAAATCCAACACGGTTTGTGCTAGCTTCTTGAAACTTGACACAATAAAGTAGTTTCACGTTCTATCTCTATGTTTTGTTTCCTCTTGATGTAGCCCTAACAGTGACTGGCGAGAAACACTTTCATGGAAAGGGGTTGCCAGGCTTCCCAAATATACGAATCTCCAGAAATCTCAGCAAATATTTTTTCACCCAAACAGGATGATACTTTCAGGTAATGATCAGTACACTAAGGCGACTTGGTTCCCCAAATTTTGTTCTTCTATGTTGAAGCGTTCGTTTCCAGTAACAGTTTGAATTTTTAGGTTTCACTCTGTTTTCTCCTATATTGATAGATGTATTTGGAACTCTAAATCCAACACGGTTTGTGCTAGCTTCTTGAAACTTGACACAATAAAGCAGTTTCACATTCTATCTCTATGTTTTGTTTCCTCTTGATGTAGCCCTAAGCAGTGACTGGCGAGAAACACTTTCATGGAAAGGGGTTGCCAGGCTTCCCAAAATTACGAATCTCCAGAAATCTCAGCAAATATTTTTTCACCCAAACTGGATGATACTTTCAGGTAATGATCAGTACACTAAGGCGACTTGGTTCCCCAAATGTCGTTCTTCTATGTTGAAGCGTTCGTTTCCAGTAACAGTTTGAATTTTTAGGTTTCACTCTGTTTTCTCCTATATTGATAGATGTATTTGGAACTCTAAATCCAACACGGTTTGTGCTAGCTTCTTGAAACTTGACACAATAAAGCAGTTTCACGTTCTATCTCTATGTTTTGTTTCCTCTTGATGTAGCCCTAACAGTGACTGGCGAGAAACACTTTCATGGAAAGGGGTTGCCAGGCTTCCCAAATATACGAATCTCCAGAAAACTCAGGAAATATTTTTTCACCCAAACAGGATGATACTTTCAGGTAATGATCAGTACACTAAGGCGACTTGGTTCGCCAAATTTCGTTCTTCTATGTTGAAGCGTTCGTTTCCAGTAACAGTTTGAATTTTTAGGTTTCACTCTGTTTTCTCCTATATTGATAGATGTATTTGGAACTCTAAATCCAACACGGTTTGTGCTAGCTTCTTGAAACTTGACACAATAAAGTAGTTTCACGTTCTATCTCTATGTTTTGTTTCCTCTTGATGTAGCCCTAACAGTGACTGGCGAGAAACACTTTCATGGAAAGGGGTTGCCAGGCTTCCCAAATATACGAATCTCCAGAAATCTCAGCAAATATTTTTTCACCCAAACAGGATGATACTTTCAGGTAATGATCAGTACACTAAGGCGACTTGGTTCCCCAAATTTCGTTCTTCTATGTTGAAGCGTTCGTTTCCAGTAACAGTTTGAATTTTTAGGTTTCACTCTGTTTTCTCCTATATTGATAGATGTATTTGGAACTCTAAATCCAACACGGTTTGTGCTAGCTTCTTGAAACTTGACACAATAAAGCAGTTTCACGTTCTATCTCTATGTTTTGTTTCCTCTTGATGTAGCCCTAAGCAGTGACTGGCGAGAAACACTTTCATGGAAAGGGGTTGCCAGGCTTCCCAAAATTACGAATCTCCAGAAATCTCAGCAAATATTTTTTCACCCAAACTGGATGATACTTTCAGGTAATGATCAGTACACTAAGGCGACTTGGTTCCCCAAATGTCGTTCTTCTATGTTGAAGCGTTCGTTTCCAGTAACAGTTTGAATTTTTAGGTTTCACTCTGTTTTCTCCTATATTGATAGATGTATTTGGAACTCTAAATCCAACACGGTTTGTGCTAGCTTCTTGAAACTTGACACAATAAAGCAGTTTCACGTTCTATCTCTATGTTTTGTTTCCTCTTGATGTAGCCCTAAGCAGTGACTGGCGAGAAACACTTTCATGGAAAGGGGTTGCCAGGCTTCCCAAAATTACGAATCTCCAGAAATCTCAGCAAATATTTTTTCACCCAAACTGGATGATACTTTCAGGTAATGATCAGTACACTAAGGCGACTTGGTTCCCCAAATGTCGTTCTTCTATGTTGAAGCGTTCGTTTCCAGTAACAGTTTGAATTTTTAGGTTTCACTCTGTTTTCTCCTATATTGATAGATGTATTTGAAACTCTAAATCCAACACGGTTTGTGCTAGCTTTTTGAAACTTGACACAATAAAGCAGTTTCACGTTCTATCTCTATGTTTTGTTTCCTCTTGATGTAGCCCTAACAGTGACTGGCGAGAAACACTTTCATGGAAAGGGGTTGCCAGGCTTCCCAAATATACGAATCTCCAGAAATCTCAGGAAATATTTTTTCACCCAAACAGGATGATACTTTCAGGTAATGATCAGTACACTAAGGCGACTTGGTTCCCCAAATTTCGTTCTTCTATGTTGAAGCGTTCGTTTCCAGTAACAGTTTGAATTTTTAGGTTTCACTCTGTTTTCTCCTATATTGATAGATGTATTTGGAACTCTAAATCCAACACGGTTTGTGCTAGCTTCTTGAAACTTGACACAATAAAGTAGTTTCACGTTCTATCTCTATGTTTTGTTTCCTCTTGATGTAGCCCTAACAGTGACTGGCGAGAAACACTTTCATGGAAAGGGGTTGCCAGGCTTCCCAAATATACGAATCTCCAGAAATCTCAGCAAATATTTTTTTCACCCAAACAGGATGATACTTTCAGGTAATGATCAGTACACTAAGGCGACTTGGTTCCCCAAATTTCGTTCTTCTATGTTGAAGCGTTCGTTTCCAGTAACAGTTTGAATTTTTAGGTTTCACTCTGTTTTCTCCTATATTGATAGATGTATTTGGAACTCTAAATCCAACACGGTTTGTGCTAGCTTCTTGAAACTTGACACAATAAAGCAGTTTCACGTTCTATCTCTATGTTTTGTTTCCTCTTGATGTAGCCCTAAGCAGTGACTGGCGAGAAACACTTTCATGGAAAGGGGTTGCCAGGCTTCCCAAAATTACGAATCTCCAGAAATCTCAGCAAATATTTTTTCACCCAAACTGGATGATACTTTCAGGTAATGATCAGTACACTAAGGCGACTTGGTTCCCCAAATGTCGTTCTTCTATGTTGAAGCGTTCGTTTCCAGTAACAGTTTGAATTTTTAGGTTTCACTCTGTTTTCTCCTATATTGATAGATGTATTTGGAACTCTAAATCCAACACGGTTTGTGCTAGCTTCTTGAAACTTGACACAATAAAGTAGTTTCACGTTCTATCTCTATGTTTTGTTTCCTCTTGATGTAGCCCCAAGCAGTGACTGAGGAGAAACACTTTCATGGAAAGGGGTTGCCAAGCTTCCTAAAATTACAAATCTCCAGAAATCTCAGCAAATATTTTTTCACCCAAACTGGATGATACTTTCAGGTAATGATCAGTACACTAAGGCGACTTGGTTCCCCAAATTTCGTTCTTCTATGTTGAAGCGTTCGTTTCCAGTAACAGTTTGAATTTTTAGGTTTCGCTCTGTTTTCTCCTATATTGATAGATGTATTTGGAACTCCAAATCCAACATGGTTTGTGCTAGCTTCTTGAAACTTGACACAATAAAGTAGTTTCACGTTCTATCTCTATGTTTTGTTTCCTCTTGATGTAGCCCTAACAGTGACTGGCGAGAAACACTTTCATGGAAAGGGGTTGCCAGGCTTCCCAAATATACGAATCTCCAGAAATCTCAGCAAATATTTTTTCACCCAAACAGGATGATACTTTCAGGTAATGATCAGTACACTAAGGCGACTTGGTTCCCCAAATTTCGTTCTTCTATGTTGAAGCGTTCGTTTCCAGTAACAGTTTGAATTTTTAGGTTTCACTCTGTTTTCTCCTATATTGATAGATGTATTTGGAACTCTAAATCCAACACGGTTTGTGCTAGCTTCTTGAAACTTGACACAATAAAGCAGTTTCACGTTCTATCTCTATGTTTTGTTTCCTCTTGATGTAGCCCCAAGCAGTGACTGAGGAGAAACACTTTCATGGAAAGGGGTTGCCAAGCTTCCTAAAATTACAAATCTCCAGAAATCTCAGCAAATATTTTTTCACCCAAACTGGATGATACTTTCAGGTAATGATCAGTACACTAAGGCAACTTGGTTCCCCAAATTTCGTTCTTCTATGTTGAAGCGTTCGTTTCCAGTAACAGTTTGAATTTTTAGGTTTCGCTCTGTTTTCTCCTATATTGATAGATGTATTTGGAACTCCAAATCCAACATGGTTTGTGCTAGCTTCTTGAAACTTGACACAATAAAGTAGTTTCACGTTCTATCTCTATGTTTTGTTTCCTCTTGATGTAGCCCTAACAGTGACTGGCGAGAAACACTTTCATGGAAAGGGGTTGCCAGGCTTCCCAAATATACGAATCTCCAGAAATCTCAGCAAATATTTTTTCACCCAAACAGGATGATACTTTCAGGTAATGATCAGTACACTAAGGCGACTTGGTTCCCCAAATTTCGTTCTTCTATGTTGAAGCGTTCGTTTCCAGTAACAGTTTGAATTTTTAGGTTTCACTCTGTTTTCTCCTATATTGATAGATGTATTTGGAACTCTAAATCCAACACGGTTTGTGCTAGCTTCTTGAAACTTGACACAATAAAGCAGTTTCACGTTCTATCTCTATGTTTTGTTTCCTCTTGATGTAGCCCTAAGCAGTGACTGGCGAGAAACACTTTCATGGAAAGGGGTTGCCAGGCTTCCCAAAATTACGAAACTCCAGAAATCTCAGCAAATATTTTTTCACCCAAACTGGATGATACTTTCAGGTAATGATCAGTACACTAAGGCAACTTGGTTCCCCAAATGTCGTTCTTCTATGTTGAAGCGTTCGTTTCCAGTAACAGTTTGAATTTTTAGGTTTCACTCTGTTTTCTCCTATATTGATAGATGTATTTGGAACTCTAAATCCAACACGGTTTGTGCTAGCTTCTTGAAACTTGACACAATAAAGTAGTTTCACGTTCTATCTCTATGTTTTGTTTCCTCTTGATGTAGCCCTAAGCAGTGACTGGCGAGAAACACTTTAATGGAAAGGGGTTGCCAGGCTTCCCAAAATTACGAATCTCCAGAAATCTCAGCAAATATTTTTTCACCCAAACTGGATGATACTTTCAGGTAATGATCAGTACACTAAGGCGACTTGGTTCCCCAAATGTCGTTCTTCTATGTTGAAGCGTTCGTTTCCAGTAACAGTTTGAATTTTTAGGTTTCACTCTGTTTTCTCCTATATTGATAGATGTATTTGGAACTCTAAATCCAACACGGTTTGTGCTAGCTTCTTGAAACTTGACACAATAAAGTAGTTTCACGTTCTATCTCTATGTTTTGTTTCCTCTTGATGTAGCCCTAACAGTGACTGGCGAGAAACACTTTCATGGAAAGGGGTTGCCAGGCTTCCCAAATATACGAATCTCCAGAAATCTCAGCAAATATTTTTTCACCCAAACAGGATGATACTTTCAGGTAATGATCAGTACACTAAGGCGACTTGGTTCCCCAAATTTCGTTCTTCTATGTTGAAGCGTTCGTTTCCAGTAACAGTTTGAATTTTTAGGTTTCACTCTGTTTTCTCCTATATTGATAGATGTATTTGGAACTCTAAATCCAACACGGTTTGTGCTAGCTTCTTGAAACTTGACACAATAAAGCAGTTTCACGTTCTATCTCTATGTTTTGTTTCCTCTTGATGTAGCCCTAAGCAGTGACTGGCGAGAAACACTTTCATGGAAAGGGGTTGCCAGGCTTCCCAAAATTACGAATCTCCAGAAATCTCAGCAAATATTTTTTCACCCAAACTGGATGATACTTTCAGGTAATGATCAGTACACTAAGGCGACTTGGTTCCCCAAATGTCGTTCTTCTATGTTGAAGCGTTCGTTTCCAGTAACAGTTTGAATTTTTAGGTTTCACTCTGTTTTCTCCTATATTGATAGATGTTTTTGGAACTCTAAATCCAACACGGTTTGTGCTAGCTTCTTGAAACTTGACACAATAAAGCAGTTTCACGTTCTATCTCTATGTTTTGTTTCCTCTTGATGTAGCCCTAAGCAGTGACTGGCGAGAAACACTTTCATGGAAAGGGGTTGCCAGGCTTCCCAAAATTACGAATCTCCAGAAATCTCAGCAAATATTTTTTCACCCAAACTGGATGATACTTTCAGGTAATGATCAGTACACTAAGGCGACTTGGTTCCCCAAATGTCGTTCTTCTATGTTGAAGCGTTCGTTTCCAGTAACAGTTTGAATTTTTAGGTTTCACTCTGTTTTCTCCTATATTGATAGATGTATTTGGAACTCTAAATCCAACACGGTTTGTGCTAGCTTCTTGAAACTTGACACAATAAAGCAGTTTCACGTTCTATCTCTATGTTTTGTTTCCTCTTGATGTAGCCCTAACAGTGACTGGCGAGAAACACTTTCATGGAAAGGGGTTGCCAGGCTTCCCAAATATACGAATCTCCAGAAATCTCAGGAAATATTTTTTCACCCAAACAGGATGATACTTTCAGGTAATGATCAGTACACTAAGGCGACTTGGTTCCCCAAATTTCGTTCTTCTATGTTGAAGCGTTCGTTTCCAGTAACAGTTTGAATTTTTAGGTTTCACTCTGTTTTCTCCTATATTGATAGATGTATTTGGAACTCTAAATCCAACACGGTTTGTGCTAGCTTCTTGAAACTTGACACAATAAAGTAGTTTCACGTTCTATCTCTATGTTTTGTTTCCTCTTGATGTAGCCCTAAGCAGTGACTGGCGAGAAACACTTTCATGGAAAGGGGTTGCCAGGCTTCCCAAAATTACGAATCTCCAGAAATCTCAGCAAATATTTTTTCACCCCAACTGGATGATACTTTCAGGTAATGATCACTACACTAACGCGACTTGGTTCCCCAAATTTCGTTCTTCTATGTTGAAGCGTTCGTTTCCAGTAACAGTTTGAATTTTTAGGTTTCACTCTGTTTTCTCCTATATTGATAGATGTATTTGGAACTCTAAATCCAACACGGTTTGTGCTAGCTTCTTGAAACTTGACACAATAAAGCAGTTTCACGTTCTATCTCTATGTTTTGTTTCCTCTTGATGTAGCCCTAAGCAGTGACTGGCGAGAAAAACTTTCATGGAAAGGGGTTGCCAGGCTTCCCAAAATTACGAATCTCCAGAAATCTCAGCAAATATTTTTTCACCCAAACTGGATGATACTTTCAGGTAATGATCAGTACACTAAGGCGACTTGGTTCCCCAAATGTCGTTCTTCTATGTTGAAGCGTTCGTTTCCAGTAACAGTTTGAATTTTTAGGTTTCACTCTGTTTTCTCCTATATTGATAGATGTATTTGGAACTCTAAATCCAACACGGTTTGTGCTAGCTTCTTGAAACTTGACACAATAAAGTAGTTTCACGTTCTATCTCTATGTTTTGTTTCCTCTTGATGTAGCCCCAAGCAGTGACTGAGGAGAAACACTTTCATGGAAAGGGGTTGCCAAGCTTCCTAAAATTACAAATCTCCAGAAATCTCAGCAAATATTTTTTCACCCAAACTGGATGATACTTTCAGGTAATGATCAGTACACTAAGGCGACTTGGTTCCCCAAATTTCGTTCTTCTATGTTGAAGCGTTCGTTTCCAGTAACAGTTTGAATTTTTAGGTTTCGCTCTGTTTTCTCCTATATTGATAGATGTATTTGGAACTCCAAATCCAACATGGTTTGTGCTAGCTTCTTGAAACTTGACACAATAAAGTAGTTTCACGTTCTATCTCTATGTTTTGTTTCCTCTTGATGTAGCCCTAACAGTGACTGGCGAGAAACACTTTCATGGAAAGGGGTTGCCAGGCTTCCCAAATATACGAATCTCCAGAAATCTCAGCAAATATTTTTTCACCCAAACAGGATGATACTTTCAGGTAATGATCAGTACACTAAGGCGACTTGGTTCCCCAAATTTCGTTCTTCTATGTTGAAGCGTTCGTTTCCAGTAACAGTTTGAATTTTTAGGTTTCACTCTGTTTTCTCCTATATTGATAGATGTATTTGGAACTCTAAATCCAACACGGTTTGTGCTAGCTTCTTGAAACTTGACACAATACAGCAGTTTCACGTTCTATCTCTATGTTTTGTTTCCTCTTGATGTAGCCCTAAGCAGTGACTGGCGAGAAACACTTTCATGGAAAGGGGTTGCCAGGCTTCCCAAAATTACGAAACTCCAGAAATCTCAGCAAATATTTTTTCACCCAAACTGGATGATACTTTCAGGTAATGATCAGTACACTAAGGCAACTTGGTTCCCCAAATGTCGTTCTTCTATGTTGAAGCGTTCGTTTCCAGTAACAGTTTGAATTTTTAGGTTTCACTCTGTTTTCTCCTATATTGATAGATGTATTTGGAACTCTAAATCCAACACGGTTTGTGCTAGCTTCTTGAAACTTGACACAATAAAGTAGTTTCACGTTCTATCTCTATGTTTTGTTTCCTCTTGATGTAGCCCTAAGCAGTGACTGGCGAGAAACACTTTAATGGAAAGGGGTTGCCAGGCTTCCCAAAATTACGAATCTCCAGAAATCTCAGCAAATATTTTTTCACCCAAACTGGATGATACTTTCAGGTAATGATCAGTACACTAAGGCGACTTGGTTCCCCAAATTTCGTTCTTCTATGTTGAAGCGTTCGTTTCCAGTAACAGTTTGAATTTTTAGGTTTCACTCTGTTTTCTCCTATATTGATAGATGTATTTGGAACTCTAAATCCAACACGGTTTGTGCTAGCTTCTTGAAACTTGACACAATAAAGCAGTATCACGTTCTATCTCTATGTTTTGTTTCCTCTTGATGTAGCCCTAAGCAGTGACTGGCGAGAAACACTTTCATGGAAAGGGGTTGCCAGGCTTCCCAAAATTACGAATCTCCAGAAATCTCAGCAAATATTTTTTCACCCAAACTGGATGATACTTTCAGGTAATGATCAGTACACTAAGGCGACTTGGTTCCCCAAATGTCGTTCTTCTATGTTGAAGCGTTCGTTTCCAGTAACAGTTTGAATTTTTAGGTTTCACTCTGTTTTCTCCTATATTGATAGATGTATTTGGAACTCTAAATCCAACACGGTTTGTGCTAGATTCTTGAAACTTGAAACAATAAAGTAATTTCACGTTCTATCTCTATGTTTTGTTTCCTCTTGATGTAGCCCCAAGCAGTGACTGAGGAGAAACACTTTCATGGAAAGGGGTTGCCAAGCTTCCTAAAATTACAAATCTCCAGAAATCTCAGCAAATATTTTTTCACCCAAACTGGATGATACTTTCAGGTAATGATCAGTACACTAAGGCGACTTGGTTCCCCAAATTTCGTTCTTCTATGTTGAAGCGTTCGTTTCCAGTAACAGTTTGAAGTTTTAGGTTTCGCTCTGTTTTCTCCTATATTGATAGATGTATTTGGAACTCCAAATCCAACAGGGTTTGTGCTAGCTTCTTGAAACTTGACACAATAAAGTAGTTTCACGTTCTATCTCTATGTTTTGTTTCCTCTTGATGTAGCCCTAACAGTGACTGGCGAGAAACACTTTCATGGAAAGGGGTTGCCAGGCTTCCCAAATATACGAATCTCCAGAAATCTCAGCAAATATTTTTTCACCCAAACTGGATGATACTTTCAGGTAATGATCACTACACTAACGCGACTTGGTTCCCCAAATTTCGTTCTTCTATGTTGAAGCGTTCGTTTCCAGTAACAGTTTGAATTTTTAGGTTTCACTCTGTTTTCTCCTATATTGATAGATGTATTTGGAACTCTAAATCCAACACGGTTTGTGCTAGCTTCTTGAAACTTGACACAATAAAGCAGTTTCACGTTCTATCTCTATGTTTTGTTTCCTCTTGATGTAGCCCTAAGCAGTGACTGGCGAGAAACACTTTCATGGAAAGGGGTTGCCAGGCTTCCCAAAATTACGAATCTCCAGAAATCTCAGCAAATATTTTTTCACCCAAACTGGATGATACTTTCAGGTAATGATCAGTACACTAAGGCGACTTGGTTCCCCAAATGTCGTTCTTCTATGTTGAAGCGTTCGTTTCCAGTAACAGTTTGAATTTTTAGGTTTCACTCTGTTTTCTCCTATATTGATAGATGTATTTGGAACTCTAAATCCAACACGGTTTGTGCTAGCTTCTTGAAACTTGACACAATAAAGTAATTTCACGTTCTATCTCTATGTTTTGTTTCCTCTTGATGTAGCCCCAAGCAGTGACTGAGGAGAAACACTTTCATGGAAAGGGGTTGCCAAGCTTCCTAAAATTACAAATCTCCAGAAATCTCAGCAAATATTTTTTCACCCAAACTGGATGATACTTTCAGGTAATGATCAGTACACTAAGGCGACTTGGTTCCCCAAATTTCGTTCTTCTATGTTGAAGCGTTCGTTTCCAGTAACAGTTTGAATTTTTAGGTTTCGCTCTGTTTTCTCCTATATTGATAGATGTATTTGGAACTCCGAATCCAACAGGGTTTGTGCTAGCTTCTTGAAACTTGACACAATAAAGTAGTTTCACGTTCTATCTCTATGTTTTGTTTCCTCTTGATGTAGCCCTAACAGTGACTGGCGAGAAACACTTTCATGGAAAGGGGTTGCCAGGCTTCCCAAATATACGAATCTCCAGAAATCTCAGCAAATATTTTTTCACCCAAACTGGATGATACTTTCAGGTAATGATCACTACACTAACGCGACTTGGTTCCCCAAATTTTGTTCTTCTATGTTGAAGCGTTCGTTTCCAGTAACAGTTTGAATTTTTAGGTTTCACTCTGTTTTCTCCTATATTGATAGATGTATTTGGAACTCTAAATCCAACACGGTTTGTGCTAGCTTCTTGAAACTTGACACAATAAAGCAGTTTCACGTTCTATCTCTATGTTTTGTTTCCTCTTGATGTAGCCCTAAGCAGTGACTGGCGAGAAACACGTTCATGGAAAGGGGTTGCCAGGCTTCCCAAAATTACGAATCTCCAGAAATCTCAGCAAATATTTTTTCACCCAAACTGGATGATACTTTCAGGTAATGATCACTACACTAACGCGACTTGGTTCCCCAAATGTCGTTCTTCTATGTTGAAGCGTTCGTTTCCAGTAACAGTTTGAATTTTTAGGTTTCACTCTGTTTTCTCCTATATTGATAGATGTATTTGGAACTCTAAATCCAACACGGTTTGTGCTAGCTTCTTGAAACTTGACACAATAAAGCAGTTTCACGTTCTATCTCTATGTTTTGTTTCCTCTTGATGTAGCCCTAAGCAGTGACTGGCGAGAAACACTTTCATGGAAAGGGGTTGCCAGGCTTCCCAAAATTACGAATCTCCAGAAATCTCAGCAAATATTTTTTCACCCAAACTGGATGATACTTTCAGGTAATGATCAGTACACTAAGGCGACTTGGTTCCCCAAATGTCGTTCTTCTATGTTGAAGCGTTCGTTTCCAGTAACAGTTTGAATTTCTAGGTTTCACTCTGTTTTCTCCTATATTGATAGATGTATTTGGAACTCTAAATCCAACACGGTTTGTGCTAGCTTCTTGAAACTTGACACAATAAAGTAGTTTCACGTTCTATCTCTATGTTTTGTTTCCTCTTGATGTAGCCCTAACAGTGACTGGCGAGAAACACTTTCATGGAAAGGGGTTGCCAGGCTTCCCAAATATACGAATCTCCAGAAATCTCAGCAAATATTTTTTTCACCCAAACAGGATGATACTTTCAGGTAATGATCAGTACACTAAGGCGACTTGGTTCCCCAAATTTCGTTCTTCTATGTTGAAGCGTTCGTTTCCAGTAACAGTTTGAATTTTTAGGTTTCACTCTGTTTTCTCCTATATTGATAGATGTATTTGGAACTCTAAATCCAACACGGTTTGTGCTAGCTTCTTGAAACTTGACACAATAAAGTAGTTTCACGTTCTATCTCTATGTTTTGTTTCCTCTTGATGTAGCCCTAAGCAGTGACTGGCGAGAAACACTTTCATGGAAAGGGGTTGCCAGGCTTCCCAAAATTACGAATCTCCAGAAATCTCAGCAAATATTATTTCACCCAAACTGGATGATACTTTCAGGTAATGATCACTACACTAACGCGACTTGGTTCCCCAAATTTTGTTCTTCTATGTTGAAGCGTTCGTTTCCAGTAACAGTTTGAATTTTTAGGTTTCACTCTGTTTTCTCCTATATTGATAGATGTATTTGGAACTCTAAATCCAACACGGTTTGTGCTAGCTTCTTGAAACTTGACACAATAAAGCAGTTTCACGTTCTATCTCTATGTTTTGTTTCCTCTTGATGTAGCCCTAAGCAGTGACTGGCGAGAAACACTTTCATGGAAAGGGGTTGCCAGGCTTCCCAAAATTACGAATCTCCAGAAATCTCAGCAAATATTTTTTCACCCAAACTGGATGATACTTTCAGGTAATGATCAGTACACTAAGGCGACTTGGTTCCCCAAATGTCGTTCTTCTATGTTGAAGCGTTCGTTTCCAGTAACAGTTTGAATTTTTAGGTTTCACTCTGTTTTCTCCTATATTGATAGATGTATTTGGAACTCTAAATCCAACACGGTTTGTGCTAGCTTCTTGAAACTTGACACAATAAAGTAATTTCACGTTCTATCTCTATGTTTTGTTTCCTCTTGATGTAGCCCCAAGCAGTGATTGAGGAGAAACACTTTCATGGAAAGGGGTTGCCAAGCTTCCTAAAATTACAAATCTCCAGAAATCTCAGCAAATATTTTTTCACCCAAACTAGATGATACTTTCAGGTAATGATCAGTACACTAAGGCGACTTGGTTTCCCAAATTTCGTTCTTCTATGTTGAAGCGTTCGTTTCCAGTAACAGTTTGAATTTTTAGGTTTCACTCTGTTTTCTCCTATATTGATAGATGTATTTGGAACTCCAAATCCAACAGGGTTTGTGCTAGCTTCTTGAAACTTGACACAATAAAGTAGTTTCACGTTCTATCTCTATGTTTTCTTTCCTCTTGATATAGCCCTAAGCAGTGACTGGCGATGAACACTTTCATGGAAAGGGGTGGCTTTCCAAAATTACGAATCTCCAGAAATCTCAGCAAATATTTTTTCACCCAAACAGGATGATACTTTCAGGTAATGATCAGTACACTAAGGCGACTTGGTTCCCCAAATTTCGTTCTTCTATGTTGAAGCGTTCGTTTCCAGTAACAGTTTGAATTTTTAGGTTTCACTCTGTTTTCTCCTATATTGATAGATGTATTTGGAACTCTAAATCCAACACGGTTTGTGCTAGCTTCTTGAAACTTGACACAATAAAGCAGTTTCACGTTCTATCTCTATGTTTTGTTTCCTCTTGATGTAGCCCTAAGCAGTGACTGGCGAGAAACACTTTCATGGAAAGGGGTTGCCAGGCTTCCCAAAATTACGAATCTCCAGAAATCTCAGCAAATATTTTTTCACCCAAACTGGATGATACTTTCAGGTAATGATCAGTACACTAAGGCGACTTGGTTCCCCAAATGTCGTTCTTCTATGTTGAAGCGTTCGTTTCCAGTAACAGTTTGAATTTTTAGGTTTCACTCTGTTTTCTCCTATATTGATAGATGTATTTGGAACTCTAAATCCAACACGGTTTGTGCTAGCTTCTTGAAACTTGACACAATAAAGCAGTTTCACGTTCTATCTCTATGTTTTGTTTCCTCTTGATGTAGCCCTAACAGTGACTGGCGAGAAACACTTTCATGGAAAGGGGTTGCCAGGCTTCCCAAATATACGAATCTCCAGAAATCTCAGGAAATATTTTTTCACCCAAACAGGATGATACTTTCAGGTAATGATCAGTACACTAAGGCGACTTGGTTCCCCAAATTTCGTTCTTCTATGTTGAAGCGTTCGTTTCCAGTAACAGTTTGAATTTTTAGGTTTCACTCTGTTTTCTCCTATATTGATAGATGTATTTGGAACTCTAAATCCAACACGGTTTGTGCTAGCTTCTTGAAACTTGACACAATAAAGTAGTTTCACGTTCTATCTCTATGTTTTGTTTCCTCTTGATGTAGCCCTAACAGTGACTGGCGAGAAACACTTTCATGGAAAGGGGTTGCCAGGCTTCCCAAATATACGAATCTCCAGAAATCTCAGCAAATATTTTTTCACCCAAACAGGATGATACTTTCAGGTAATGATCAGTACACTAAGGCGACTTGGTTCCCCAAATTTCGTTCTTCTATGTTGAAGCGTTCGTTTCCAGTAACAGTTTGAATTTTTAGGTTTCACTCTGTTTTCTCCTATATTGATAGATGTATTTGGAACTCTAAATCCAACACGGTTTGTGCTAGCTTCTTGAAACTTGACACAATAAAGTAGTATCACGTTCTATCTCTATGTTTTGTTTCCTCTTGATGTAGCCCTAAGCAGTGACTGGCGAGAAACACTTTCATGGAAAGGGGTTGCCAGGCTTCCCAAAATTACGAATCTCCAGAAATCTCAGCAAATATTTTTTCACCCAAACTGGATGATACTTTCAGGTAATGATCACTACACTAACGCGACTTGGTTCCCCAAATTTCGTTCTTCTATGTTGAAGCGTTCGTTTCCAGTAACAGTTTGAATTTTTAGGTTTCACTCTGTTTTCTCCTATATTGATAGATGTATTTGGAACTCTAAATCCAACACGGTTTGTGCTAGCTTCTTGAAACTTGACACAATAAAGCAGTTTCACGTTCTATCTCTATGTTTTGTTTCCTCTTGATGTAGCCCTAAGCAGTGACTGGCGAGAAACACTTTCATGGAAAGGGGTTGCCAGGCTTCCCAAAATTACGAATCTCCAGAAATCTCAGCAAATATTTTTTCACCCAAACTGGATGATACATTCAGGTAATGATCAGTACACTAAGGCGACTTGGTTCCCCAAATTTCGTTCTTCTATGTTGAAGCGTTCGTTTCCAGTAACAGTTTGAATTTTTAGGTTTCACTCTGTTTTCTCCTATATTGATAGATGTATTTGGAACTCTAAATCCAACACGGTTTGTGCTAGCTTCTTGAAACTTGACACAATAAAGTAGTTTCACGTTCTATCTCTATGTTTTGTTTCCTCTTGATGTAGCCCTAACAGTGACTGGCGAGAAACACTTTCATGGAAAGGGGTTGCCAGGCTTCCCAAATATACGAATCTCCAGAAATCTCAGCAAATATTTTTTTCACTCAAACAGGATGATACTTTCAGGTAATGATCAGTACACTAAGGCGACTTGGTTCCCCAAATTTCGTTCTTCTATGTTGAAGCGTTCGTTTCCAGTAACAGTTTGAATTTTTAGGTTTCACTCTGTTTTCTCCTATATTGATAGATGTATTTGGAACTCTAAATCCAACACGGTTTGTGCTAGCTTCTTGAAACTTGACACAATAAAGTACTATCACGTTCTATCTCTATGTTTTGTTTCCTCTTGATGTAGCCCTAAGCAGTGACTGGCGAGAAACACTTTCATGGAAAGGGGTTGCCAGGCTTCCCAAAATTACGAATCTCCAGAAATCTCAGCAAATATATTTTCACCCAAACTGGATGATACTTTCAGGTAATGATCACTACACTAACGTGACTTGGTTCCCCAAATTTCGTTCTTCTATGTTGAAGCGTTCGTTTCCAGTAACAGTTTGAATTTTTAGGTTTCACTCTGTTTTCTCCTATATTGATAGATGTATTTGGAACTCTAAATCCAACACGGTTTGTGCTAGCTTCTTGAAACTTGACACAATAAAGCAGTTTCACGTTCTATCTCTATGTTTTGTTTCCTCTTGATGTAGCCCTAAGCAGTGACTGGCGAGAAACACTTTCATGGAAAGGGGTTGCCAGGCTTCCCAAAATTACGAATCTCCAGAAATCTCAGCAAATATTTTTTCACCCAAACTGGATGATACTTTCAGGTAATGATCATTACACTAAGGCGACTTGGTTCCCCAAATGTCGTTCTTCTATGTTGAAGCGTTCGTTTCCAGTAACAGTTTGAATTTTTAGGTTTCACTCTGTTTTCTCCTATATTGATAGATGTATTTGGAACTCTAAATCCAACACGGTTTGTGCTAGCTTCTTGAAACTTGACACAATAAAGTAATTTCACGTTCTATCTCTATGTTTTGTTTCCTCTTGATGTAGCCCCAAGCAGTGACTGAGGAGAAACACTTTCATGGAAAGGGGTTGCCAAGCTTCCTAAAATTACAAATCTACAGAAATCTCAGCAAATATTTTTTCACCCAAACTGGATGATACTTTCAGGTAATGATCAGTACACTAAGGCGACTTGGTTCCCCAAATGTCGTTCTTCTATGTTGAAGCGTTCGTTTCCAGTAACAGTTTGAATTTTTAGGTTTCACTCTGTTTTCTCCTATATTGATAGATGTATTTGGAACTCTAAATCCAACACGGTTTGTGCTAGCTTCTTGAAACTTGACACAATAAAGCAGTTTCACGTTCTATCTCTATGTTTTGTTTCCTCTTGATGTAGCCCTAAGCAGTGACTGGCGAGAAACACTTTCATGGAAAGGGGTTGCCAGGATTCCCAAAATTACGAATCTCCAGAAATCTCAGCAAATATTTTTTCACCCAAACTGGATGATACTTTCAGGTAATGATCAGTACACTAAGGCGACTTGGTTCCCCAAATGTCGTTCTTCTATGTTGAAGCGTTCGTTTCCAGTAACAGTTTGAATTTTTAGGTTTCACTCTGTTTTCTCCTATATTGATAGATGTATTTGGAACTCTAAATCCAACACGGTTTGTGCTAGCTTCTTGAAACTTGACACAATAAAGTAATTTCACGTTCTATCTCTATGTTTTGTTTCCTCTTGATGTAGCCCCAAGCAGTGACTGAGGAGAAACACTTTCATGGAAAGGGGTTGCCAAGCTTCCTAAAATTACAAATCTCCAGAAATCTCAGCAAATATTTTTTCACCCAAACTGGATGATACTTTCAGGTAATGATCAGTACACTAAGGCGACTTGGTTCCCCAAATGTCGTTCTTCTATGTTGAAGCGTTCGTTTCCAGTAACAGTTTGAATTTTTAGGTTTCACTCTGTTTTCTCCTATATTGATAGATGTATTTGGAACTCTAAATCCAACACGGTTTGTGCTAGCTTCTTGAAACTTGACACAATAAAGCAGTTTCACGTTCTATCTCTATGTTTTGTTTCCTCTTGATGTAGCCCTAAGCAGTGACTGGCGAGAAACACTTTCATGGAAAGGGGTTGCCAGGCTTCCCAAAATTACGAATCTCCAGAAATCTCAGCAAATATTTTTTCACCCAAACTGGATGATACTTTCAGGTAATGATCAGTACACTAAGGCGACTTGGTTCCCCAAATGTCGTTCTTCTATGTTGAAGCGTTCGTTTCCAGTAACAGTTTGAATTTTTAGGTTTCACTCTGTTTTCTCCTATATTGATAGATGTATTTGGAACTCTAAATCCAACACGGTTTGTGCTAGCTTCTTGAAACTTGACACAATAAAGTAGTTTCACGTTCTATCTCTATGTTTTGTTTCATCTTGATGTAGCCCTAACAGTGACTGGCGAGAAACACTTTCATGGAAAGGGGTTGCCAGGCTTCCCAAATATACGAATCTCCAGAAATCTCAGCAAATATTTTTTCACCCAAACAGGATGATACTTTCAGGTAATGATCAGTACACTAAGGCGACTTGGTTCCCCAAATTTCGTTCTTCTATGTAGAAGCGTTCGTTTCCAGTAACAGTTTGAATTTTTAGGTTTCACTCTGTTTTCTCCTATATTGATAGATGTATTTGGAACTCTAAATCCAACACGGTTTGTGCTAGCTTCTTGAAACTTGACACAATAAAGTAGTTTCACGTTCTATCTCTATGTTTTGTTTCCTCTTGATGTAGCCCTAAGCAGTGACTGGCGAGAAACACTTTCATGGAAAGGGGTTGCCAGGATTCCCAAAATTACGAATCTCCAGAAATCTCAGCAAATATTTTTTCACCCAAACTGGATGATACTTTCAGGTAATGATCAGTACACTAAGGCGACTTGGTTCCCCAAATGTCGTTCTTCTATGTTGAAGCGTTCGTTTCCAGTAACAGTTTGAATTTTTAGGTTTCACTCTGTTTTCTCCTATATTGATAGATGTATTTGGAACTCTAAATCCAACACGGTTTGTGCTAGCTTCTTGAAACTTGACACAATAAAGTAATTTCACGTTCTATCTCTATGTTTTGTTTCCTCTTGATGTAGCCCCAAGCAGTGACTGAGGAGAAACACTTTCATGGAAAGGGGTTGCCAAGCTTCCTAAAATTACAAATCTCCAGAAATCTCAGCAAATATTTTTTCACCCAAACTGGATGATACTTTCAGGTAATGATCAGTACACTAAGGCGACTTGGTTCCCCAAATGTCGTTCTTCTATGTTGAAGCGTTCGTTTCCAGTAACAGTTTGAATTTTTAGGTTTCACTCTGTTTTCTCCTATATTGATAGATGTATTTGGAACTCTAAATCCAACACGGTTTGTGCTAGCTTCTTGAAACTTGACACAATAAAGCAGTTTCACGTTCTATCTCTATGTTTTGTTTCCTCTTGATGTAGCCCTAAGCAGTGACTGGCGAGAAACACTTTCATGGAAAGGGGTTGCCAGGATTCCCAAAATTACGAATCTCCAGAAATCTCAGCAAATATTTTTTCACCCAAACTGGATGATACTTTCAGGTAATGATCAGTACACTAAGGCGACTTGGTTCCCCAAATGTCGTTCTTCTATGTTGAAGCGTTCGTTTCCAGTAACAGTTTGAATTTTTAGGTTTCACTCTGTTTTCTCCTATATTGATAGATGTATTTGGAACTCTAAATCCAACACGGTTTGTGCTAGCTTCTTGAAACTTGACACAATAAAGTAATTTCACGTTCTATCTCTATGTTTTGTTTCCTCTTGATGTAGCCCCAAGCAGTGACTGAGGAGAAACACTTTCATGGAAAGGGGTTGCCAAGCTTCCTAAAATTACAAATCTCCAGAAATCTCAGCAAATATTTTTTCACCCAAACTGGATGATACTTTCAGGTAATGATCAGTACACTAAGGCGACTTGGTTCCCCAAATGTCGTTCTTCTATGTTGAAGCGTTCGTTTCCAGTAACAGTTTGAATTTTTAGGTTTCACTCTGTTTTCTCCTATATTGATAGATGTATTTGGAACTCTAAATCCAACACGGTTTGTGCTAGCTTCTTGAAACTTGACACAATAAAGCAGTTTCACGTTCTATCTCTATGTTTTGTTTCCTCTTGATGTAGCCCTAAGCAGTGACTGGCGAGAAACACTTTCATGGAAAGGGGTTGCCAGGCTTCCCAAAATTACGAATCTCCAGAAATCTCAGCAAATATTTTTTCACCCAAACTGGATGATACTTTCAGGTAATGATCAGTACACTAAGGCGACTTGGTTCCCCAAATGTCGTTCTTCTATGTTGAAGCGTTCGTTTCCAGTAACAGTTTGAATTTTTAGGTTTCACTCTGTTTTCTCCTATATTGATAGATGTATTTGGAACTCTAAATCCAACACGGTTTGTGCTAGCTTCTTGAAACTTGACACAATAAAGTAGTTTCACGTTCTATCTCTATGTTTTGTTTCATCTTGATGTAGCCCTAACAGTGACTGGCGAGAAACACTTTCATGGAAAGGGGTTGCCAGGCTTCCCAAATATACGAATCTCCAGAAATCTCAGCAAATATTTTTTCACCCAAACAGGATGATACTTTCAGGTAATGATCAGTACACTAAGGCGACTTGGTTCCCCAAATTTCGTTCTTCTATGTAGAAGCGTTCGTTTCCAGTAACAGTTTGAATTTTTAGGTTTCACTCTGTTTTCTCCTATATTGATAGATGTATTTGGAACTCTAAATCCAACACGGTTTGTGCTAGCTTCTTGAAACTTGACACAATAAAGTAGTTTCACGTTCTATCTCTATGTTTTGTTTCCTCTTGATGTAGCCCTAAGCAGTGACTGGCGAGAAACACTTTCATGGAAAGGGGTTGCCAGGCTTCCCAAAATTACGAATCTCCAGAAATCTCAGCAAATATTTTTTCACCCAAACTGGATGATACTTTCAGGTAATGATCACTACACTAACGCGACTTGGTTCCCCAAATTTCGTTCTTCTATGTTGAAGCGTTCGTTTCCAGTAACAATTTGAATTTTTAGGTTTCACTCTGTTTTCTCCTATATTGATAGATGTATTTGGAACTCTAAATCCAACACGGTTTGTGCTAGCTTCTTGAAACTTGACACAATAAAGCAGTTTCACGTTCTATCTCTATGTTTTGTTTCCTCTTGATGTAGCCCTAAGCAGTGACTGGTGAGAAACACTTTCATGGAAAGGGGTTGCCAGGCTTCCCAAAATTACGAATCTCCAGAAATCTCAGCAAATATTTTTTAACCCAAAATGGATGATACTTTCAGGTAATGATCAGTACACTAAGGCGACTTGGTTCCCCAAATGTCGTTCTTCTATGTTGAAGCGTTTGTTTCCAGTAACAGTTTGAATTTTTAGGTTTCACTCTGTTTTCTCCTATATTGATAGATGTATTTGGAACTCTAAATCCAACACGGTTTGTGCTAGCTTCTTGAAACTTGACACAATAAAGTAATTTCACGTTCTATCTCTATGTTTTGTTTCCTCTTGATGTAGCCCCAAGCAGTGACTGAGGAGAAACACTTTCATGGAAAGGGGTTGCCAAGCTTCCTAAAATTACAAATCTCCAGAAATCTCAGCAAATATTTTTTCACCCAAACTGGATGATACTTTCAGGTAATGATCAGTACACTAAGGCGACTTGGTTCCCCAAATTTCGTTCTTCTATGTAGAAGCGTTCGTTTCCAGTAACAGTTTGAATTTTTAGGTTTCGCTCTGTTTTCTCCTATATTGATAGATGTATTTGGAACTCCAAATCCAACAGGGTTTGTGCTAGCTTCTTGAAACTTGACACAATAAAGTAGTTTCACGTTCTATCTCTATGTTTTGTTTCCTCTTGATGTAGCCCTAACAGTGACTGGCGAGAAACACTTTCATGGAAAGGGGTTGCCAGGCTTCCCAAATATACGAATCTCCAGAAATCTCAGCAAATATTTTTTCACCCAAACAGGATGATACTTTCAGGTAATGATCAGTACACTAAGGCGACTTGGTTCCCCAAATTTCGTTCTTCTATGTTGAAGCGTTCGTTTCCAGTAACAGTTTGAATTTTTAGGTTTCACTCTGTTTTCTCCTATATTGATAGATGTATTTGGAACTCTAAATCCAACACGGTTTGTGCTAGCTTCTTGAAACTTGACACAATAAAGCAGTTTCACGTTCTATCTCTATGTTTTGTTTCCTCTTGATGTAGCCCTAAGCAGTGACTGGCGAGAAACACTTTCATGGAAAGGGGTTGCCAGGCTTCCCAAAATTACGAATCTCCAGAAATCTCAGCAAATATTTTTTCACCCAAACTGGATGATACTTTCAGGTAATGATCACTACACTAACGCGACTTGGTTCCCCAAATGTCGTTCTTCTATGTTGAAGCGTTCGTTTCCAGTAACAGTTTGAATTTTTAGGTTTCACTCTGTTTTCTCCTATATTGATAGATGTATTTGGAACTCTAAATCCAACACGGTTTGTGCTAGGTTCTTGAAACTTGACACAATAAAGCAGTTTCACGTTCTATCTCTATGTTTTGTTTCCTCTTGATGTAGCCCTAAGCAGTGACTGGCGAGAAACACTTTCATGGAAAGGGGTTGCCAGGCTTCCCAAAATTACGAATCTCCAGAAATCTCAGCAAATATTTTTTCACCCAAACAGGATGATACTTTCAGGTAATGATCAGTACACTAAGGCGACTTGGTTCCCCAAATTTCGTTCTTCTATGTTGAAGCGTTCGTTTCCAGTAACAGTTTGAATTTTTAGGTTTCACTCTGTTTTCTCCTATATTGATAGATGTATTTGGAACTCTAAATCCAACACGGTTTGTGCTAGCTTCTTGAAACTTGACACAATAAAGTAGTTTCACGTTCTATCTCTATGTTTTGTTTCCTCTTGATGTAGCCCTAAGCAGTGACTGGCGAGAAACACTTTCATGGAAAGGGGTTGCCAGGCTTCCCAAAATTACGAATCTCCAGAAATCTCAGCAAATATTTTTTCACCCAAACTGGATGATACTTTCAGGTAATGATCACTACACTAACGCGACTTGGTTCCCCAAATTTCGTTCTTCTATGTTGAAGCGTTCGTTTCCAGTAACAGTTTGAATTTTTAGGTTTCACTCTGTTTTCTCCTATATTGATAGATGTATTTGGAACTCTAAATCCAACACGGTTTGTGCTAGCTTCTTGAAACTTGACACAATAAAGCAGTTTCACGTTCTATCTCTATGTTTTGTTTCCTCTTGATGTAGCCCTAAGCAGTGACTGGCGAGAAACACTTTCATGGAAAGGGGTTGCCAGGCTTCCCAAAATTACGAATCTCCAGAAATCTCAGCAAATATTTTTTCACCCAAACTGGATGATACTTTCAGGTAATGATCAGTACACTAAGGCGACTTGGTTCCCCAAATGTCGTTCTTCTATGTTGAAGCGTTCGTTTCCAGTAACAGTTTGAATTTTTAGGTTTCACTCTGTTTTCTCCTATATTGATAGATGTATTTGGAACTCTAAATCCAACACGGTTTGTGCTAGCTTCTTGAAACTTGACACAATAAAGCAGTTTCACGTTCTATCTCTATGTTTTGTTTCCTCTTGATGTAGCCCTAACAGTGACTGGCGTGAAACACTTTCATGGAAAGGGGTTGCCAGGCTTCCCAAATATACGAATCTCCAGAAATCTCAGGAAATATTTTTTCACCCAAACAGGATGATACTTTCAGGTAATGATCACTACACTAACGCGACTTGGTTCCCCAAATGTCGTTCTTCTATGTTGAAGCGTTCGTTTCCAGTAACAGTTTGAATTTTTAGGTTTCACTCTGTTTTCTCCTATAGTGATAGATGTATTTGGAACTCTAAATCCAACACGGTTTGTGCTAGCTTCTTGAAACTTGACACAATAAAGTAGTTTCACGTTCTATCTCTATGTTTTGTATCCTCTTGATGTAGCCCCAAGCAGTGACTGAGGAGAAACACATTCATGGAAAGGGGTTGCCAAGCTTCCTAAAATTACAAATCTCCACAAATCTCAGCAAATATTTTTTCACCCAAACAGGATGATACTTTCAGGTAATGATCAGTACACTAAGGCGACTTGGGTCCCCAAATTTCGTTCTTCTATGTTGAAGCGTTCGTTTCCAGTAACAGTTTGAATTTTTAGGTTTCACTCTGTTTTCTCCTATATTGATAGATGTATTTGGAACTCTAAATCCAACACGGTTTGTGCTAGCTTCTTGAAACTTGACACAATAAAGTAGTTTCACGTTCTATCTCTATGTTTTGTTTCCTCTTGATGTAGCCCTAAGCAGTGACTGGCAAGAAACACTTTCATGGAAAGGGGTGGCTTCCCAAAATTACGAATCTCCAGAAATCTCAGCAAATATTTTTTCACCCAAACTGGATGATACTTTCAGGTAATGATCAGTACACTAAGGCGACTTGGTTCCCCAAATGTCGTTCTTCTATGTTGAAGCGTTCGTTTCCAGTAACAGTTTGAATTTTTAGGTTTCACTCTGTTTTCTCCTATATTGATAGATGTATTTGGAACTCTGAATCCAACACGGTTTGTGCTAGCTTCTTGAAACTTGACACAATAAACTAGTTTCACGTTCTACCTCTATGTTTTGTTTCCTCTTGATGTAGCCCTAAGCAGTGACTGACAAGAAACACTTTCATGGAAAGGGGTTGCCAGGCTTCCCAAAATTACGAATCTCCAGAAATCTCAGCAAATATTTTTTCACCCAAACTGGATGATACTTTCAGGTAATGATCACTACACTAACGCGACTTGGTTCCCCAAATTTCGTTCTTCTATGTTGAAGCGTTCGTTTCCAGTAACAGTTTGAATTTTTAGGTTTCACTCTGTTTTCTCCTATATTGATAGATGTATTTGGAACTCTAAATCCAACACGGTTTGTGCTAGCTTCTTGAAACTTGACACAATAATTTCACGTTCTATCTGTATGTTTTGTTTCCTCTTGATGTAGCCCCAAGCAGTGACTGAGGAGAAACACTTTCATGGAAAGTGGTTGCCAAGCTTCCTAAAATTACAAATCTCCACAAATCTCAGCAAATATTTTTGCACCCAAACTGGATGATACTTTCAGGTAATGATCAGTACACTAAGGCGACTTGGGTCCCCAAATTTCGTTCTTCTATGTTGAAGCGTTCGTTTCCAGTAACAGTTTGAATTTTTAGGTTTCACTCTGTTTTCTCCTATATTGATAGATGTATTTGGAACTCTAAATCCAACACGGTTTGTGCTAGCTTCTTGAAACTTGACACAATAAAGTAGTTTCACGTTCTATCTCTATGTTTTGTTTCTTCTTGTTGTAGCCCTAACAGTGACTGGCGAGAAACACTTGCATGGAAAGGGGTTGCCAGGCTTCCCAAATATACGAATCCCCAGAAATCTCAGGAAATATTTTTTCACCCAAACAGGATGATACTTTCAGGTAATGATCAGTACACTAAGGCGACTTGGTTCCCCAAATTTCGTTCTTCTATGTTGAAGCGTTCGTTTCCAGTAACAGTTTGAATTTTTAGGTTTCACTCTGTTTTCTCCTATACTGATAGATGTATTTGGAACTCTAAATCCAACACGGTTTGTGCTAGCTTCTTGAAACTTGACACAATAAAGTAGTTTCACGTTCTATCTCTATGTTTTGTTTCCTCTTGATATAGCCCTAAGCAGTGACTGGCGAGAAACACTTTCATGGAAAGGGGTGGCTTCCCAATATTATGAATCTCCAGAAATCTCAGCAAATATTTTTTCACCCAAACTGGATGATACTTTCAGGTAATGATCAGTACACTAAGGCGACTTGGTTCCCCAAATTTCGTTCTTCTATGTTGAAGCGTTCGTTTCCAGTAACAGTTTGAATTTTTAGGTTTCACTCTGTTTTCTCCTATATTGATAGATGTATTTGGAACTCTAAATCCAACACGGTTTGTGCTAGCTTTTTGAAACTTGACACAATAAAGTAGTTTCACGTTCTATCTCTATGTTTTGTTTCCTCTTGATGTAGCCCTAAGCAGTGACTGGCGAGAAACACTTTCATGGAAAGGGGTTGCCAGGCTTTCCAAAATTACGAATCTCCAGAAATCTCAGCAAATATTTTTTCACCCAAACTGGATGATACTTTCAGGTAATGATCACTACACTAACGCGACTTGGTTCCCCAAATGTCGTTCTTCTATGTTGAAGCGTTCGTTTCCAGTAACAGTTTGAATTTTTAGGTTTCACTCTGTTTTCTCCTATATTGATAGATGTATTTGGAACTCTAAATCCAACACGGTTTGTGCTAGCTTCTTGAAACTTGACACAATAAAGTAGTTTCATGTTCTATCTCTATGTTTTGTTTCCTCTTGATGTAGCCCTAACAGTGACTGGCGATAAACACTTTCATGGAAAGGGGTGGCTTCCCAAAATTACGAATCTCCAGATATCTCAGCAAATATTTTTTCACCCAAACTGGATGATACTGTCAGGTAATGATCAGTACACTACGGCGACTTGGTTCCCCAAATTTCGTTCTTCTATGTTGAAGCGTTCGTTTCCAGTAACAGTTTGAATTTTTAGGTTTCACTCTGTTTTCTCCTATATTGATAGATGTATTTGGAACTCTAAATCCAACACGGTTTGTGCTAGCTTCTTGAAACTTGACACAATAAAGCAGTTTCACGTTCTATCTCTATGTTTTGTTTCCTCTTGATGTAGCCCTAAGCAGTGACTGGCAAGAAACACTTTCATGGAAAGGGGTGGCTTCCCAAAATTACGAATCTCCAGAAATCTCAGCAAATATTTTTTCACCCAAACTGGATGATACTTTCAGGTAATGATCAGTACACTAAGGCGACTTGGTTCCCCAAATGTCGTTCTTCTATGTTGAAGCGTTCGTTTCCAGTAACAGTTTGAATTTTTAGGTTTCACTCTGTTTTCTCCTATATTGATAGATGTATTTGGAACTCTGAATCCAACACGGTTTGTGCTAGCTTCTTGAAACTTGACACAATAAACTAGTTTCACGTTCTACCTCTATGTTTTGTTTCCTCTTGATGTAGCCCTAAGCAGTGACTGACAAGAAACACTTTCATGGAAAGGGGTTGCCAGGCTTCCCAAAATTACGAATCTCCAGAAATCTCAGCAAATATTTTTTCACCCAAACTGGATGATACTTTCAGGTAATGATCACTACACTAACGCGACTTGGTTCCCCAAATTTCGTTCTTCTATGTTGAAGCGTTCGTTTCCAGTAACAGTTTGAATTTTTAGGTTTCACTCTGTTTTCTCCTATATTGATAGATGTATTTGGAACTCTAAATCCAACACGGTTTGTGCTAGCTTCTTGAAACTTGACACAATAATTTCACGTTCTATCTGTATGTTTTGTTTCCTCTTGATGTAGCCCCAAGCAGTGACTGAGGAGAAACACTTTCATGGAAAGTGGTTGCCAAGCTTCCTAAAATTACAAATCTCCACAAATCTCAGCAAATATTTTTGCACCCAAACTGGATGATACTTTCAGGTAATGATCAGTACACTAAGGCGACTTGGGTCCCCAAATTTCGTTCTTCTATGTTGAAGCGTTCGTTTCCAGTAACAGTTTGAATTTTTAGGTTTCACTCTGTTTTCTCCTATATTGATAGATGTATTTGGAACTCTAAATCCAACACGGTTTGTGCTAGCTTCTTGAAACTTGACACAATAAAGTAGTTTCACGTTCTATCTCTATGTTTTGTTTCTTCTTGTTGTAGCCCTAACAGTGACTGGCGAGAAACACTTGCATGGAAAGGGGTTGCCAGGCTTCCCAAATATACGAATCCCCAGAAATCTCAGGAAATATTTTTTCACCCAAACAGGATGATACTTTCAGGTAATGATCAGTACACTAAGGCGACTTGGTTCCCCAAATTTCGTTCTTCTATGTTGAAGCGTTCGTTTCCAGTAACAGTTTGAATTTTTAGGTTTCACTCTGTTTTCTCCTATACTGATAGATGTATTTGGAACTCTAAATCCAACACGGTTTGTGCTAGCTTCTTGAAACTTGACACAATAAAGTAGTTTCACGTTCTATCTCTATGTTTTGTTTCCTCTTGATATAGCCCTAAGCAGTGACTGGCGAGAAACACTTTCATGGAAAGGGGTGGCTTCCCAATATTATGAATCTCCAGAAATCTCAGCAAATATTTTTTCACCCAAACTGGATGATACTTTCAGGTAATGATCAGTACACTAAGGCGACTTGGTTCCCCAAATTTCGTTCTTCTATGTTGAAGCGTTCGTTTCCAGTAACAGTTTGAATTTTTACGTTTCACTCTGTTTTCTCCTATATTGATAGATGTATTTGGAACTCTAAATCCAACACGGTTTGTGCTAGCTTTTTGAAACTTGACACAATAAAGTAGTTTCACGTTCTATCTCTATGTTTTGTTTCCTCTTGATGTAGCCCTAAGCAGTGACTGGCGAGAAACACTTTCATGGAAAGGGGTTGCCAGGCTTTCCAAAATTACGAATCTCCAGAAATCTCAGCAAATATTTTTTCACCCAAACTGGATGATACTTTCAGGTAATGATCACTACACTAACGCGACTTGGTTCCCCAAATGTCGTTCTTCTATGTTGAAGCGTTCGTTTCCAGTAACAGTTTGAATTTTTAGGTTTCACTCTGTTTTCTCCTATATTGATAGATGTATTTGGAACTCTAAATCCAACACGGTTTGTGCTAGCTTCTTGAAACTTGACACAATAAAGTAGTTTCATGTTCTATCTCTATGTTTTGTTTCCTCTTGATGTAGCCCTAACAGTGACTGGCGATAAACACTTTCATGGAAAGGGGTGGCTTCCCAAAATTACGAATCTCCAGATATCTCAGCAAATATTTTTTCACCCAAACTGGATGATACTGTCAGGTAATGATCAGTACACTACGGCGACTTGGTTCCCCAAATTTCGTTCTTCTATGTTGAAGCGTTCGTTTCCAGTAACAGTTTGAATTTTTAGGTTTCACTCTGTTTTCTCCTATATTGATAGATGTATTTGGAACTCTAAATCCAACACGGTTTGTGCTAGCTTCTTGAAACTTGACACAATAAAGCAGTTTCACGTTCTATCTCTATGTTTTGTTTCCTCTTGATGTAGCCCTAAGCAGTGACTGGCGAGAAACACTTTCATGGAAAGGGGTTGCCAGGCTTCCCAAAATTACGAATCTCCAGAAATCTCAGCAAATATTTTTTCACCCAAACTGGATGATACTTTCAGGTAATGATCACTACACTAACGCGACTTGGTTCCCCAAATTTCGTTCTTCTATGTTGAAGCGTTCGTTTCCAGTAACAGTTTGAATTTTTAGGTTTCACTCTGTTTTCTCCTATATTGATAGATGTATTTGGAACTCTAAATCCAACACGGTTTGTGCTAGGTTCTTGAAACTTGACACAATAAAGCAGTTTCACGTTCTATCTCTATGTTTTGTTTCCTCTTGATGTAGCCCTAAGCAGTGACTGGCGAGAAACACTTTCATGGAAAGGGGTTGCCAGGCTTCCCAAAATTACGAATCTCCAGAAATCTCAGCAAATATTTTTTCACCCAAACAGGATGATACTTTCAGGTAATGATCAGTACACTAAGGCGACTTGGTTCCCCAAATTTCGTTCTTCTATGATGAAGCGTTCGTTTCCAGTAACAGTTTGAATTTTTAGGTTTCACTCTGTTTTCTCCTATATTGATAGATGTATTTGGAACTCTAAATCCAACACGGTTTGTGCTAGCTTCTTGAAACTTGACACAATAAAGTAGTTTCAGTTCTATCTCTATGTTTTGTTTCCTCTTGATGTAGCCCTAAGCAGTGACTGGCGAGAAACACTTTCATGGAAAGGGGTTGCCAGGCTTCCCAAAATTACGAATCTCCAGAAATCTCAGCAAATATTTTTTCACCCAAACTGGATGATACTTTCAGGTAATGATCACTACACTAACGCGACTTGGTTCCCCAAATGTCGTTCTTCTATGTTGAAGCGTTCGTTTCCAGTAACAGTTTGAATTTTTAGGTTTCACTCTGTTTTCTCCTATATTGATAGATGTATTTGGAACTCTAAATCCAACACGGTTTGTGCTAGCTTCTTGAAACTTGACACAATAAAGCAGTTTCACGTTCTATCTCTATGTTTTGTTTCCTCTTGATGTAGCCCTAAGCAGTGACTGGCGAGAAACACTTTCATGGAAAGGGGTTGCCAGGCTTCCCAAAATTACGAATCTCCAGAAATCTCAGCAAATATTTTTTCACCCAAACTGGATGATACTTTCAGGTAATGATCAGTACACTAAGGCGACTTGGTTCCCCAAATGTCGTTCTTCTATGTTGAAGCGTTCGTTTCCAGTAACAGTTTGAATTTTTAGGTTTCACTCTGTTTTCTCCTATATTGATAGATGTATTTGGAACTCTAAATCCAACACGGTTTGTGCTAGCTTCTTGAAACTTGACACAATAAAGCAGTTTCACGTTCTATCTCTATGTTTTGTTTCCTCTTGATGTAGCCCTAACAGTGACTGGCGTGAAACACTTTCATGGAAAGGGGTTGCCAGGCTTCCCAAATATACGAATCTCCAGATATCTCAGGAAATATTTTTTCACCCAAACAGGATGATACTTTCAGGTAATGATCACTACACTAACGCGACTTGGTTCCCCAAATGTCGTTCTTCTATGTTGAAGCGTTCGTTTCCAGTAACAGTTTGAATTTTTAGGTTTCACTCTGTTTTCTCCTATATTGATAGATGTATTTGGAACTCTAAATCCAACACGGTTTGTGCTAGCTTCTTGAAACTTGACACAATAAAGCAGTTTCACGTTCTATCTCTATGTTTTGTTTCCTCTTGATGTAGCCCTAACAGTGACTGGCGTGAAACACTTTCATGGAAAGGGGTTGCCAGGCTTCCCAAATATACGAATCTCCAGATATCTCAGGAAATATTTTTTCACCCAAACAGGATGATACTTTCAGGTAATGATCACTACACTAACGCGACTTGGTTCCCCAAATGTCGTTCTTCTATGTTGAAGCGTTCGTTTCCAGTAACAGTTTGAATTTTTAGGTTTCACTCTGTTTTCTCCTATAGTGATAGATGTATTTGGAACTCTAAATCCAACACGGTTTGTGCTAGCTTCTTGAAACTTGACACAATAAAGTAGTTTCACGTTCTATCTCTATGTTTTGTATCCTCTTGATGTAGCCCCAAGCAGTGACTGAGGAGAAACACATTCATGGAAAGGGGTTGCCAAGCTTCCTAAAATTACAAATCTCCACAAATCTCAGCAAATATTTTTTCACCCAAACAGGATGATACTTTCAGGTAATGATCAGTACACTAAGGCGACTTGGGTCCCCAAATTTCGTTCTTCTATGTTGAAGCGTTCGTTTCCAGTAACAGTTTGAATTTTTAGGTTTCACTCTGTTTTCTCCTATATTGATAGATGTATTTGGAACTCTAAATCCAACACGGTTTGTGCTAGCTTCTTGAAACTTGACACAATAAAGTAGTTTCACGTTCTATCTCTATGTTTTGTTTCCTCTTGATGTAGCCCTAAGCAGTGACTGGCAAGAAACACTTTCATGGAAAGGGGTGGCTTCCCAAAATTACGAATCTCCAGAAATCTCAGCAAATATTTTTTCACCCAAACTGGATGATACTTTCAGGTAATGATCAGTACACTAAGGCGACTTGGTTCCCCAAATGTCGTTCTTCTATGTTGAAACGTTCGTTTCCAGTAACAGTTTGAATTTTTAGGTTTCACTCTGTTTTCTCCTATATTGATAGATGTATTTGGAACTCTGAATCCAACACGGTTTGTGCTAGCTTCTTGAAACTTGACACAATAAACTAGTTTCATGTTCTACCTCTATGTTTTGTTTCCTCTTGATGTAGCCCTAAGCAGTGACTGACAAGAAACACTTTCATGGAAAGGGGTTGCCAGGCTTCCCAAAATTACGAATCTCCAGAAATCTCAGCAAATATTTTTTCACCCAAACTGGATGATACTTTCAGGTAATGATCACTACACTAACGCGACTTGGTTCCCCAAATTTCGTTCTTCTATGTTGAAGCGTTCGTTTCCAGTAACAGTTTGAATTTTTAGGTTTCACTCTGTTTTCTCCTATATTGATAGATGTATTTGGAACTCTAAATCCAACACGGTTTGTGCTAGCTTCTTGAAACTTGACACAATAATTTCACGTTCTATCTGTATGTTTTGTTTCCTCTTGATGTAGCCCCAAGCAGTGACTGAGGAGAAACACTTTCATGGAAAGTGGTTGCCAAGCTTCCTAAAATTACAAATCTCCACAAATCTCAGCAAATATTTTTGCACCCAAACTGGATGATACTTTCAGGTAATGATCAGTACACTAAGGCGACTTGGGTCCCCAAATTTCGTTCTTCTATGTTGAAGCGTTCGTTTCCAGTAACAGTTTGAATTTTTAGGTTTCACTCTGTTTTCTCCTATATTGCTAGATGTATTTGGAACTCTAAATCCAACACGGTTTGTGCTAGCTTCTTGAAACTTGACACAATAAAGTAGTTTCACGTTCTATCTCTATGTTTTGTTTCTTCTTGTTGTAGCCCTAACAGTGACTGGCGAGAAACACTTGCATGGAAAGGGGTTGCCAGGCTTCCCAAATATACGAATCCCCAGAAATCTCAGGAAATATTTTTTCACCCAAACAGGATGATACTTTCAGGTAATGATCAGTACACTAAGGCGACTTGGTTCCCCAAATTTCGTTCTTCTATGTTGAAGCGTTCGTTTCCAGTAACAGTTTGAATTTTTAGGTTTCACTCTGTTTTCTCCTATACTGATAGATGTATTTGGAACTCTAAATCCAACACGGTTTGTGCTAGCTTCTTGAAACTTGACACAATAAAGTAGTTTCACGTTCTATCTCTATGTTTTGTTTCCTCTTGATATAGCCCTAAGCAGTGACTGGCGAGAAACACTTTCATGGAAAGGGGTGGCTTCCCAATATTATGAATCTCCAGAAATCTCAGCAAATATTTTTTCACCCAAACTGGATGATACTTTCAGGTAATGATCAGTACACTAAGGCGACTTGGTTCCCCAAATTTCGTTCTTCTATGTTGAAGCGTTCGTTTCCAGTAACAGTTTGAATTTTTAGGTTTCACTCTGTTTTCTCCTATATTGATAGATGTATTTGGAACTCTAAATCCAACACGGTTTGTGCTAGCTTTTTGAAACTTGACACAATAAAGTAGTTTCACGTTCTATCTCTATGTTTTGTTTCCTCTTGATGTAGCCCTAAGCAGTGACTGGCGAGAAACACTTTCATGGAAAGGGGTTGCCAGGCTTTCCAAAATTACGAATCTCCAGAAATCTCAGCAAATATTTTTTCACCCAAACTGGATGATACTTTCAGGTAATGATCACTACACTAACGCGACTTGGTTCCCCAAATGTCGTTCTTCTATGTTGAAGCGTTCGTTTCCAGTAACAGTTTGAATTTTTAGGTTTCACTCTGTTTTCTCCTATATTGATAGATGTATTTGGAACTCTAAATCCAACACGGTTTGTGCTAGCTTCTTGAAACTTGACACAATAAAGTAGTTTCATGGTCTATCTCTATGTTTTGTTTCCTCTTGATGTAGCCCTAACAGTGACTGGCGAGAAACACTTTCATGGAAAGGGGTTGCCAGGCTTTCCAAAATTACGAATCTCCAGAAATCTCAGCAAATATTTTTTCACCCAAACTGGATGATACTTTCAGGTAATGATCAGTACACTAAGGCGACTTGGTTCCCCAAATGTCGTTCTTCTATGTTGAAGCGTTCGTTTCCAGTAACAGTTTGAATTTTTAGGTTTCACTCTGTTTTCTCCTATATTGATAGATGTATTTGGAACTCTAAATCCAACACGGTTTGTGCTAGCTTCTTGAAACTTGACACAATAAAGCAGTTTCACGTTCTATCTCTATGTTTTGTTTCCTCTTGATGTAGCCCTAACAGTGACTGGCGAGAAACACTTTCATGGAAAGGGGTTGCCAGGCTTCCCAAATATACGAATCTCCAGAAAACTCAGGAAATATTTTTTCACCCAAACAGGATGATACTTTCAGGTAATGATCAGTACACTAAGGCGACTTGGTTCCCCAAATTTCGTTCTTCTATGTTGAAGCGTTCGTTTCCAGTAACAGTTTGAATTTTTAGGTTTCACTCTGTTTTCTCCTATATTGATAGATGTATTTGGAACTCTAAATCCAACACGGTTTGTGCTAGCTTCTTGAAACTTGACACAATAAAGTAGTTTCACGTTCTATCTCTATGTTTTGTTTCCTCTTGATGTAGCCCTAACAGTGACTGGCGAGAAACACTTTCATGGAAAGGGGTTGCCAGGCTTCCCAAATATACGAATCTCCAGAAATCTCAGCAAATATTTTTTCACCCAAACAGGATGATACTTTCAGGTAATGATCAGTACACTAAGGCGACTTGGTTCCCCAAATTTCGTTCTTCTATGTTGAAGCGTTCGTTTCCAGTAACAGTTTGAATTTTTAGGTTTCACTCTGTTTTCTCCTATATTGATAGATGTATTTGGAACTCTAAATCCAACACGGTTTGTGCTAGCTTCTTGAAACTTGACACAATAAAGCAGTTTCACGTTCTATCTCTATGTTTTGTTTCCTCTTGATGTAGCCCTAAGCAGTGACTGGCGAGAAACACTTTCATGGAAAGGGGTTGCCAGGCTTCCCAAAATTACGAATCTCCAGAAATCTCAGCAAATATTTTTTCACCCAAACTGGATGATACTTTCAGGTAATGATCAGTACACTAAGGTGACTTGGTTCCCCAAATGTCGTTCTTCTATGTTGAAGCGTTCGTTTCCAGTAACAGTTTGAATTTTTAGGTTTCACTCTGTTTTCTCCTATATTGATAGATGTATTTGGAACTCTAAATCCAACACGGTTTGTGCTAGCTTCTTGAAACTTGACACAATAAAGCAGTTTCACGTTCTATCTCTATGTTTTGTTTCCTCTTGATGTAGCCCTAAGCAGTGACTGGCGAGAAACACTTTCATGGAAAGGGGTTGCCAGGCTTCCCAAAATTACGAATCTCCAGAAATCTCAGCAAATATTTTTTCACCCAAACTGGATGATACTTTCAGGTAATGATCAGTACACTAAGGCGACTTGGTTCCCCAAATGTCGTTCTTCTATGTTGAAGCGTTCGTTTCCAGTAACAGTTTGAATTTTTAGGTTTCACTCTGTTTTCTCCTATATTGATAGATGTATTTGAAACTCTAAATCCAACACGGTTTGTGCTAGCTTCTTGAAACCTGACACAATAAAGCAGTTTCACGTTCTACCTCTATGTTTTGTTTCCTCTTGATGTAGCCCTAACAGTGACTGGCGAGAAACACTTTCATGGAAAGGGGTTGCCAGGCTTCCCAAATATACGAATCTCCAGAAATCTCAGGAAATATTTTTTCACCCAAACAGGATGATACTTTCAGGTAATGATCAGTACACTAAGGCGACTTGGTTCCCCAAATGTCGTTCTTCTATGTTGAAGCGTTCGTTTCCAGTAACAGTTTGAATTTTTAGGTTTCACTCTGTTTTCTCCTATATTGATAGATGTATTTGGAACTCTAAATCCAACACGGTTTGTGCTAGCTTCTTGAAACTTGACACAATAAAGTAGTTTCACGTTCTATCTCTATGTTTTGTTTCCTCTTGATGTAGCCCTAACAGTGACTGGCGAGAAACACTTTCATGGAAAGGGGTTGCCAGGCTTCCCAAATATACGAATCTCCAGAAATCTCAGCAAATATTTTTTCACCCAAACAGGATGATACTTTCAGGTAATGATCAGTACACTAAGGCGACTTGGTTCCCCAAATTTCGTTCTTCTATGTTGAAGCGTTCGTTTCCAGTAACAGTTTGAATTTTTAGGTTTCACTCTGTTTTCTCCTATATTGATAGATGTATTTGGAACTCTAAATCCAACACGGTTTGTGCTAGCTTCTTGAAACTTGACACAATAAAGCAGTTTCACGTTCTATCTCTATGTTTTGTTTCCTCTTGATGTAGCCCTAAGCAGTGACTGGCGAGCAACACTTTCATGGAAAGGGGTTGCCAGGCTTCCCAAAATTACGAATCTCCAGAAATCTCAGCAAATATTTTTTCACCCAAACTGGATGATACTTTCAGGTAATGATCACTACACTAACGCGACTTGGTTCCCCAAATTTCGTTCTTCTATGTTGAAGCGTTCGTTTCCAGTAACAGTTTGAATTTTTAGGTTTCACTCTGTTTTCTCCTATATTGATAGATGTTTTTGGAACTCTAAATCCAACACGGTTTGTGCTAGCTTCTTGAAACTTGACACAATAAAGCAGTTTCACGTTCTATCTCTATGTTTTGTTTCCTCTTGATGTAGCCCTAAGCAGTGACTGGCGAGAAACACTTTCATGGAAAGGGGTTGCCAGGCTTCCCAAAATTACGAATCTCCAGAAATCTCAGCAAATATTTTTTCACCCAAACTGGATGATACTTTCAGGTAATGATCAGTACACTAAGGCGACTTGGTTCCCCAAATGTCGTTCTTCTATGTTGAAGCGTTCGTTTCCAGTAACAGTTTGAATTTTTAGGTTTCACTCTGTTTTCTCCTATATTGATAGATGTATTTGGAACTCTAAATCCAACACGGTTTGTGCTAGCTTCTTGAAACTTGACACAATAAAGTAGTTTCACGTTCTATCTCTATGTTTTGTTTCCTCTTGATGTAGCCCTAACAGTGACTGGCGAGAAACACTTTCATGGAAAGGGGTTGCCAGGCTTCCCAAATATACGAATCTCCAGAAATCTCAGCAAATATTTTTTTCATTCAAACAGGATGATACTTTCAGGTAATGATCAGTACACTAAGGCGACTTGGTTCCCCAAATTTCGTTCTTCTATGTTGAAGCGTTCGTTTCCAGTAACAGTTTAAATTTTTAGGTTTCACTCTGTTTTCTCCTATATTGATAGATGTATTTGGAACTCTAAATCCAACACGGTTTGTGCTAGCTTCTTGAAACTTGACACAATAAAGTAGTTTCACGTTCTATCTCTATGTTTTGTTTCCTCTTGATGTAGCCCTAAGCAGTGACTGGCGAGAAACACTTTCATGGAAAGGGGTTGCCAGGCTTCCCAAAATTACGAATCTCCAGAAATCTCAGCAAATATATTTTCACCCAAACTGGATGATACTTTCAGGTAATGATCACTACACTAACGCGACTTGGTTCCCCAAATTTCGTTCTTCTATGTTGAAGCGTTCGTTTCCAGTAACAGTTTGAATTTTTAGGTTTCACTCTGTTTTCTCCTATATTGATAGATGTATTTGGAACTCTAAATCCAACACGGTTTGTGCTAGCTTCTTGAAACTTGACACAATAAAGCAGTTTCACGTTCTATCTCTATGTTTTGTTTCCTCTTGATGTAGCCCTAAGCAGTGACTGGCGAGAAAAACTTTCATGGAAAGGGGTTGCCAGGCTTCCCAAAATTACGAATCTCCAGAAATCTCAGCAAATATTTTTTCACCCAAACTGGATGATACTTTCAGGTAATGATCAGTACACTAAGGCGACTTGGTTCCCCAAATGTCGTTCTTCTATGTTGAAGCGTTCGTTTCCAGTAACAGTTTGAATTTTTAGGTTTCACTCTGTTTTCTCCTATATTGATAGATGTATTTGGAACTCTAAATCCAACACGGTTTGTGCTAGCTTCTTGAAACTTGACACAATAAAGTAGTTTCACGTTCTATCTCTATGTTTTGTTTCCTCTTGATGTAGCCCCAAGCAGTGACTGAGGAGAAACACTTTCATGGAAAGGGGTTGCCAAGCTTCCTAAAATTACAAATCTCCAGAAATCTCAGCAAATATTTTTTCACCCAAACTGGATGATACATTCAGGTAATGATCAGTACACTAAGGCGACTTGGTTCCCCAAATTTCGTTCTTCTATGTTCAAGCGTTCGTTTCCAGTAACAGTTTGAATTTTTAGGTTTCGCTCTGTTTTCTCCTATATTGATAGATGTATTTGGAACTCCAAATCCAACATGGTTTGTGCTAGCTTCTTGAAACTTGACACAATAAAGTAGTTTCACGTTCTATCTCTATGTTTTGTTTCCTCTTGATGTAGCCCTAACAGTGACTGGCGAGAAACACTTTCATGGAAAGGGGTTGCCAGGCTTCCCAAATATACGAATCTCCAGAAATCTCAGCAAATATTTTTTCACCCAAACTGGATGATACTTTCAGGTAATGATCACTACACTAACGCGACTTGGTTCCCCAAATTTCGTTCTTCTATGTTGAAGCGTTCGTTTCCAGTAACAGTTTGAATTTTTAGGTTTCACTCTGTTTTCTCCTATATTGATAGATGTATTTGGAACTCTAAATCCAACACGGTTTGTGCTAGCTTCTTGAAACTTGACACAATAAAGCAGTTTCACGTTCTATCTCTATGTTTTGTTTCCTCTTGATGTAGCCCTAAGCAGTGACTGGCGAGAAACACTTTCATGGAAAGGGGTTGCCAGGCTTCCCAAAATTACGAATCTCCAGAAATCTCAGCAAATATTTTTTCACCCAAACTGGATGATACTTTCAGGTAATGATCAGTACACTAAGGCGACTTGGTTCCCCAAATGTCGTTCTTCTATGTTGAAGCGTTCGTTTCCAGTAACAGTTTGAATTTTTAGGTTTCACTCTGTTTTCTCCTATATTGATAGATGTATTTGGAACTCTAAATCCAACACGGTTTGTGCTAGCTTCTTGAAACTTGACACAATAAAGCAGTTTCACGTTCTATCTCTATGTTTTGTTTCCTCTTGATGTAGCCCCAAGCAGTGACTGAGGAGAAACACTTTCATGGAAAGGGGTTGCCAAGCTTCCTAAAATTACAAATCTCCAGAAATCTCAGCAAATATTTTTTCACCCAAACTGGATGATACTTTCAGGTAATGATCAGTACACTAAGGCGACTTGGTTCCCCAAATTTCGTTCTTCTATGTTGAAGCGTTCGTTTCCAGTAACAGTTTGAATTTTTAGGTTTCGCTCTGTTTTCTCCTATATTGATAGATGTATTTGGAACTCCGAATCCAACAGGGTTTGTGCTAGCTTCTTGAAACTTGACACAATAAAGTAGTTTCACGTTCTATCTCTATGTTTTGTTTCCTCTTGATGTAGCCCTAACAGTGACTGGCGAGAAACACTTTCATGGAAAGGGGTTGCCAGGCTTCCCAAATATACGAATCTCCAGAAATCTCAGCAAATATTTTTTCACCCAAACTGGATGATACTTTCAGGTAATGATCACTACACTAACGCGACTTGGTTCCCCAAATTTTGTTCTTCTATGTTGAAGCGTTCGTTTCCAGTAACAGTTTGAATTTTTAGGTTTCACTCTGTTTTCTCCTATATTGATAGATGTATTTGGAACTCTAAATCCAACACGGTTTGTGCTAGCTTCTTGAAACTTGACACAATAAAGCAGTTTCACGTTCTATCTCTATGTTTTGTTTCCTCTTGATGTAGCCCTAAGCAGTGACTGGCGAGAAACACGTTCATGGAAAGGGGTTGCCAGGCTTCCCAAAATTACGAATCTCCAGAAATCTCAGCAAATATTTTTTCACCCAAACTGGATGATACTTTCAGGTAATGATCACTACACTAACGCGACTTGGTTCCCCAAATGTCGTTCTTCTATGTTGAAGCGTTCGTTTCCAGTAACAGTTTGAATTTTTAGGTTTCACTCTGTTTTCTCCTATATTGATAGATGTATTTGGAACTCTAAATCCAACACGGTTTGTGCTAGCTTCTTGAAACTTGACACAATAAAGCAGTTTCACGTTCTATCTCTATGTTTTGTTTCCTCTTGATGTAGCCCTAAGCAGTGACTGGCGAGAAACACTTTCATGGAAAGGGGTTGCCAGGCTTCCCAAAATTACGAATCTCCAGAAATCTCAGCAAATATTTTTTCACCCAAACTGGATGATACTTTCAGGTAATGATCAGTACACTAAGGCGACTTGGTTCCCCAAATGTCGTTCTTCTATGTTGAAGCGTTCGTTTCCAGTAACAGTTTGAATTTTTAGGTTTCACTCTGTTTTCTCCTATATTGATAGATGTATTTGGAACTCTAAATCCAACACGGTTTGTGCTAGCTTCTTGAAACTTGACACAATAAAGCAGTTTCACGTTCTATCTCTATGTTTTGTTTCCTCTTGATGTAGCCCTAAGCAGTGACTGGCGAGAAACACTTTCATGGAAAGGGGTTGCCAGGCTTCCCAAAATTACGAATCTCCAGAAATCTCAGCAAATATTTTTTCACCCAAACTGGATGATACTTTCAGGTAATGATCAGTACACTAAGGCGACTTGGTTCCCCAAATGTCGTTCTTCTATGTTGAAGCGTTCGTTTCCAGTAACAGTTTGAATTTTTAGGTTTCACTCTGTTTTCTCCTATATTGATAGATGTATTTGAAACTCTAAATCCAACACGGTTTGTGCTAGCTTCTTGAAACCTGACACAATAAAGCAGTTTCACGTTCTACCTCTATGTTTTGTTTCCTCTTGATGTAGCCCTAACAGTGACTGGCGAGAAACACTTTCATGGAAAGGGGTTGCCAGGCTTCCCAAATATACGAATCTCCAGAAATCTCAGGAAATATTTTTTCACCCAAACAGGATGATACTTTCAGGTAATGATCAGTACACTAAGGCGACTTGGTTCCCCAAATGTCGTTCTTCTATGTTGAAGCGTTCGTTTCCAGTAACAGTTTGAATTTTTAGGTTTCACTCTGTTTTCTCCTATATTGATAGATGTATTTGGAACTCTAAATCCAACACGGTTTGTGCTAGCTTCTTGAAACTTGACACAATAAAGCAGTTTCACGTTCTATCTCTATGTTTTGTTTCCTCTTGATGTAGCCCTAAGCAGTGACTGGCGAGAAACACTTTCATGGAAAGGGGTTGCCAGGCTTCCCAAAATTACGAATCTCCAGAAATCTCAGCAAATATTTTTTCACCCAAACTGGATGATACTTTCAGGTAATGATCAGTACACTAAGGCGACTTGGTTCCCCAAATGTCGTTCTTCTATGTTGAAGCGTTCGTTTCCAGTAACAGTTTGAATTTTTAGGTTTCACTCTGTTTTCTCCTATATTGATAGATGTATTTGAAACTCTAAATCCAACACGGTTTGTGCTAGCTTCTTGAAACCTGACACAATAAAGCAGTTTCACGTTCTACCTCTATGTTTTGTTTCCTCTTGATGTAGCCCTAACAGTGACTGGCGAGAAACACTTTCATGGAAAGGGGTTGCCAGGCTTCCCAAATATACGAATCTCCAGAAATCTCAGGAAATATTTTTTCACCCAAACAGGATGATACTTTCAGGTAATGATCAGTACACTAAGGCGACTTGGTTCCCCAAATTTCGTTCTTCTATGTTGAAGCGTTCGTTTCCAGTAACAGTTTGAATTTTTAGGTTTCACTCTGTTTTCTCCTATATTGATAGATGTATTTGGAACTCTAAATCCAACACGGTTTGTGCTAGCTTCTTGAAACTTGACACAATAAAGTAGTTTCACGTTCTATCTCTATGTTTTGTTTCCTCTTGATGTAGCCCTAACAGTGACTGGCGAGAAACACTTTCATGGAAAGGGGTTGCCAGGCTTCCCAAATATACGAATCTCCAGAAATCTCAGCAAATATTTTTTCACCCAAACAGGATGATACTTTCAGGTAATGATCAGTACACTAAGGCGACTTGGTTCCCCAAATTTCGTTCTTCTATGTTGAAGCGTTCGTTTCCAGTAACAGTTTGAATTTTTAGGTTTCACTCTGTTTTCTCCTATATTGATAGATGTATTTGGAACTCTAAATCCAACACGGTTTGTGCTAGCTTCTTGAAACTTGACACAATAAAGCAGTTTCACGTTCTATCTCTATGTTTTGTTTCCTCTTGATGTAGCCCTAAGCAGTGACTGGCGAGAAACACTTTCATGGAAAGGGGTTGCCAGGCTTCCCAAAATTACGAATCTCCAGAAATCTCAGCAAATATTTTTTCACCCAAACTGGATGATACTTTCAGGTAATGATCAGTACACTAAGGCGACTTGGTTCCCCAAATGTCGTTCTTCTATGTTGAAGCGTTCGTTTCCAGTAACAGTTTGAATTTTTAGGTTTCACTCTGTTTTCTCCTATATTGATAGATGTTTTTGGAACTCTAAATCCAACACGGTTTGTGCTAGCTTCTTGAAACTTGACACAATAAAGCAGTTTCACGTTCTATCTCTATGTTTTGTTTCCTCTTGATGTAGCCCTAAGCAGTGACTGGCGAGAAACACTTTCATGGAAAGGGGTTGCCAGGCTTCCCAAAATTACGAATCTCCAGAAATCTCAGCAAATATTTTTTCACCCAAACTGGATGATACTTTCAGGTAATGATCAGTACACTAAGGCGACTTGGTTCCCCAAATGTCGTTCTTCTATGTTGAAGCGTTCGTTTCCAGTAACAGTTTGAATTTTTAGGTTTCACTCTGTTTTCTCCTATATTGATAGATGTATTTGGAACTCTAAATCCAACACGGTTTGTGCTAGCTTCTTGAAACTTGACACAATAAAGTAGTTTCACGTTCTATCTCTATGTTTTGTTTCCTCTTGATGTAGTCCTAACTGTGACTGGCGAGAAACACTTTCATAAAAAGGGGTTGCCAGGCTTCCCAAATATACGAATCTCCAGAAATCTCAGCAAATATTTTTTTCATTCAAACAGGATGATACTTTCAGGTAATGATCAGTACACTAAGGCGACTTGGTTCCCCAAATTTCGTTCTTCTATGTTGAAGCGTTCGTTTCCAGTAACAGTTTAAATTTTTAGGTTTCACTCTGTTTTCTCCTATATTGATAGATGTATTTGGAACTCTAAATCCAACACGGTTTGTGCTAGCTTCTTGAAACTTGACACAATAAAGTAGTTTCACGTTCTATCTCTATGTTTTGTTTCCTCTTGATGTAGCCCTAAGCAGTGACTGGCGAGAAACACTTTCATGGAAAGGGGTTGCCAGGCTTCCCAAAATTACGAATCTCCAGAAATCTCAGCAAATATTTTTTCACCCAAACTGGATGATACTTTCAGGTAATGATCACTACACTAACGCGACTTGGTTCCCCAAATTTCGTTCTTCTATGTTGAAGCGTTCGTTTCCAGTAACAGTTTGAATTTTTAGGTTTCACTCTGTTTTCTCCTATATTGATAGATGTATTTGGAACTCTAAATCCAACACGGTTTGTGCTAGCTTCTTGAAACTTGACACAATAAAGCAGTTTCACGTTCTATCTCTATGTTTTGTTTCCTCTTGATGTAGCCCTAAGCAGTGACTGGCGAGAAAAACTTTCATGGAAAGGGGTTGCCAGGCTTCCCAAAATTACGAATCTCCAGAAATCTCAGCAAATATTTTTTCACCCAAACTGGATGATACTTTCAGGTAATGATCAGTACACTAAGGCGACTTGGTTCCCCAAATGTCGTTCTTCTATGTTGAAGCGTTCGTTTCCAGTAACAGTTTGAATTTTTAGGTTTCACTCTGTTTTCTCCTATATTGATAGATGTATTTGGAACTCTAAATCCAACACGGTTTGTGCTAGCTTCTTGAAACTTGACACAATAAAGTAGTTTCACGTTCTATCTCTATGTTTTGTTTCCTCTTGATGTAGCCCCAAGCAGTGACTGAGGAGAAACACTTTCATGGAAAGGGGTTGCCAAGCTTCCTAAAATTACAAATCTCCAGAAATCTCAGCAAATATTTTTTCACCCAAACTGGATGATACTTTCAGGTAATGATCAGTACACTAAGGCGACTTGGTTCCCCAAATTTCGTTCTTCTATGTTGAAGCGTTCGTTTCCAGTAACAGTTTGAATTTTTAGGTTTCACTCTGTTTTCTCCTATATTGATAGATGTATTTGGAACTCCAAATCCAACATGGTTTGTGCTAGCTTCTTGAAACTTGACACAATAAAGTAGTTTCACGTTCTATCTCTATGTTTTGTTTCCTCTTGATGTAGCCCTAACAGTGACTGGCGAGAAACACTTTCATGGAAAGGGGTTGCCAGGCTTCCCAAATATACGAATCTCCAGAAATCTCAGCAAATATTTTTTCACCCAAACTGGATGATACTTTCAGGTAATGATCACTACACTAACGCGACTTGGTTCCCCAAATTTAGTTCTTCTATGTTGAAGCGTTCGTTTCCAGTAACAGTTTGAATTTTTAGGTTTCACTCTGTTTTCTCCTATATTGATAGATGTATTTGGAACTCTAAATCCAACACGGTTTGTGCTAGCTTCTTGAAACTTGACACAATAAAGCAGTTTCACGTTCTATCTCTATGTTTTGTTTCCTCTTGATGTAGCCCTAAGCAGTGACTGGCGAGAAACACTTTCATGGAAAGGGGTTGCCAGGCTTCCCAAAATTACGAATCTCCAGAAATCTCAGCAAATATTTTTTCACCCAAACTGGATGATACTTTCAGGTAATGATCAGTACACTAAGGCGACTTGGTTCCCCAAATGTCGTTCTTCTATGTTGAAGCGTTCGTTTCCAGTAACAGTTTGAATTTTTAGGTTTCACTCTGTTTTCTCCTATATTGATAGATGTATTTGGAACTCTAAATCCAACACGGTTTGTGCTAGATTCTTGAAACTTGACACAATAAAGCAGTTTCACGTTCTATCTCTATGTTTTGTTTCCTCTTGATGTAGCCCTAACAGTGACTGGCGTGAAACACTTTCATGGAAAGGGGTTGCCAGGCTTCCCAAATATACGAATCTCCAGAAATCTCAGGAAATATTTTTTCACCCAAACAGGATGATACTTTCAGGTAATGATCACTACACTAACGCGACTTGGTTCCCCAAATGTCGTTCTTCTATGTTGAAGCGTTCGTTTCCAGTAACAGTTTGAATTTTTAGGTTTCACTCTGTTTTCTCCTATAGTGATAGATGTATTTGGAACTCTAAATCCAACACGGTTTGTGCTAGCTTCTTGAAACTTGACACAATAAAGTAGTTTCACGTTCTATCTCTATGTTTTGTATCCTCTTGATGTAGCCCCAAGCAGTGACTGAGGAGAAACACATTCATGGAAAGGGGTTGCCAAGCTTCCTAAAATTACAAATCTCCAGAAATCTCAGCAAATATTTTTTCACCCAAACTGGATGATACTTTCAGGTAATGATCAGTACACTAAGGCGACTTGGTTCCCCAAATTTCGTTCTTCTATGTTGAAGCGTTCGTTTCCAGTAACAGTTTGAATTTTTAGGTTTCGCTCTGTTTTCTCCTATATTGATAGATGTATTTGGAACTCCAAATCCAACAGGGTTTGTGCTAGCTTCTTGAAACTTGACACAATAAAGTAGTTTCACGTTCTATCTCTATGTTTTGTTTCCTCTTGATGTAGCCCTAACAGTGACTGGCGAGAAACACTTTCATGGAAAGGGGTTGCCAGGCTTCCCAAATATACGAATCTCCAGAAATCTCAGCAAATATTTTTTCACCCAAACTGGATGATACTTTCAGGTAATGATCACTACACTAACGCGACTTGGTTCCCCAAATTTCGTTCTTCTATGTTGAAGCGTTCGTTTCCAGTAACAGTTTGAATTTTTAGGTTTCACTCTGTTTTCTCCTATATTGATAGATGTATTTGGAACTCTAAATCCAACACGGTTTGTGCTAGCTTCTTGAAACTTGACACAATAAAGCAGTTTCACGTTCTATCTCTATGTTTTGTTTCCTCTTGATGTAGCCCTAAGCAGTGACTGGCGAGAAACACTTTCATGGAAAGGGGTTGCCAGGCTTCCCAAAATTACGAATCTCCAGAAATCTCAGCAAATATTTTTTCACCCAAACTGGATGATACTTTCAGGTAATGATCAGTACACTAAGGCGACTTGGTTCCCCAAATGTCGTTCTTCTATGTTGAAGCGTTCGTTTCCAGTAACAGTTTGAATTTTTAGGTTTCACTCTGTTTTCTCCTATATTGATAGATGTATTTGGAACTCTAAATCCAACACGGTTTGTGCTAGCTTCTTGAAACTTGACACAATAAAGCAGTTTCACGTTCTATCTCTATGTTTTGTTTCCTCTTGATGTAGCCCTAAGCAGTGACTGGCGAGAAACACTTTCATGGAAAGGGGTTGCCAGGCTTCCCAAAATTACGAATCTCCAGAAATCTCAGCAAATATTTTTTCACCCAAACTGGATGATACTTTCAGGTAATGATCAGTACACTAAGGCGACTTGGTTCCCCAAATGTCGTTCTTCTATGTTGAAGCGTTCGTTTCCAGTAACAGTTTGAATTTTTAGGTTTCACTCTGTTTTCTCCTATATTGATAGATGTATTTGAAACTCTAAATCCAACACGGTTTGTGCTAGCTTCTTGAAACCTGACACAATAAAGCAGTTTCACGTTCTACCTCTATGTTTTGTTTCCTCTTGATGTAGCCCTAACAGTGACTGGCGAGAAACACTTTCATGGAAAGGGGTTGCCAGGCTTCCCAAATATACGAATCTCCAGAAATCTCAGGAAATATTTTTTCACCCAAACAGGATGATACTTTCAGGTAATGATCAGTACACTAAGGCGACTTGGTTCCCCAAATTTCGTTCTTCTATGTTGAAGCGTTCGTTTCCAGTAACAGTTTGAATTTTTAGGTTTCACTCTGTTTTCTCCTATATTGATAGATGTATTTGGAACTCTAAATCCAACACGGTTTGTGCTAGCTTCTTGAAACTTGACACAATAAAGTAGTTTCACGTTCTATCTCTATGTTTTGTTTCCTCTTGATGTAGCCCTAACAGTGACTGGCGAGAAACACTTTCATGGAAAGGGGTTGCCAGGCTTCCCAAATATACGAATCTCCAGAAATCTCAGCAAATATTTTTTCACCCAAACAGGATGATACTTTCAGGTAATGATCAGTACACTAAGGCGACTTGGTTCCCCAAATTTCGTTCTTCTATGTTGAAGCGTTCGTTTCCAGTAACAGTTTGAATTTTTAGGTTTCACTCTGTTTTCTCCTATATTGATAGATGTATTTGGAACTCTAAATCCAACACGGTTTGTGCTAGCTTCTTGAAACTTGACACAATAAAGCAGTTTCACGTTCTATCTCTATGTTTTGTTTCCTCTTGATGTAGCCCTAAGCAGTGACTGGCGAGAAACACTTTCATGGAAAGGGGTTGCCAGGCTTCCCAAAATTACGAATCTCCAGAAATCTCAGCAAATATTTTTTCACCCAAACTGGATGATACTTTCAGGTAATGATCAGTACACTAAGGCGACTTGGTTCCCCAAATGTCGTTCTTCTATGTTGAAGCGTTCGTTTCCAGTAACAGTTTGAATTTTTAGGTTTCACTCTGTTTTCTCCTATATTGATAGATGTTTTTGGAACTCTAAATCCAACACGGTTTGTGCTAGCTTCTTGAAACTTGACACAATAAAGCAGTTTCACGTTCTATCTCTATGTTTTGTTTCCTCTTGATGTAGCCCTAAGCAGTGACTGGCGAGAAACACTTTCATGGAAAGGGGTTGCCAGGCTTCCCAAAATTACGAATCTCCAGAAATCTCAGCAAATATTTTTTCACCCAAACTGGATGATACTTTCAGGTAATGATCAGTACACTAAGGCGACTTGGTTCCCCAAATGTCGTTCTTCTATGTTGAAGCGTTCGTTTCCAGTAACAGTTTGAATTTTTAGGTTTCACTCTGTTTTCTCCTATATTGATAGATGTATTTGGAACTCTAAATCCAACACGGTTTGTGCTAGCTTCTTGAAACTTGACACAATAAAGTAGTTTCACGTTCTATCTCTATGTTTTGTTTCCTCTTGATGTAGTCCTAACTGTGACTGGCGAGAAACACTTTCATAAAAAGGGGTTGCCAGGCTTCCCAAATATACGAATCTCCAGAAATCTCAGCAAATATTTTTTTCATTCAAACAGGATGATACTTTCAGGTAATGATCAGTACACTAAGGCGACTTGGTTCCCCAAATTTCGTTCTTCTATGTTGAAGCGTTCGTTTCCAGTAACAGTTTAAATTTTTAGGTTTCACTCTGTTTTCTCCTATATTGATAGATGTATTTGGAACTCTAAATCCAACACGGTTTGTGCTAGCTTCTTGAAACTTGACACAATAAAGTAGTTTCACGTTCTATCTCTATGTTTTGTTTCCTCTTGATGTAGCCCTAAGCAGTGACTGGCGAGAAACACTTTCATGGAAAGGGGTTGCCAGGCTTCCCAAAATTACGAATCTCCAGAAATCTCAGCAAATATTTTTTCACCCAAACTGGATGATACTTTCAGGTAATGATCACTACACTAACGCGACTTGGTTCCCCAAATTTCGTTCTTCTATGTTGAAGCGTTCGTTTCCAGTAACAGTTTGAATTTTTAGGTTTCACTCTGTTTTCTCCTATATTGATAGATGTATTTGGAACTCTAAATCCAACACGGTTTGTGCTAGCTTCTTGAAACTTGACACAATAAAGCAGTTTCACGTTCTATCTCTATGTTTTGTTTCCTCTTGATGTAGCCCTAAGCAGTGACTGGCGAGAAAAACTTTCATGGAAAGGGGTTGCCAGGCTTCCCAAAATTACGAATCTCCAGAAATCTCAGCAAATATTTTTTCACCCAAACTGGATGATACTTTCAGGTAATGATCAGTACACTAAGGCGACTTGGTTCCCCAAATGTCGTTCTTCTATGTTGAAGCGTTCGTTTCCAGTAACAGTTTGAATTTTTAGGTTTCACTCTGTTTTCTCCTATATTGATAGATGTATTTGGAACTCTAAATCCAACACGGTTTGTGCTAGCTTCTTGAAACTTGACACAATAAAGTAGTTTCACGTTCTATCTCTATGTTTTGTTTCCTCTTGATGTAGCCCCAAGAAGTGACTGAGGAGAAACACTTTCATGGAAAGGGGTTGCCAAGCTTCCTAAAATTACAAATCTCCAGAAATCTCAGCAAATATTTTTTCACCCAAACTGGATGATACTTTCAGGTAATGATCAGTACACTAAGGCGACTTGGTTCCCCAAATTTCGTTCTTCTATGTTGAAGCGTTCGTTTCCAGTAACAGTTTGAATTTTTAGGTTTCGCTCTGTTTTCTCCTATATTGATAGATGTATTTGGAACTCCAAATCCAACATGGTTTGTGCTAGCTTCTTGAAACTTGACACAATAAAGTAGTTTCACGTTCTATCTCTATGTTTTGTTTCCTCTTGATGTAGCCCTCACAGTGACTGGCGAGAAACACTTTCATGGAAAGGGGTTGCCAGGCTTCCCAAATATACGAATCTCCAGAAATCTCAGCAAATATTTTTTCACCCAAACTGGATGATACTTTCAGGTAATGATCACTACACTAACGCGACTTGGTTCCCCAAATTTCGTTCTTCTATGTTGAAGCGTTCGTTTCCAGTAACAGTTTGAATTTTTAGGTTTCACTCTGTTTTCTCCTATATTGATAGATGTATTTGGAACTCTAAATCCAACACGGTTTGTGCTAGCTTCTTGAAACTTGACACAATAAAGCAGTTTCACGTTCTATCTCTATGTTTTGTTTCCTCTTGATGTAGCCCTAAGCAGTGACTGGCGAGAAACACTTTCATGGAAAGGGGTTGCCAGGCTTCCCAAAATTACGAATCTCCAGAAATCTCAGCAAATATTTTTTCACCCAAACTGGATGATACTTTCAGGTAATGATCAGTACACTAAGGCGACTTGGTTCCCCAAATGTCGTTCTTCTATGTTGAAGCGTTCGTTTCCAGTAACAGTTTGAATTTTTAGGTTTCACTCTGTTTTCTCCTATATTGATAGATGTATTTGGAACTCTAAATCCAACACGGTTTGTGCTAGATTCTTGAAACTTGACACAATAAAGCAGTTTCACGTTCTATCTCTATGTTTTGTTTCCTCTTGATGTAGCCCTAACAGTGACTGGCGTGAAACACTTTCATGGAAAGGGGTTGCCAGGCTTCCCAAATATACGAATCTCCAGAAATCTCAGGAAATATTTTTTCACCCAAACAGGATGATACTTTCAGGTAATGATCACTACACTAACGCGACTTGGTTCCCCAAATGTCGTTCTTCTATGTTGAAGCGTTCGTTTCCAGTAACAGTTTGAATTTTTAGGTTTCACTCTGTTTTCTCCTATAGTGATAGATGTATTTGGAACTCTAAATCCAACACGGTTTGTGCTAGCTTCTTGAAACTTGACACAATAAAGTAGTTTCACGTTCTATCTCTATGTTTTGTATCCTCTTGATGTAGCCCCAAGCAGTGACTGAGGAGAAACACATTCATGGAAAGGGGTTGCCAAGCTTCCTAAAATTACAAATCTCCAGAAATCTCAGCAAATATTTTTTCACCCAAACTGGATGATACTTTCAGGTAATGATCAGTACACTAAGGCGACTTGGTTCCCCAAATTTCGTTCTTCTATGTTGAAGCGTTCGTTTCCAGTAACAGTTTGAATTTTTAGGTTTCGCTCTGTTTTCTCCTATATTGATAGATGTATTTGGAACTCCAAATCCAACAGGGTTTGTGCTAGCTTCTTGAAACTTGACACAATAAAGTAGTTTCACGTTCTATCTCTATGTTTTGTTTCCTCTTGATGTAGCCCTAACAGTGACTGGCGAGAAACACTTTCATGGAAAGGGGTTGCCAGGCTTCCCAAATATACGAATCTCCAGAAATCTCAGCAAATATTTTTTCACCCAAACTGGATGATACTTTCAGGTAATGATCACTACACTAACGCGACTTGGTTCCCCAAATTTCGTTCTTCTATGTTGAAGCGTTCGTTTCCAGTAACAGTTTGAATTTTTAGGTTTCACTCTGTTTTCTCCTATATTGATAGATGTATTTGGAACTCTAAATCCAACACGGTTTGTGCTAGCTTCTTGAAACTTGACACAATAAAGCAGTTTCACGTTCTATCTCTATGTTTTGTTTCCTCTTGATGTAGCCCTAAGCAGTGACTGGCGAGAAACACTTTCATGGAAAGGGGTTGCCAGGCTTCCCAAAATTACGAATCTCCAGAAATCTCAGCAAATATTTTTTCACCCAAACTGGATGATACTTTCAGGTAATGATCAGTACACTAAGGCGACTTGGTTCCCCAAATGTCGTTCTTCTATGTTGAAGCGTTCGTTTCCAGTAACAGTTTGAATTTTTAGGTTTCACTCTGTTTTCTCCTATATTGATAGATGTATTTGGAACTCTAAATCCAACACGGTTTGTGCTAGCTTCTTGAAACTTGACACAATAAAGTAATTTCACGTTCTATCTCTATGTTTTGTTTCCTCTTGATGTAGCCCCAAGCAGTGACTGAGGAGAAACACTTTCATGGAAAGGGGTTGCCAAGCTTCCTAAAATTACAAATCTCCAGAAATCTCAGCAAATATTTTTTCACCCAAACTGGATGATACTTTCAGGTAATGATCAGTACACTAAGGCGACTTGGTTCCCCAAATTTCGTTCTTCTATGTTGAAGCGTTCGTTTCCAGTAACAGTTTGAATTTTTAGGTTTCGCTCTGTTTTCTCCTATATTGATAGATGTATTTGGAACTCCGAATCCAACAGGGTTTGTGCTAGCTTCTTGAAACTTGACACAATAAAGTAGTTTCACGTTCTATCTCTATGTTTTGTTTCCTCTTGATGTAGCCCTAACAGTGACTGGCGAGAAACACTTTCATGGAAAGGGGTTGCCAGGCTTCCCAAATATACGAATCTCCAGAAATCTCAGCAAATATTTTTTCACCCAAACTGGATGATACTTTCAGGTAATGATCACTACACTAACGCGACTTGGTTCCCCAAATTTTGTTCTTCTATGTTGAAGCGTTCGTTTCCAGTAACTGTTTGAATTTTTAGGTTTCACTCTGTTTTCTCCTATATTGATAGATGTATTTGGAACTCTAAATCCAACACGGTTTGTGCTAGCTTCTTCAAACTTGACACAATAAAGCAGTTTCACGTTCTATCTCTATGTTTTGTTTCCTCTTGATGTAGCCCTAAGCAGTGACTGGCGAGAAACACGTTCATGGAAAGGGGTTGCCAGGCTTCCCAAAATTACGAATCTCCAGAAATCTCAGCAAATATTTTTTCACCCAAACTGGATGATACTTTCAGGTAATGATCACTACACTAACGCGACTTGGTTCCCCAAATGTCGTTCTTCTATGTTGAAGCGTTCGTTTCCAGTAACAGTTTGAATTTTTAGGTTTCACTCTGTTTTCTCCTATATTGATAGATGTATTTGGAACTCTAAATCCAACACGGTTTGTGCTAGCTTCTTGAAACTTGACACAATAAAGCAGTTTCACGTTCTATCTCTATGTTTTGTTTCCTCTTGATGTAGCCCTAAGCAGTGACTGGCGAGAAACACTTTCATGGAAAGGGGTTGCCAGGCTTCCCAAAATTACGAATCTCCAGAAATCTCAGCAAATATTTTTTTCACCCAAACTGGATGATACTTTCAGGTAATGATCAGTACACTAAGGCGACTTGGTTCCCCAAATGTCGTTCTTCTATGTTGAAGCGTTCGTTTCCAGTAACAGTTTGAATTTCTAGGTTTCACTCTGTTTTCTCCTATATTGATAGATGTATTTGGAACTCTAAATCCAACACGGTTTGTGCTAGCTTCTTGAAACTTGACACAATAAAGTAGTTTCACGTTCTATCTCTATGTTTTGTTTCCTCTTGATGTAGCCCTAACAGTGACTGGCGAGAAACACTTTCATGGAAAGGGGTTGCCAGGCTTCCCAAATATACGAATCTCCAGAAATCTCAGCAAATATTTTTTTCACCCAAACAGGATGATACTTTCAGGTAATGATCAGTACACTAAGGCGACTTGGTTCCCCAAATTTCGTTCTTCTATGTTGAAGCGTTCGTTTCCAGTAACAGTTTGAATTTTTAGGTTTCACTCTGTTTTCTCCTATATTGATAGATGTATTTGGAACTCTAAATCCAACACGGTTTGTGCTAGCTTCTTGAAACTTGACACAATAAAGTAGTTTCACGTTCTATCTCTATGTTTTGTTTCCTCTTGATGTAGCCCTAAGCAGTGACTGGCGAGAAACACTTTCATGGAAAGGGGTTGCCAGGCTTCCCAAAATTACGAATCTCCAGAAATCTCAGCAAATATTATTTCACCCAAACTGGATGATACTTTCAGGTAATGATCACTACACTAACGCGACTTGGTTCCCCAAATTTTGTTCTTCTATGTTGAAGCGTTCGTTTCCAGTAACAGTTTGAATTTTTAGGTTTCACTCTGTTTTCTCCTATATTGATAGATGTATTTGGAACTCTAAATCCAACACGGTTTTTGCTAGCTTCTTGAAACTTGACACAATAAAGCAGTTTCACGTTCTATCTCTATGTTTTGTTTCCTCTTGATGTAGCCCTAAGCAGTGACTGGCGAGAAACACTTTCATGGAAAGGGGTTGCCAGGCTTCCCAAAATTACGAATCTCCAGAAATCTCAGCAAATATTTTTTCACCCAAACTGGATGATACTTTCAGGTAATGATCAGTACACTAAGGCGACTTGGTTCCCCAAATGTCGTTCTTCTATGTTGAAGCATTCGTTTCCAGTAACAGTTTGAATTTTTAGGTTTCACTCTGTTTTCTCCTATATTGATAGATGTATTTGGAACTCTAAATCCAACACGGTTTGTGCTAGCTTCTTGAAACTTGACACAATAAAGTAATTTCACGTTCTATCTCTATGTTTTGTTTCCTCTTGATGTAGCCCCAAGCAGTGATTGAGGAGAAACACTTTCATGGAAAGGGGTTGCCAAGCTTCCTAAAATTACAAATCTCCAGAAATCTCAGCAAATATTTTTTCACCCAAACTGGATGATACTTTCAGGTAATGATCAGTACACTAAGGCGACTTGGTTTCCCAAATTTCGTTCTTCTATGTTGAAGCGTTCGTTTCCAGTAACAGTTTGAATTTTTAGGTTTCACTCTGTTTTCTCCTATATTGATAGATGTATTTGGAACTCCAAATCCAACAGGGTTTGTGCTAGCTTCTTGAAACTTGACACAATAAAGTAGTTTCACGTTCTATTTCTATGTTTTCTTTCCTCTTAATATAGCCCTAAGCAGTGACTGGCGATGAACACTTTCATGGAAAGGGGTGGCTTTCCAAAATTACGAATCTCCAGAAATCTCAGCAAATATTTTTTCACCCAAACAGGATGATACTTTCAGGTAATGATCAGTACACTAAGGAGACTTGGTTCCCCAAATTTCGTTCTTCTATGTTGAAGCGTTCGTTTCCAGTAACAGTTTGAATTTTTAGGTTTCACTCTGTTTTCTCCTATATTGATAGATGTATTTGGAACTCTAAATCCAACACGGTTTGTGCTAGCTTCTTGAAACTTGACACAATAAAGTAGTATCACGTTCTATCTCTATGTTTTGTTTCCTCTTGATGTAGCCCTAAGCAGTGACTGGCGAGAAACACTTTCATGGAAAGGGGTTGCCAGGCTTCCCAAAATTACGAATCTCCAGAAATCTCAGCAAATATTTTTTCACCCAAACTGGATGATACTTTCAGGTAATGATCAGTACACTAAGGCGACTTGGTTCCCCAAATTTCGTTCTTCTATGTTGAAGCGTTCGTTTCCAGTAACAGTTTGAATTTTTAGGTTTCACTCTGTTTTCTCCTATATTGATAGATGTATTTGGAACTCTAAATCCAACACGGTTTGTGCTAGCTTCTTGAAACTTGACACAATAAAGCAGTTTCACGTTCTATCTCTATGTTTTGTTTCCTCTTGATGTAGCCCTAAGCAGTGACTGGCGAGAAACACTTTCATGGAAAGGGGTTGCCAGGCTTCCCAAAATTACGAATCTCCAGAAATCTCAGCAAATATTTTTTCACCCAAACTGGATGATACTTTCAGGTAATGATCAGTACACTAAGGCGACTTGGTGCCCCAAATGTCGTTCTTCTATGTTGAAGCGTTCGTTTCCAGTAACAGTTTGAATTTTTAGGTTTCACTCTGTTTTCTCCTATATTGATAGATGTATTTGGAACTCTAAATCCAACACGGTTTGTGCTAGCTTCTTGAAACTTGACACAATAAAGCAGTTTCACGTTCTATCTCTATGTTTTGTTTCCTCTTGATGTAGCCCTAACAGTGACTGGCGAGAAACACTTTCATGGAAAGGGGTTGCCAGGCTTCCCAAATATACGAATCTCCAGAAATCTCAGGAAATATTTTTTCACCCAAACAGGATGATACTTTCAGGTAATGATCAGTACACTAAGGCGACTTGGTTCCCCAAATTTCGTTCTTCTATGTTGAAGCGTTCGTTTCCAGTAACAGTTTGAATTTTTAGGTTTCACTCTGTTTTCTCCTATATTGATAGATGTATTTGGAACTCTAAATCCAACACGGTTTGTGCTAGCTTCTTGAAACTTGACACAATAAAGTAGTTTCACGTTCTATCTCTATGTTTTGTTTCCTCTTGATGTAGCCCTAACAGTGACTGGCGAGAAACACTTTCATGGAAAGGGGTTGCCAGGCTTCCCAAATATACGAATCTCCAGAAATCTCAGCAAATATTTTTTCACCCAAACTGGATGATACTTTCAGGTAATGATCAGTACACTAAGGCGACTTGGTTCCCCAAATTTCGTTCTTCTATGTTGAAGCGTTCGTTTCCAGTAACAGTTTGAATTTTTAGGTTTCACTCTGTTTTCTCCTATATTGATAGATGTATTTGGAACTCTAAATCCAACACGGTTTGTGCTAGCTTCTTGAAACTTGACACAATAAAGTAGTTTCACGTTCTATCTCTATGTTTTGTTTCCTCTTGATGTAGCCCTAACAGTGACTGGCGAGAAACACTTTCATGGAAAGGGGTTGCCAGGCTTCCCAAAATTACGAATCTCCAGAAATCTCAGCAAATATTTTTTCACCCAAACTGGATGATACTTTCAGGTAATGATCACTACACTAACGCGACTTGGTTCCCCAAATTTCGTTCTTCTATGTTGAAGCGTTCGTTTCCAGTAACAGTTTGAATTTTTAGGTTTCACTCTGTTTTCTCCTATATTGATAGATGTATTTGGAACTCTAAATCCAACACGGTTTGTGCTAGCTTCTTGAAACTTGACACAATAAAGCAGTTTCACGTTCTATCTCTATGTTTTCTTTCCTCTTGATGTAGCCCTAAGCAGTGACTGGCGAGAAACACTTTCATGGAAAGGGGTTGCCAGGCTTCCCAAAATTACGAATCTCCAGAAATCTCAGCAAATATTTTTTCACCCAAACTGGATGATACATTCAGGTAATGATCAGTACACTAAGGCGACTTGGTTCCCCAAATTTCGTTCTTCTATGTTGAAGCGTTCGTTTCCAGTAACAGTTTGAATTTTTAGGTTTCACTCTGTTTTCTCCTATATTGATAGATGTATTTGGAACTCTAAATCCAACACGGTTTGTGCTAGCTTCTTGAAACTTGACACAATAAAGCAGTTTCACGTTCTATCTCTATGTTTTGTTTCCTCTTGATGTAGCCCTAACAGTGACTGGCGAGAAACACTTTCATGGAAAGGGGTTGCCAGGCTTCCCAAATATACGAATCTCCAGAAATCTCAGGAAATATTTTTTCACCCAAACAGGATGATACTTTCAGGTAATGATCAGTACACTAAGGCGACTTGGTTCCCCAAATGTCGTTCTTCTATGTTGAAGCGTTCGTTTCCAGTAACAGTTTGAATTTTTAGGTTTCACTCTGTTTTCTCCTATATTGATAGATGTATTTGGAACTCTAAATCCAACACGGTTTGTGCTAGCTTCTTGAAACTTGACACAATAAAGTAGTTTCACGTTCTATCTCTATGTTTTGTTTCCTCTTGATGTAGCCCTAACAGTGACTGGCGAGAAACACTTTCATGGAAAGGGGTTGCCAGGCTTCCCAAATATACGAATCTCCAGAAATCTCAGCAAATATTTTTTTCACTCAAACAGGATGATACTTTCAGGTAATGATCAGTACACTAAGGCGACTTGTTTCCCCAAATTTCGTTCTTCTATGTTGAAGCGTTCGTTTCCAGTAACAGTTTGAATTTTTAGGTTTCACTCTGTTTTCTCCTATATTGATAGATGTATTTGGAACTCTAAATCCAACACGGTTTGTGCTAGCTTCTTGAAACTTGACACAATAAAGTAGTATCACGTTCTATCTCTATGTTTTGTTTCCTCTTGATGTAGCCCTAAGCAGTGACTGGCGAGAAACACTTTCATGGAAAGGGGTTGCCAGGCTTCCCAAAATTACGAATCTCCAGAAATCTCAGCAAATATTTTTTCACCCAAACTGGATGATACTTTCAGGTAATGATCACTACACTAACGCGACTTGGTTCCCCAAATTTCATTCTTCTATGTTGAAGCGTTCGTTTCCAGTAACAGTTTGAATTTTTAGGTTTCACTCTGTTTTCTCCTATATTGATAGATGTATTTGGAACTCTAAATCCAACACGGTTTGTGCTAGCTTCTTGAAACTTGACACAATAAAGCAGTTTCACGTTCTATCTCTATGTTTTCTTTCCTCTTGATGTAGCCCTAAGCAGTGACTGGCGAGAAACACTTTCATGGAAAGGGGTTGCCAGGCTTCCCAAAATTACGAATCTCCAGAAATCTCAGCAAATATTTTTTCACCCAAACTGGATGATACATTCAGGTAATGATCAGTACACTAAGGCGACTTGGTTCCCCAAATTTCGTTCTTCTATTTTGAAGCGTTCGTTTCCAGTAACAGTTTGAATTTTTAGGTTTCACTCTGTTTTCTCCTATATTGATAGATGTATTTGGAACTCTAAATCCAACACGGTTTGTGCTAGCTTCTTGAAACTTGACACAATAAAGCAGTTTCACGTTCTATCTCTATGTTTTGTTTCCTCTTGATGTAGCCCTAACAGTGACTGGCGAGAAACACTTTCATGGAAAGGGGTTGCCAGGCTTCCCAAATATACGAATCTCCAGAAATCTCAGGAAATATTTTTTCACCCAAACAGGATGATACTTTCAGGTAATGATCAGTACACTAAGGCGACTTGGTTCCCCAAATGTCGTTCTTCTATGTTGAAGCGTTCGTTTCCAGTAACAGTTTGAATTTTTAGGTTTCACTCTGTTTTCTCCTATATTGATAGATGTATTTGGAACTCTAAATCCAACACGGTTTGTGCTAGCTTCTTGAAACTTGACACAATAAAGTAGTTTCACGTTCTATCTCTATGTTTTGTTTCCTCTTGATGTAGCCCTAACAGTGACTGGCGAGAAACACTTTCATGGAAAGGGGTTGCCAGGCTTCCCAAATATACGAATCTCCAGAAATCTCAGCAAATATTTTTTTCACTCAAACAGGATGATACTTTCAGGTAATGATCAGTACACTAAGGCGACTTGGTTCCCCAAATTTCGTTCTTCTATGTTGAAGCGTTCGTTTCCAGTAACAGTTTGAATTTTTAGGTTTCACTCTGTTTTCTCCTATATTGATAGATGTATTTGGAACTCTAAATCCTACACGGTTTGTGCTAGCTTCTTGAAACTTGACACAATAAAGTAGTATCACGTTCTATCTCTATGTTTTGTTTCCTCTTGATGTAGCCCTAAGCAGTGACTGGCGAGAAACACTTTCATGGAAAGGGGTTGCCAGGCTTCCCAAAATTACGAATCTCCAGAAATCTCAGCAAATATTTTTTCACCCAAACTGGATGATACTTTCAGGTAATGATCAGTACACTAACGCGACTTGGTTCCCCAAATTTCGTTCTTCTATGTTGAAGCGTTCGTTTCCAGTAACAGTTTGAATTTTTAGGTTTCACTCTGTTTTCTCCTATATTGATAGATGTATTTGGAACTCTAAATCCAACACGGTTTGTGCTAGCTTCTTGAAACTTGACACAATAAAGCAGTTTCACGTTCTATCTCTATGTTTTGTTTCCTCTTGATGTAGCCCTAACAGTGACTGGCGAGAAACACTTTCATGGAAAGGGGTTGCCAGGCTTCCCAAATATACGAATCTCCAGAAATCTCAGGAAATATTTTTTCACCCAAACAGGATGATACTTTCAGGTAATGATCAGTACACTAAGGCGACTTGGTTCCCCAAATTTCGTTCTTCTATGTTGAAGCGTTCGTTTCCAGTAACAGTTTGAATTTTTAGGTTTCACTCTGTTTTCTCCTATATTGATAGATGTATTTGGAACTCTAAATCCAACACGGTTTGTGCTAGCTTCTTGAAACTTGACACAATAAAGTAGTTTCACGTTCTATCTCTGTGTTTTGTATCCTCTTGATGTAGCCCTAACAGTGACTGGCGAGAAACACTTTCATGGAAAGGGGTTGCCAGGCTTCCCAAATATATGAATCTCCAGAAATCTCAGCAAATATTTTTTTCACTCAAACAGGATGATACTTTCAGGTAATGATCAGTACACTAAGGCGACTTGGTTCCCCAAATTTCGTTCTTCTATGTTGAAGCGTTCGTTTCCAGTAACAGTTTGAATTTTTAGGTTTCACTCTGTTTTCTCCTATATTGATAGATGTATTTGGAACTCTAAATCCAACACGGTTTGTGCTAGCTTCTTGAAACTTGACACAATAAAGTACTATCACGTTCTATCTCTATGTTTTGTTTCCTCTTGATGTAGCCCTAAGCAGTGACTGGCGAGAAACACTTTCATGGAAAGGGGTTGCCAGGCTTCCCAAAATTACGAATCTCCAGAAATCTCAGCAAATATTTTTTCACCCAAACTGGATGATACTTTCAGGTAATGATCACTACACTAACGCGACTTGGTTCCCCAAATTTCGTTCTTCTATGTTGAAGCGTTCGTTTCCAGTAACAGTTTGAATTTTTAGGTTTCACTCTGTTTTCTCCTATATTGATAGATGTATTTGGAACTCTAAATCCAACACGGTTTGTGCTAGCTTCTTGAAACTTGACACAATAAAGCAGTTTCACGTTCTATCTCTATGTTTTGTTTCCTCTTGATGTAGCCCTAAGCAGTGACTGGCGAGAAACACTTTCATGGAAAGGGGTTGCCAGGCTTCCCAAAATTACGAATCTCCAGAAATCTCAGCAAATATTTTTTCACCCAAACTGGATGATACTTTCAGGTAATGATCATTACACTAAGGCGACTTGGTTCCCCAAATGTCGTTCTTCTATGTTGAAGCGTTCGTTTCCAGTAACAGTTTGAATTTTTAGGTTTCACTCTGTTTTCTCCTATATTGATAGATGTATTTGGAACTCTAAATCCAACACGGTTTGTGCTAGCTTCTTGAAACTTGACACAATAAAGTAATTTCACGTTCTATCTCTATGTTTTGTTTCCTCTTGATGTAGCCCCAAGCAGTGACTGAGGAGAAACACTTTCATGGAAAGGGGTTGCCAAGCTTCCTAAAATTACAAATCTCCAGAAATCTCAGCAAATATTTTTTCACCCAAACTGGATGATACTTTCAGGTAATGATCAGTACACTAAGGCGACTTGGTTCCCCAAATTTTGTTCTTCTATGTTGAAGCGTTCGTTTCCAGTAACAGTTTGAATTTTTAGGTTTCACTCTGTTTTCTCCTATATTGATAGATGTATTTGGAACTCTAAATCCAACACGGTTTGTGCTAGCTTCTTGAAACTTGACACAATAAAGTAATTTCACGTTCTATCTCTATGTTTTGTTTCCTCTTGATGTAGCCCCAAGCAGTGACTGAGGAGAAACACTTTCATGGAAAGGGGTTGCCAAGCTTCCTAAAATTACAAATCTCCAGAAATCTCAGCAAATATTTTTTCACCCAAACTGGATGATACTTTCAGGTAATGATCAGTACACTAAGGCGACTTGGTTCCCCAAATGTCGTTCTTCTATGTTGAAGCGTTCGTTTCCAGTAACAGTTTGAATTTTTAGGTTTCACTCTGTTTTCTCCTATATTGATAGATGTATTTGGAACTCTAAATCCAACACGGTTTGTGCTAGCTTCTTGAAACTTGACACAATAAAGCAGTTTCACGTTCTATCTCTATGTTTTGTTTCCTCTTGATGTAGCCCTAAGCAGTGACTGGCGAGAAACACTTTCATGGAAAGGGGTTGCCAGGATTCCCAAAATTACGAATCTCCAGAAATCTCAGCAAATATTTTTTCACCCAAACTGGATGATACTTTCAGGTAATGATCAGTACACTAAGGCGACTTGGTTCCCCAAATGTCGTTCTTCTATGTTGAAGCGTTCGTTTCCAGTAACAGTTTGAATTTTTAGGTTTCACTCTGTTTTCTCCTATATTGATAGATGTATTTGGAACTCTAAATCCAACACGGTTTGTGCTAGCTTCTTGAAACTTGACACAATAAAGTAATTTCACGTTCTATCTCTATGTTTTGTTTCCTCTTGATGTAGCCCCAAGCAGTGACTGAGGAGAAACACTTTCATGGAAAGGGGTTGCCAAGCTTCCTAAAATTACAAATCTCCAGAAATCTCAGCAAATATTTTTTCACCCAAACTGGATGATACTTTCAGGTAATGATCAGTACACTAAGGCGACTTGGTTCCCCAAATGTCGTTCTTCTATGTTGAAGCGTTCGTTTCCAGTAACAGTTTGAATTTTTAGGTTTCACTCTGTTTTCTCCTATATTGATAGATGTATTTGGAACTCTAAATCCAACACGGTTTGTGCTAGCTTCTTGAAACTTGACACAATAAAGCAGTTTCACGTTCTATTTCTATGTTTTGTTTCCTCTTGATGTAGCCCTAAGCAGTGACTGGCGAGAAACACTTTCATGGAAAGGGGTTGCCAGGCTTCCCAAAATTACGAATCTCCAGAAATCTCAGCAAATATTTTTTCACCCAAACTGGATGATACTTTCAGGTAATGATCAGTACACTAAGGCGACTTGGTTCCCCAAATGTCGTTCTTCTATGTTGAAGCGTTCGTTTCCAGTAACAGTTTGAATTTTTAGGTTTCACTCTGTTTTCTCCTATATTGATAGATGTATTTGGAACTCTAAATCCAACACGGTTTGTGCTAGCTTCTTGAAACTTGACACAATAAAGTAGTTTCACGTTCTATCTCTATGTTTTGTTTCCTCTTGATGTAGCCCTAACAGTGACTGGCGAGAAACACTTTCATGGAAAGGGGTTGCCAGGCTTCCCAAATATACGAATCTCCAGAAATCTCAGCAAATATTTTTTCACCCAAACAGGATGATACTTTCAGGTAATGATCAGTACACTAAGGCGACTTGGTTCCCCAAATTTCGTTCTTCTATGTAGAAGCGTTCGTTTCCAGTAACAGTTTGAATTTTTAGGTTTCACTCTGTTTTCTCCTATATTGATAGATGTATTTGGAACTCTAAATCCAACACGGTTTGTGCTAGCTTCTTGAAACTTGACACAATAAAGTAGTTTCACGTTCTATCTCTATGTTTTGTTTCCTCTTGATGTAGCCCTAAGCAGTGACTGGCGAGAAACACTTTCATGGAAAGGGGTTGCCAGGCTTCCCAAAATTACGAATCTCCAGAAATCTCAGCAAATATTTTTTCACCCAAACTGGATGATACTTTCAGGTAATGATCACTACACTAACGCGACTTGGTTCCCCAAATTTCGTTCTTCTATGTTGAAGCGTTCGTTTCCAGTAACAATTTGAATTTTTAGGTTTCACTCTGTTTTCTCCTATATTGATAGATGTATTTGGAACTCTAAATCCAACACGGTTTGTGCTAGCTTCTTGAAACTTGACACAATAGAGCAGTTTCACGTTCTATCTCTATGTTTTGTTTCCTCTTGATGTAGCCCTAAGCAGTGACTGGCGAGAAACACTTTCATGGAAAGGGGTTGCCAGGCTTCCCAAAATTACGAATCTCCAGAAATCTCAGCAAATATTTTTTAACCCAAAATGGATGATACTTTCAGGTAATGATCAGTACACTAAGGCGACTTGGTTCCCCAAATGTCGTTCTTCTATGTTGAAGCGTTCGTTTCCAGTAACAGTTTGAATTTTTAGGTTTCACTCTGTTTTCTCCTATATTGATAGATGTATTTGGAACTCTAAATCCAACACGGTTTGTGCTAGCTTCTTGAAACTTGACACAATAAAGTAGTTTCACGTTCTATCTCTATGTTTTGTTTCCTCTTGATGTAGCCCCAAGCAGTGACTGAGGAGAAACACTTTCATGGAAAGGGGTTGCCAAGCTTCCTAAAATTACAAATCTCCAGAAATCTCAGCAAATATTTTTTCACCCAAACTGGATGATACTTTCAGGTAATGATCAGTACACTAAGGCGACTTGGTTCCCCAAATTTCGTTCTTCTATGTAGAAGCGTTCGTTTCCAGTAACAGTTTGAATTTTTAGGTTTCGCTCTGTTTTCTCCTATATTGATAGATGTATTTGGAACTCCAAATCCAACACGGTTTGTGCTAGCTTCTTGAAACTTGACACAATAAAGTAGTTTCACGTTCTATCTCTATGTTTTGTTTCCTCTTGATGTAGCCCTAACAGTGACTGGCGAGAAACACTTTCATGGAAAGGGGTTGCCAGGCTTCCCAAATATACGAATCTCCAGAAATCTCAGCAAATATTTTTTCACCCAAACAGGATGATACTTTCAGGTAATGATCAGTACACTAAGGCGACTTGGTTCCCCAAATTTCGTTCTTCTATGTTGAAGCGTTCGTTTCCAGTAACAGTTTGAATTTTTAGGTTTCACTCTGTTTTCTCCTATATTGATAGATGTATTTGGAACTCTAAATCCTACACGGTTTGTGCTAGCTTCTTGAAACTTGACACAATAAAGTAGTATCACGTTCTATCTCTATGTTTTGTTTCCTCTTGATGTAGCCCTAAGCAGTGACTGGCGAGAAACACTTTCATGGAAAGGGGTTGCCAGGCTTCCCAAAATTACGAATCTCCAGAAATCTCAGCAAATATTTTTTCACCCAAACTGGATGATACTTTCAGGTAATGATCAGTACACTAACGCGACTTGGTTCCCCAAATTTCGTTCTTCTATGTTGAAGCGTTCGTTTCCAGTAACAGTTTGAATTTTTAGGTTTCACTCTGTTTTCTCCTATATTGATAGATGTATTTGGAACTCTAAATCCAACACGGTTTGTGCTAGCTTCTTGAAACTTGACACAATAAAGCAGTTTCACGTTCTATCTCTATGTTTTGTTTCCTCTTGATGTAGCCCTAACAGTGACTGGCGAGAAACACTTTCATGGAAAGGGGTTGCCAGGCTTCCCAAATATACGAATCTCCAGAAATCTCAGGAAATATTTTTTCACCCAAACAGGTTGATACTTTCAGGTAATGATCAGTACACTAAGGCGACTTGGTTCCCCAAATTTCGTTCTTCTATGTTGAAGCGTTCGTTTCCAGTAACAGTTTGAATTTTTAGGTTTCACTCTGTTTTCTCCTATATTGATAGATGTATTTGGAACTCTAAATCCAACACGGTTTGTGCTAGCTTCTTGAAACTTGACACAATAAAGTAGTTTCACGTTCTATCTCTGTGTTTTGTTTCCTCTTGATGTAGCCCTAACAGTGACTGGCGAGAAACACTTTCATGGAAAGGGGTTGCCAGGCTTCCCAAATATATGAATCTCCAGAAATCTCAGCAAATATTTTTTTCACTCAAACAGGATGATACTTTCAGGTAATGATCAGTACACTAAGGCGACTTGGTTCCCCAAATTTCGTTCTTCTATGTTGAAGCGTTCGTTTCCAGTAACAGTTTGAATTTTTAGGTTTCACTCTGTTTTCTCCTATATTGATAGATGTATTTGGAACTCTAAATCCAACACGGTTTGTGCTAGCTTCTTGAAACTTGACACAATAAAGTACTATCACGTTCTATCTCTATGTTTTGTTTCCTCTTGATGTAGCCCTAAGCAGTGACTGGCGAGAAACACTTTCATGGAAAGGGGTTGCCAGGCTTCCCAAAATTACGAATCTCCAGAAATCTCAGCAAATATTTTTTCACCCAAACTGGATGATACTTTCAGGTAATGATCACTACACTAACGCGACTTGGTTCCCCAAATTTCGTTCTTCTATGTTGAAGCGTTCGTTTCCAGTAACAGTTTGAATTTTTAGGTTTCACTCTGTTTTCTCCTATATTGATAGATGTATTTGGAACTCTAAATCCAACACGGTTTGTGCTAGCTTCTTGAAACTTGACACAATAAAGCAGTTTCACGTTCTATCTCTATGTTTTGTTTCCTCTTGATGTAGCCCTAAGCAGTGACTGGCGAGAAACACTTTCATGGAAAGGGGTTGCCAGGCTTCCCAAAATTACGAATCTCCAGAAATCTCAGCAAATATTTTTTCACCCAAACTGGATGATACTTTCAGGTAATGATCATTACACTAAGGCGACTTGGTTCCCCAAATGTCGTTCTTCTATGTTGAAGCGTTCGTTTCCAGTAACAGTTTGAATTTTTAGGTTTCACTCTGTTTTCTCCTATATTGATAGATGTATTTGGAACTCTAAATCCAACACGGTTTGTGCTAGCTTCTTGAAACTTGACACAATAAAGTAGTTTCACGTTCTATCTCTATGTTTTGTTTCCTCTTGATGTAGCCCCAAGCAGTGACTGAGGAGAAACACTTTCATGGAAAGGGGTTGCCAAGCTTCCTAAAATTACAAATCTCCAGAAATCTCAGCAAATATTTTTTCACCCAAACTGGATGATACTTTCAGGTAATGATCAGTACACTAAGGCGACTTGGTTCCCCAAATTTCGTTCTTCTATGTAGAAGCGTTCGTTTCCAGTAACAGTTTGAATTTTTAGGTTTCGCTCTGTTTTCTCCTATATTGATAGATGTATTTGGAACTCCAAATCCAACACGGTTTGTGCTAGCTTCTTGAAACTTGACACAATAAAGTAGTTTCACGTTCTATCTCTATGTTTTGTTTCCTCTTGATGTAGCCCTAACAGTGACTGGCGAGAAACACTTTCATGGAAAGGGGTTGCCAGGCTTCCCAAATATACGAATCTCCAGAAATCTCAGCAAATATTTTTTCACCCAAACAGGATGATACTTTCAGGTAATGATCAGTACACTAAGGCGACTTGGTTCCCCAAATTTCGTTCTTCTATGTTGAAGCGTTCGTTTCCAGTAACAGTTTGAATTTTTAGGTTTCACTCTGTTTTCTCCTATATTGATAGATGTATTTGGAACTCTAAATCCAACACGGTTTGTGCTAGCTTCTTGAAACTTGACACAATAAAGTAGTTTCACGTTCTATCTCTACGTTTTGTTTCCTCTTGATGTAGCCCTAACAGTGACTGGCGAGAAACACTTTCATGGAAAGGGGTTGCCAGGCTTCCCAAATATACGAATCTCCAGAAATCTCAGCAAATATTTTTTCACCCAAACTGGATGATACTTTCAGGTAATGATCACTACACTAACGCGACTTGGTTCCCCAAATTTCGTTCTTCTATGTTGAAGCGTTCGTTTCCAGTAACAGTTTGAATTTTTAGGTTTCACTCTGTTTTCTCCTATATTGATAGATGTATTTGGAACTCTAAATCCAACACGGTTTGTGCTAGCTTCTTGAAACTTGACACAATAAAGTAGTATCACGTTCTATCTCTATGTTTTGTTTCCTCTTGATGTAGCCCTAAGCAGTGACTGGCGAGAAACACTTTCATGGAAAGGGGTTGCCAGGCTTCCCAAAATTACGAATCTCCAGAAATCTCAGCAAATATTTTTTCACCCAAACTGGATGATACTTTCAGGTAATGATCATTACACTAAGGCGACTTGGTTCCCCAAATGTCGTTCTTCTATGTTGAAGCGTTCGTTTCCAGTAACAGTTTGAATTTTTAGGTTTCACTCTGTTTTCTCCTATATTGATAGATGTATTTGGAACTCTAAATCCAACACGGTTTGTGCTAGCTTCTTGAAACTTGACACAATAAAGTAGTTTCACGTTCTATCTCTATGTTTTGTTTCCTCTTGATGTAGCCCCAAGCAGTGACTGAGGAGAAACACTTTCATGGAAAGGGGTTGCCAAGCTTCCTAAAATTACAAATCTCCAGAAATCTCAGCAAATATTTTTTCACCCAAACTGGATGATACTTTCAGGTAATGATCAGTACACTAAGGCGACTTGGTTCCCCAAATTTCGTTCTTCTATGTAGAAGCGTTCGTTTCCAGTAACAGTTTGAATTTTTAGGTTTCGCTCTGTTTTCTCCTATATTGATAGATGTATTTGGAACTCCAAATCCAACACGGTTTGTGCTAGCTTCTTGAAACTTGACACAATAAAGTAGTTTCACGTTCTATCTCTATGTTTTGTTTCCTCTTGATGTAGCCCTAACAGTGACTGGCGAGAAACACTTTCATGGAAAGGGGTTGCCAGGCTTCCCAAATATACGAATCTCCAGAAATCTCAGCAAATATTTTTTCACCCAAACAGGATGATACTTTCAGGTAATGATCAGTACACTAAGGCGACTTGGTTCCCCAAATTTCGTTCTTCTATGTTGAAGCGTTCGTTTCCAGTAACAGTTTGAATTTTTAGGTTTCACTCTGTTTTCTCCTATATTGATAGATGTATTTGGAACTCTAAATCCAACACGGTTTGTGCTAGCTTCTTGAAACTTGACACAATAAAGTAGTTTCACGTTCTATCTCTACGTTTTGTTTCCTCTTGATGTAGCCCTAACAGTGACTGGCGAGAAACACTTTCATGGAAAGGGGTTGCCAGGCTTCCCAAATATACGAATCTCCAGAAATCTCAGCAAATATTTTTTCACCCAAACTGGATGATACTTTCAGGTAATGATCACTACACTAACGCGACTTGGTTCCCCAAATTTCGTTCTTCTATGTTGAAGCGTTCGTTTCCAGTAACAGTTTGAATTTTTAGGTTTCACTCTGTTTTCTCCTATATTGATAGATGTATTTGGAACTCTAAATCCAACACGGTTTGTGCTAGCTTCTTGAAACTTGACACAATAAAGTAGTATCACATTCTATCTCTATGTTTTGTTTCCTCTTGATGTAGCCCTAAGCAGTGACTGGCGAGAAACACTTTCATGGAAAGGGGTTGCCAGGCTTCCCAAAATTACGAATCTCCAGAAATCTCAGCAAATATTTTTTCACCCAAACTGGATGATACTTTCAGGTAATGATCATTACACTAAGGCGACTTGGTTCCCCAAATGTCGTTCTTCTATGTTGAAGCGTTCGTTTCCAGTAACAGTTTGAATTTTTAGGTTTCACTCTGTTTTCTCCTATATTGATAGATGTATTTGGAACTCTAAATCCAACACGGTTTGTGCTAGCTTCTTGAAACTTGACACAATAAAGTAGTTTCACGTTCTATCTCTATGTTTTGTTTCCTCTTGATGTAGCCCTAAGCAGTGACTGGCGAGAAACACTTTCATGGAAAGGGGTTGCCAGGCTTCCCAAAATTACGAATCTCCAGAAATCTCAGCAAATATTTTTTCACCCAAACTGGATGATACTTTCAGGTAATGATCATTACACTAAGGCGACTTGGTTCCCCAAATGTCGTTCTTCTATGTTGAAGCGTTCGTTTCCAGTAACAGTTTGAATTTTTAGGTTTCACTCTGTTTTCTCCTATATTGATAGATGTATTTGGAACTCTAAATCCAACACGGTTTGTGCTAGCTTCTTGAAACTTGACACAATAAAGTAATTTCACGTTCTATCTCTATGTTTTGTTTCCTCTTGATGTAGCCCCAAGCAGTGACTGAGGAGAAACACTTTCATGGAAAGGGGTTGCCAAGCTTCCTAAAATTACAAATCTCCAGAAATCTCAGCAAATATTTTTTCACCCAAACTGGATGATACTTTCAGGTAATGATCAGTACACTAAGGCGACTTGGTTCCCCAAATTTCGTTCTTCTATGTAGAAGCGTTCGTTTCCAGTAACAGTTTGAATTTTTAGGTTTCGCTCTGTTTTCTCCTATATTGATAGATGTATTTGGAACTCCAAATCCAACAGGGTTTGTGCTAGCTTCTTGAAACTTGACACAATAAAGTAGTTTCACGTTCTATCTCTATGTTTTGTTTCCTCTTGATGTAGCCCTAACAGTGACTGGCGAGAAACACTTTCATGGAAAGGGGTTGCCAGGCTTCCCAAATATACGAATCTCCAGAAATCTCAGCAAATATTTTTTCACCCAAACAGGATGATACTTTCAGGTAATGATCAGTACACTAAGGCGACTTGGTTCCCCAAATTTCGTTCTTCTATGTTGAAGCGTTCGTTTCCAGTAACAGTTTGAATTTTTAGGTTTCACTCTGTTTTCTCCTATATTGATAGATGTATTTGGAACTCTAAATCCAACACGGTTTGTGCTAGCTTCTTGAAACTTGACACAATAAAGTAGTTTCACGTTCTATCTCTACGTTTTGTTTCCTCTTGATGTAGCCCTAACAGTGACTGGCGAGAAACACTTTCATGGAAAGGGGTTGCCAGGCTTCCCAAATATACGAATCTCCAGAAATCTCAGCAAATATTTTTTCACCCAAACTGGATGATACTTTCAGGTAATGATCACTACACTAACGCGACTTGGTTCCCCAAATTTCGTTCTTCTATGTTGAAGCGTTCGTTTCCAGTAACAGTTTGAATTTTTAGGTTTCACTCTGTTTTCTCCTATATTGATAGATGTATTTGGAACTCTAAATCCAACACGGTTTGTGCTAGCTTCTTGAAACTTGACACAATAAAGTAATTTCACGTTCTATCTCTATGTTTTGTTTCCTCTTGATGTAGCCCCAAGCAGTGACTGAGGAGAAACACTTTCATGGAAAGGGGTTGCCAAGCTTCCTAAAATTACAAATCTCCAGAAATCTCAGCAAATATTTTTTCACCCAAACTGGATGATACTTTCAGGTAATGATCAGTACACTAAGGCGACTTGGTTCCCCAAATTTCGTTCTTCTATGTTGAAGCGTTCGTTTCCAGTAACAGTTTGAATTTTTAGGTTTCGCTCTGTTTTCTCCTATATTGATAGATGTATTTGGAACTCCGAATCCAACAGGGTTTGTGCTAGCTTCTTGAAACTTGACACAATAAAGTAGTTTCACGTTCTATCTCTATGTTTTGTTTCCTCTTGATGTAGCCCTAACAGTGACTGGCGATAAACACTTTCATGGAAAGGGGTGGCTTCCCAAAATTACGAATCTCCAGATATCTCAGCAAATATTTTTTCACCCAAACTGGATGATACTGTCAGGTAATGATCAGTACACTACGGCGACTTGGTTCCCCAAATTTCGTTCTTCTATGTTGAAGCGTTCGTTTCCAGTAACAGTTTGAATTTTTAGGTTTCACTCTGTTTTCTCCTATATTGATAGATGTATTTGGAACTCTAAATCCAACACGGTTTGTGCTAGCTTCTTGAAACTTGACACAATAAAGCAGTTTCACGTTCTATCTCTATGTTTTGTTTCCTCTTGATGTAGCCCTAAGCAGTGACTGGCGAGAAACACTTTCATGGAAAGGGGTTGCCAGGCTTCCCAAAATTACGAATCTCCAGAAATCTCAGCAAATATTTTTTCACCCAAACTGGATGATACTTTCAGGTAATGATCACTACACTAACGAGACTTGGTTCCCCAAATGTCGTTCTTCTATGTTGAAGCGTTCGTTTCCAGTAACAGTTTGAATTTTTAGGTTTCACTCTGTTTTCTCCTATATTGATAGATGTATTTGGAACTCTAAATCCAACACGGTTTGTGCTAGGTTCTTGAAACTTGACACAATAAAGCAGTTTCACGTTCTATCTCTATGTTTTGTTTCCTCTTGATGTAGCCCTAAGCAGTGACTGGCGAGAAACACTTTCATGGAAAGGGGTTGCCAGGCTTCCCAAAATTACGAATCTCCAGAAATCTCAGCAAATATTTTTTCACCCAAACTGGATGATACTTTCAGGTAATGATCAGTACACTAAGGCGACTTGGTTCCCCAAATGTCGTTCTTCTATGTTGAAGCGTTCGTTTCCAGTAACAGTTTGAATTTTTAGGTTTCACTCTGTTTTCTCCTATATTGATAGATGTATTTGGAACTCTAAATCCAACACGGTTTGTGCTAGCTTCTTGAAACTTGACACAATAAAGTAGTTTCACGTTCTATCTCTATGTTTTGTTTCCTCTTGATGTAGCCCTAACAGTGACTGGCGAGAAACACTTTCATGGAAAGGGGTTGCAAGGCTTCCCAAATATACGAATCTCCAGAAATCTCAGCAAATATTTTTTTCACCCAAACAGGATGATACTTTCAGGTAATGATCAGTACACTAAGGCGACTTGGTTCCCCAAATTTCGTTCTTCTATGTTGAAGCGTTCGTTTCCAGTAACAGTTTGAATTTTTAGGTTTCACTCTGTTTTCTCCTATATTGATAGATGTATTTGGAACTCTAAATCCAACACGGTTTGTGCTAGCTTCTTGAAACTTGACACAATAAAGTAGTTTCACATTCTATCTCTATGTTTTGTTTCCTCTTGATGTAGCCCTAACAGTGACTGGCGAGAAACACTTTCATGGAAAGGGGTTGCCAGGCTTCCCAAAATTACGAATCTCCAGAAATCTCAGCAAATATTTTTTCACCCAAAATGGATGATACTTTCAGGTAATGATCACTACACTAACGCAACTTGGTTCCCCAAATTTCGTTCTTCTATGTTGAAGCGTTCGTTTCCAGTAACAGTTTGAATTTTTAGGTTTCACTCTGTTTTCTCCTATATTGATAGATGTATTTGGAACTCTAAATCCAACACGGTTTGTGCTAGCTTCTTGAAACTTGACACAATAAAGCAGTTTCACGTTCTATCTCTATGTTTTGTTTCCTCTTGATGTAGCCCTAAGCAGTGACTGGCGAGAAACACTTTCATGGAAAGGGGTTGCCAGGCTTCCCAAAATTACGAATCTCCAGAAATCTCAGCAAATATTTTTTCACCCAAACTGGATGATACTTTCAGGTAATGATCAGTACACTAAGGCGACTTGGTTCCCCAAATGTCGTTCTTCTATGTTGAAGCGTTCGTTTCCAGTAACAGTTTGAATTTTTAGGTTTCACTCTGTTTTCTCCTATATTGATAGATGTATTTGGAACTCTAAATCCAACACGGTTTGTGCTAGCTTCTTGAAACTTGACACAATAAAGCAGTTTAACGTTCTATCTCTATGTTTTGTTTCCTCTTGATGTAGCCCTAACAGTGACTGGCGAGAAACACTTTCATGGAAAGGGGTTGCCAGGCTTCCCAAATATACGAATCTCCAGAAATCTCAGGAAATATTTTTTCACCCAAACAGGATGATACTTTCAGGTAATGATCAGTACACTAAGGCGACTTGGTTCCCCAAATTTCGTTCTTCTATGTTGAAGCGTTCGTTTCCAGTAACAGTTTGAATTTTTAGGTTTCACTCTGTTTTCTCCTATATTGATAGATGTATTTGGAACTCTAAATCCAACACGGTTTGTGCTAGCTTCTTGAAACTTGACACAATAAAGTAGTTTCACGTTCTATCTCTATGTTTTGTTTTCTCTTGATGTAGCCCTAACAGTGACTGGCGAGAAACACTTTCATGGAAAGGGGTTGCCAGGCTTCCCAAATATACGAATCTCCAGAAATCTCAGCAAATATTTTTTCACCCAAACAGGATGATACTTTCAGGTAATGATCAGTACACTAAGGCGACTTGGTTCCCCAAATGTCGTTCTTCTATGTTGAAGCGTTCGTTTCCAGTAACAGTTTGAATTTTTAGGTTTCACTCTGTTTTCTCCTATATTGATAGATGTATTTGGAACTCTAAATCCAACACGGTTTGTGCTAGCTTCTTGAAACTTGACACAATAAAGTAGTTTCACGTTCTATCTCTATGTTTTGTTTCCTCTTGATGTAGCCCTAAGCAGTGACTGGCGAGAAACACTTTCATGGAAAGGGGTTGCCAGGCTTCCCAAATATACGAATCTCCAGAAATCTCAGCAAATATTTTTTTCACTCAAACAGGATGATACTTTCAGGTAATGATCAGTACACTAAGGCGACTTGGTTCCCCAAATTTCGTTCTTCTATGTTGAAGCGTTCGTTTCCAGTAACAGTTTGAATTTTTAGGTTTCACTCTGTTTTCTCCTATATTGATAGATGTATTTGGAACTCTAAATCCAACACGGTTTGTGCTAGCTTCTTGAAACTTGACACAATAAAGTAGTATCACGTTCTATCTCTATGTTTTGTTTCCTCTTGATGTAGCCCTAAGCAGTGACTGGCGAGAAACACTTTCATGGAAAGGGGTTGCCAGGCTTCCCAAAATTACGAATCTCCAGAAATCTCAGCAAATATTTTTTCACCCAAACTGGATGATACTTTCAGGTAATGATCACTACACTAACGCGACTTGGTTCCCCAAATTTCGTTCTTCTATGTTGAAGCGTTTGTTTCCAGTAACAGTTTGAATTTTTAGGTTTCACTCTGTTTTCTCCTATATTGATAGATGTATTTGGAACTCTAAATCCAACACGGTTTGTGCTAGCTTCTTGAAACTTGACACAATAAAGCAGTTTCACGTTCTATCTCTATGTTTTGTTTCCTCTTGATGTAGCCCTAAGCAGTGACTGGCGAGAAACACTTTCATGGAAAGGGGTTGCCAGGCTTCCCAAAATTACGAATCTCCAGAAATCTCAGCAAATATTTTTTCACCCAAACTGGATGATACATTCAGGTAATGATCAGTACACTAAGGCGACTTGGTTCCCCAAATTTCGTTCTTCTATGTTGAAGCGTTCGTTTCCAGTAACAGTTTGAATTTTTAGGTTTCACTCTGTTTTCTCCTATATTGATAGATGTATTTGGAACTCTAAATCCAACACGGTTTGTGCTAGCTTCTTGAAACTTGACACAATAAAGCAGTTTCACGTTCTATCTCTATGTTTTGTTTCCTCTTGATGTAGCCCTAACAGTGACTGGCGAGAAACACTTTCATGGAAAGGGGTTGCCAGGCTTCCCAAATATACGAATCTCCAGAAATCTCAGGAAATATTTTTTCACCCAAACAGGATGATACTTTCAGGTAATGATCAGTACACTAAGGCGACTTGGTTCCCCAAATTTCGTTCTTCTATGTTGAAGCGTTCGTTTCCAGTAACAGTTTGAATTTTTAGGTTTCACTCTGTTTTCTCCTATATTGATAGATGTATTTGGAACTCTAAATCCAACACGGTTTGTGCTAGCTTCTTGAAACTTGACACAATAAAGTAGTTTCACGTTCTATCTCTATGTTTTGTTTCCTCTTGATGTAGCCCTAACAGTGACTGGCGAGAAACACTTTCATGGAAAGGGGTTGCCAGGCTTCCCAAATATACGAATCTCCAGAAATCTCAGCAAATATTTTTTTCACTCAAACAGGATGATACTTTCAGGTAATGATCAGTACACTAAGGTGACTTGGTTCCCCAAATTTCGTTCTTCTATGTTGAAGCGTTCGTTTCCAGTAACAGTTTGAATTTTTAGGTTTCACTCTGTTTTCTCCTATATTGATAGATGTATTTGGAACTCTGAATCCAACACGGTTTGTGCTAGCTTCTTGAAACTTGACACAATAAAGTACTATCACGTTCTATCTCTATGTTTTGTTTCCTCTTGATGTAGCCTTAAGCAGTGACTGGCGAGAAACACTTTCATGGAAAGGGGTTGCCAGGCTTCCCAAAATTACGAATCTCCAGAAATCTCAGCAAATATTTTTTCACCCAAACTGGATGATACTTTCAGGTAATGATCACTACACTAACGCGACTTGGTTCCCCAAATTTCGTTCTTCTATGTTGAAGCGTTCGTTTCCAGTAACAGTTTGAATTTTTAGGTTTCACTCTGTTTTCTCCTATATTGATAGATGTATTTGGAACTCTCAATCCAACACGGTTTGTGCTAGCTTCTTGAAACTTGACACAATAAAGCAGTTTCACGTTCTATCTCTATGTTTTGTTTCCTCTTGATGTAGCCCTAAGCAGTGACTGGCGAGAAACACTTTCATGGAAAGGGGTTGCCAGGCTTCCCAAAATTACGAATCTCCAGAAATCTCAGCAAATATTTTTTCACCCAAACTGGATGATACTTTCAGGTAATGATCATTACACTAAGGCGACTTGGTTCCCCAAATGTCGTTCTTCTATGTTGAAGCGTTCGTTTCCAGTAACAGTTTGAATTTTTAGGTTTCACTCTGTTTTCTCCTATATTGATAGATGTATTTGGAACTCTAAATCCAACACGGTTTGTGCTAGCTTCTTGAAACTTGACACAATAAAGTAATTTCACGTTCTATCTCTATGTTTTGTTTCCTCTTGATGTAGCCCCAAGCAGTGACTGAGGAGAAACACTTTCATGGAAAGGGGTTGCCAAGCTTCCTAAAATTACAAATCTCCAGAAATCTCAGCAAATATTTTTTCACCCAAACTGGATGATACTTTCAGGTAATGATCAGTACACTAAGGCGACTTGGTTCCCCAAATGTCGTTCTTCTATGTTGAAGCGTTCGTTTCCAGTAACAGTTTGAATTTTTAGGTTTCACTCTGTTTTCTCCTATATTGATAGATGTATTTGGAACTCTAAATCCAACACGGTTTGTGCTAGCTTCTTGAAACTTGACACAATAAAGCAGTTTCACGTTCTATCTCTATGTTTTGTTTCCTCTTGATGTAGCCCTAAGCAGTGACTGGCGAGAAACACTTTCATGGAAAGGGGTTGCCAGGATTCCCAAAATTACGAATCTCCAGAAATCTCAGCAAATATTTTTTCACCCAAACTGGATGATACTTTCAGGTAATGATCAGTACACTAAGGCGACTTGGTTCCCCAAATGTCGTTCTTCTATGTTGAAGCGTTCGTTTCCAGTAACAGTTTGAATTTTTAGGTTTCACTCTGTTTTCTCCTATATTGATAGATGTATTTGGAACTCTAAATCCAACACGGTTTGTGCTAGCTTCTTGAAACTTGACACAATAAAGTAATTTCACGTTCTATCTCTATGTTTTGTTTCCTCTTGATGTAGCCCCAAGCAGTGACTGAGGAGAAACACTTTCATGGAAAGGGGTTGCCAAGCTTCCTAAAATTACAAATCTCCAGAAATCTCAGCAAATATTTTTTCACCCAAACTGGATGATACTTTCAGGTAATGATCAGTACACTAAGGCGACTTGGTTCCCCAAATGTCGTTCTTCTATGTTGAAGCGTTCGTTTCCAGTAACAGTTTGAATTTTTAGGTTTCACTCTGTTTTCTCCTATATTGATAGATGTATTTGGAACTCTAAATCCAACACGGTTTGTGCTAGCTTCTTGAAACTTGACACAATAAAGCAGTTTCACGTTCTATCTCTATGTTTTGTTTCCTCTTGATGTAGCCCTAAGCAGTGACTGGCGAGAAACACTTTCATGGAAAGGGGTTGCCAGGCTTCCCAAAATTACGAATCTCCAGAAATCTCAGCAAATATTTTTTCACCCAAACAGGATGATACTTTCAGGTAATGATCAGTACACTAAGGCGACTTGGTTCCCCAAATGTCGTTCTTCTATGTTGAAGCCTTCGTTTCCAGTAACAGTTTGAATTTTTAGGTTTCACTCTGTTTTCTCCTATATTGATAGATGTATTTGGAACTCTAAATCCAACACGGTTTGTGCTAGCTTCTTGAAACTTGACACAATAAAGTAGTTTCACGTTCTATCTCTATGTTTTGTTTCCTCTTGATGTAGCCCTAACAGTGACTGGCGAGAAACACTTTCATGGAAAGGGGTTGCCAGGCTTCCCAAATATACGAATCTCCAGAAATCTCAGCAAATATTTTTTCACCCAAACAGGATGATACTTTCAGGTAATGATCAGTACACTAAGGCGACTTGGTTCCCCAAATTTCGTTCTTCTATGTAGAAGCGTTCGTTTCCAGTAACAGTTTGAATTTTTAGGTTTCACTCTGTTTTCTCCTATATTGATAGATGTATTTGGAACTCTAAATCCAACACGGTTTGTGCTAGCTTCTTGAAACTTGACACAATAAAGTAGTTTCACGTTCTATCTCTATGTTTTGTTTCCTCTTGATGTAGCCCTAAGCAGTGACTGGCGAGAAACACTTTCATGGAAAGGGGTTGCCAGGCTTCCCAAAATTACGAATCTCCAGAAATCTCAGCAAATATTTTTTCACCCAAACTGGATGATACTTTCAGGTAATGATCACTACACTAACGCGACTTGGTTCCCCAAATGTCGTTCTTCTATGTTGAAGCGTTCGTTTCCAGTAACAGTTTGAATTTTTAGGTTTCACTCTGTTTTCTCCTATATTGATAGATGTATTTGGAACTCTAAATCCAACACGGTTTGTGCTAGCTTCTTGAAACTTGACACAATAAAGCAGTTTCACGTTCTATCTCTATGTTTTGTTTCCTCTTGATGTAGCCCTAAGCAGTGACTGGCGAGAAACACTTTCATGGAAAGGGGTTGCCAGGCTTCCCAAAATTACGAATCTCCAGAAATCTCAGCAAATATTTTTTAACCCAAAATGGATGATACTTTCAGGTAATGATCAGTACACTAAGGCGACTTGGTTCCCCAAATGTCGTTCTTCTATGTTGAAGCGTTTGTTTCCAGTAACAGTTTGAATTTTTAGGTTTCACTCTGTTTTCTCCTATATTGATAGATGTATTTGGAACTCTAAATCCAACACGGTTTGTGCTAGCTTCTTGAAACTTGACACAATAAAGTAATTTCACGTTCTATCTCTATGTTTTGTTTCCTCTTGATGTAGCCCCAAGCAGTGACTGAGGAGAAACACTTTCATGGAAAGGGGTTGCCAAGCTTCCTAAAATTACAAATCTCCAGAAATCTCAGCAAATATTTTTTCACCCAAACTGGATGATACTTTCAGGTAATGATCAGTACACTAAGGCGACTTGGTTCCCCAAATTTCGTTCTTCTATGTAGAAGCGTTCGTTTCCAGTAACAGTTTGAATTTTTAGGTTTCGCTCTGTTTTCTCCTATATTGATAGATGTATTTGGAACTCCAAATCCAACAGGGTTTGTGCTAGCTTCTTGAAACTTGACACAATAAAGTAGTTTCACGTTCTATCTCTATGTTTTGTTTCCTCTTGATGTAGCCCTAACAGTGACTGGCGAGAAACACTTTCATGGAAAGGGGTTGCCAGGCTTCCCAAATATACGAATCTCCAGAAATCTCAGCAAATATTTTTTCACCCAAACAGGATGATACTTTCAGGTAATGATCAGTACACTAAGGCGACTTGGTTCCCCAAATTTCGTTCTTCTATGTTGAAGCGTTCGTTTCCAGTAACAGTTTGAATTTTTAGGTTTCACTCTGTTTTCTCCTATATTGATAGATGTATTTGGAACTCTAAATCCAACACGGTTTGTGCTAGCTTCTTGAAACTTGACACAATAAAGTAGTTTCACGTTCTATCTCTACGTTTTGTTTCCTCTTGATGTAGCCCTAACAGTGACTGGCGAGAAACACTTTCATGGAAAGGGGTTGCCAGGCTTCCCAAATATACGAATCTCCAGAAATCTCAGCAAATATTTTTTCACCCAAACTGGATGATACTTTCAGGTAATGATCACTACACTAACGCGACTTGGTTCCCCAAATTTCGTTCTTCTATGTTGAAGCGTTCGTTTCCAGTAACAGTTTGAATTTTTAGGTTTCACTCTGTTTTCTCCTATATTGATAGATGTATTTGGAACTCTAAATCCAACACGGTTTGTGCTAGCTTCTTGAAACTTGACACAATAAAGCAGTTTCACGTTCTATCTCTATGTTTTGTTTCCTCTTGATGTAGCCCTAACAGTGACTGGCGAGAAACACTTTCATGGAAAGGGGTTGCCAGGCTTCCCAAATATACGAATCTCCAGAAATCTCAGCAAATATTTTTTCACCCAAACAGGATGATACTTTCAGGTAATGATCAGTACACTAAGGCGACTTGGTTCCCCAAATTTCGTTCTTCTATGTTGAAGCGTTCGTTTCCAGTAACAGTTTGAATTTTTAGGTTTCACTCTGTTTTCTCCTATATTGATAGATGTATTTGGAACTCTAAATCCAACACGGTTTGTGCTAGCTTCTTGAAACTTGACACAATAAAGCAGTTTCACGTTCTATCTCTATGTTTTGTTTCCTCTTGATGTAGCCCTAAGCAGTGACTGGCGAGAAACACTTTCATGGAAAGGGGTTGCCAGGCTTCCCAAAATTACGAATCTCCAGAAATCTCAGCAAATATTTTTTCACCCAAACTGGATGATACTTTCAGGTAATGATCAGTACACTAAGGCGACTTGGTTCCCCAAATGTCGTTCTTCTATGTTGAAGCGTTCGTTTCCAGTAACAGTTTGAATTTTTAGGTTTCACTCTGTTTTCTCCTATATTGATAGATGTATTTGGAACTCTAAATCCAACACGGTTTGTGCTAGCTTCTTGAAACTTGACACAATAAAGTAGTTTCACGTTCTATCTCTATGTTTTGTTTCCTATTGATGTAGCCCCAAGCAGTGACTGAGGAGAAACACTTTCATGGAAAGGGGTTGCCAAGCTTCCTAAAATTACAAATCTCCAGAAATCTCAGCAAATATTTTTTCACCCAAACTGGATGATACTTTCAGGTAATGATCAGTACACTAAGGCGACTTGGTTCCCCAAATGTCGTTCTTCTATGTTGAAGCGTTCGTTTCCAGTAACAGTTTGAATTTTTAGGTTTCACTCTGTTTTCTCCTATATTGATAGATGTATTTGGAACTCTAAATCCAACACGGTTTGTGCTAGCTTCTTGAAACTTGACACAATAAAGCAGTTTCACGTTCTATCTCTATGTTTTGTTTCCTCTTGATGTAGCCCTAAGCAGTGACTGGCGAGAAACACTTTCATGGAAAGGGGTTGCCAGGCTTCCCAAAATTACGAATCTCCAGAAATCTCAGCAAATATTTTTTCACCCAAACTGGATGATACTTTCAGGTAATGATCAGTACACTAAGGCGACTTGGTTCCCCAAATGTCGTTCTTCTATGTTGAAGCGTTCGTTTCCAGTAACAGTTTGAATTTTTAGGTTTCACTCTGTTTTCTCCTATATTGATAGATGTATTTGGAACTCTAAATCCAACACGGTTTGTGCTAGCTTCTTGAAACTTGACACAATAAAGCAGTTTCACGTTCTATCTCTATGTTTTGTTTCCTCTTGATGTAGCCCTAACAGTGACTGGCGAGAAACACTTTCATGGAAAGGGGTTGCCAGGCTTCCCAAATATACGAATCTCCAGAAATCTCAGCAAATATTTTTTCACCCAAACAGGATGATACTTTCAGGTAATGATCAGTACACTAAGGCGACTTGGTTCCCCAAATTTCGTTCTTCTATGTTGAAGCGTTCGTTTCCAGTAACAGTTTGAATTTTTAGGTTTCACTCTGTTTTCTCCTATATTGATAGATGTATTTGGAACTCTAAATCCAACACGGTTTGTGCTAGCTTCTTGAAACTTGACACAATAAAGTAGTTTCACGTTCTATCTCTATGTTTTGTTTCCTCTTGATGTAGCCCTAAGCAGTGACTGGCGAGAAACACTTTCATGGAAAGGGGTTGCCAGGCTTCCCAAAATTACGAATCTCCAGAAATCTCAGCAAATATTTTTTCACCCAAACTGGATGATACTTTCAGGTAATGATCAGTACACTAAGGCGACTTGGTTCCCCAAATGTCGTTCTTCTATGTTGAAGCGTTCGTTTCCAGTAACAGTTTGAATTTTTAGGTTTCACTCTGTTTTCTCCTATATTGATAGATGTATTTGGAACTCTAAATCCAACACGGTTTGTGCTAGCTTCTTGAAACTTGACACAATAAAGCAGTTTCACGTTCTATCTCTATGTTTTGTTTCCTCTTGATGTAGCCCTAACAGTGACTGGCGAGAAACACTTTCATGGAAAGGGGTTGCCAGGCTTCCCAAATATACGAATCTCCAGAAATCTCAGGAAATATTTTTTCACCCAAACAGGATGATACTTTCAGGTAATGATCAGTACACTAAGGCGACTTGGTTCCCCGAATTTCGTTCTTCTATGTTGAAGCGTTCGTTTCCAGTAACAGTTTGAATTTTTAGGTTTCACTCTGTTTTCTCCTATATTGATAGATGTATTTGGAACTCTAAATCCAACACGGTTTGTGCTAGCTTCTTGAAACTTGACACAATAAAGCAGTTTCACGTTCTATCTCTATGTTTTGTTTCCTCTTGATGTAGCCCTAAGCAGTGACTGGCGAGAAACACTTTCATGGAAAGGGGTTGCCAGGCTTCTCAAAATTACGAATCTCCAGAAATCTCAGCAAATATTTTTTCACCCAAACTGGATGATACTTTCAGGTAATGATCAGTACACTAAGGCGACTTGGTTCCCCAAATGTCGTTCTTCTATGTTGAAGCGTTCGTTTCCAGTAACAGTTTGAATTTTTAGGTTTCACTCTGTTTTCTCCTATATTGATAGATGTATTTGGAACTCTAAATCCAACACGGTTTGTGCTAGCTTCTTGAAACTTGACACAATAAAGCAGTTTCACGTTCTATCTCTATGTTTTGTTTCCTCTTGATGTAGCCCTAACAGTGACTGGCGAGAAACACTTTCATGGAAAGGGGTTGCCAGGCTTCCCAAATATACGAATCTCCAGAAATCTCAGGAAATATTTTTTCACCCAAACAGGATGATACTTTCAGGTAATGATCAGTACACTAAGGCGACTTGGTTCCCCAAATTTCGTTCTTCTATGTTGAAGCGTTCGTTTCCAGTAACAGTTTGAATTTTTAGGTTTCACTGTGTTTTCTCCTATATTGATAGATGTATTTGGAACTCTAAATCCAACATGGTTTGTGCTAGCTTCTTGAAACTTGACACAATAAAGTAGTTTCACGTTCTATCTCTATGTTTTGTTTCCTCTTGATGTAGCCCTAACAGTGACTGGCGAGAAACACTTTCATGGAAAGGGGTTGCCAGGCTTCCCAAATATACGAATCTCCAGAAATCTCAGCAAATATTTTTTCACCCAAACAGGATGATACTTTCAGGTAATGATCAGTACACTAAGGCGACTTGGTTCCCCAAATTTCGTTCTTCTATGTTGAAGCGTTCGTTTCCAGTAACAGTTTGAATTTTTAGGTTTCACTCTGTTTTCTCCTATATTGATAGATGTATTTGGAACTCTAAATCCAACACGGTTTGTGCTAGCTTCTTGAAACTTGACACAATAAAGCAGTTTCACGTTCTATCTCTATGTTTTGTTTCCTCTTGATGTAGCCCTAAGCAGTGACTGGCGAGAAACACTTTCATGGAAAGGGGTTGCCAGGCTTCCCAAAATTACGAATCTCCAGAAATCTCAGCAAATATTTTTTCACCCAAACTGGATGATACTTTCAGGTAATGATCAGTACACTAAGGCGACTTGGTTCCCCAAATGTCGTTCTTCTATGTTGAAGCGTTCGTTTCCAGTAACAGTTTGAATTTTTAGGTTTCACTCTGTTTTCTCCTATATTGATAGATGTATTTGGAACTCTAAATCCAACACGGTTTGTGCTAGCTTCTTGAAACTTGACACAATAAAGTAGTTTCACGTTCTATCTCTATGTTTTGTTTCCTATTGATGTAGCCCCAAGCAGTGACTGAGGAGAAACACTTTCATGGAAAGGGGTTGCCAAGCTTCCTAAAATTACAAATCTCCAGAAATCTCAGCAAATATTTTTTCACCCAAACTGGATGATACTTTCAGGTAATGATCAGTACACTAAGGCGACTTGGTTCCCCAAATGTCGTTCTTCTATGTTGAAGCGTTCGTTTCCAGTAACAGTTTGAATTTTTAGGTTTCACTCTGTTTTCTCCTATATTGATAGATGTATTTGGAACTCTAAATCCAACACGGTTTGTGCTAGCTTCTTGAAACTTGACACAATAAAGCAGTTTCACGTTCTATCTCTATGTTTTGTTTCCTCTTGATGTAGCCCTAAGCAGTGACTGGCGAGAAACACTTTCATGGAAAGGGGTTGCCAGGCTTCCCAAAATTACGAATCTCCAGAAATCTCAGCAAATATTTTTTCACCCAAACTGGATGATACTTTCAGGTAATGATCAGTACACTAAGGCGACTTGGTTCCCCAAATGTCGTTCTTCTATGTTGAAGCGTTCGTTTCCAGTAACAGTTTGAATTTTTAGGTTTCACTCTGTTTTCTCCTATATTGATAGATGTATTTGGAACTCTAAATCCAACACGGTTTGTGCTAGCTTCTTGAAACTTGACACAATAAAGTAGTTTCACGTTCTATCTCTATGTTTTGTTTTCTCTTGATGTAGCCCTAACAGTGACTGGCGAGAAACACTTTCATGGAAAGGGGTTGCCAGGCTTCCCAAATATACGAATCTCCAGAAATCTCAGCAAATATTTTTTCACCCAAACAGGATGATACTTTCAGGTAATGATCAGTACACTAAGGCGACTTGGTTCCCCAAATTTCGTTCTTCTATGTTGAAGCGTTCGTTTCCAGTAACAGTTTGAATTTTTAGGTTTCACTCTGTTTTCTCCTATATTGATAGATGTATTTGGAACTCTAAATCCAACACGGTTTGTGCTAGCTTCTTGAAACTTGACACAATAAAGTAGTTTCACGTTCTATCTCTATGTTTTGTTTCCTCTTGATGTAGCCCTAAGCAGTGACTGGCGAGAAACACTTTCATGGAAAGGGGTTGCCAGGCTTCCCAAAATTACGAATCTCCAGAAATCTCAGCAAATATTTTTTCACCCAAACTGGATGATACTTTCAGGTAATGATCAGTACACTAAGGCGACTTGGTTCCCCAAATGTCGTTCTTCTATGTTGAAGCGTTCGTTTCCAGTAACAGTTTGAATTTTTAGGTTTCACTCTGTTTTCTCCTATATTGATAGATGTATTTGGAACTCTAAATCCAACACGGTTTGTGCTAGCTTCTTGAAACTTGACACAATAAAGCAGTTTCACGTTCTATCTCTATGTTTTGTTTCCTCTTGATGTAGCCCTAACAGTGACTGGCGAGAAACACTTTCATGGAAAGGGGTTGCCAGGCTTCCCAAATATACGAATCTCCAGAAATCTCAGGAAATATTTTTTCACCCAAACAGGATGATACTTTCAGGTAATGATCAGTACACTAAGGCGACTTGGTTCCCCGAATTTCGTTCTTCTATGTTGAAGCGTTCGTTTCCAGTAACAGTTTGAATTTTTAGGTTTCACTCTGTTTTCTCCTATATTGATAGATGTATTTGGAACTCTAAATCCAACACGGTTTGTGCTAGCTTCTTGAAACTTGACACAATAAAGCAGTTTCACGTTCTATCTCTATGTTTTGTTTCCTCTTGATGTAGCCCTAAGCAGTGACTGGCGAGAAACACTTTCATGGAAAGGGGTTGCCAGGCTTCTCAAAATTACGAATCTCCAGAAATCTCAGCAAATATTTTTTCACCCAAACTGGATGATACTTTCAGGTAATGATCAGTACACTAAGGCGACTTGGTTCCCCAAATGTCGTTCTTCTATGTTGAAGCGTTCGTTTCCAGTAACAGTTTGAATTTTTAGGTTTCACTCTGTTTTCTCCTATATTGATAGATGTATTTGGAACTCTAAATCCAACACGGTTTGTGCTAGCTTCTTGAAACTTGACACAATAAAGCAGTTTCACGTTCTATCTCTATGTTTTGTTTCCTCTTGATGTAGCCCTAACAGTGACTGGCGAGAAACACTTTCATGGAAAGGGGTTGCCAGGCTTCCCAAATATACGAATCTCCAGAAATCTCAGGAAATATTTTTTCACCCAAACAGGATGATACTTTCAGGTAATGATCAGTACACTAAGGCGACTTGGTTCCTTAAATTTCGTTCTTCTATGTTGAAGCGTTCGTTTCCAGTAACAGTTTGAATTTTTAGGTTTCACTCTGTTTTCTCCTATATTGATAGATGTATTTGGAACTCTAAATCCAACACGGTTTGTGCTAGCTTCTTGAAACTTGACACAATAAAGTAGTTTCACGTTCTATCTCTATGTTTTGTTTCCTCTTGATGTAGCCCTAACAGTAACTGGCGAGAAACACTTTCATGGAAAGGGGTTGCCAGGCTTCCCAAAATTACGAATCTCCAGAAATCTCAGCAAATATTTTTTCACCCAAACTGGATGATACTTTCAGGTAATGATCAGTACACTAAGGCGACTTGGTTCCCCAAATTTCGTTCTTCTATGTTGAAGCGTTCGTTTCCAGTAACAGTTTGAATTTTTAGGTTTCACTCTGTTTTCTCCTATATTGATAGATGTATTTGGAACTCTAAATCCAACACGGTTTGTGCTAGCTTCTTGAAACTTGACACAATAAAGTAGTTTCACGTTCTATCTCTATGTTTTGTTTCCTCTTGATGTAGCCCTAAGCAGTGACTGGCGAGAAACACTTTCATGGAAAGGGGTTGCCAGGCTTCCCAAATATACGAATCTCCAGAAATCTCAGCAAATATTTTTTCACCCAAACAGGATGATACTTTCAGGTAATGATCAGTACACTAAGGCGACTTGGTTCCCCAAATTTCGTTCTTCTATGTTGAAGCGTTCGTTTCCAGTAACAGTTTGAATTTTTAGGTTTCACTCTGTTTTCTCCTATATTGATAGATGTATTTGGAACTCTAAATCCAACACGGTTTGTGCTAGCTTCTTGAAACTTGACACAATAAAGTAGTTTCACGTTCTATCTCTATGTTTTGTTTCCTCTTGATGTAGCCCTAAGCAGTGACTGGCGAGAAACACTTTCATGGAAAGGGGTTGCCAGGCTTCCCAAAATTACGAATCTCCAGAAATCTCAGCAAATATTTTTTCACCCAAACTGGATGATACTTTCAGGTAATGATCACTACACTAACGCGACTTGGTTCCCCAAATGTCGTTCTTCTATGTTGAAGCGTTCGTTTCCAGTAACAGTTTGAATTTTTAGGTTTCACTCTGTTTTCTCCTATATTGATAGATGTATTTGGAACTCTAAATCCAACACGGTTTGTGCTAGCTTCTTGAAACTTGACACAATAAAGCAGTTTCACGTTCTATCTCTATGTTTTGTTTCCTCTTGATGTAGCCCTAAGCAGTGACTGGCGAGAAACACTTTCATGGAAAGGGGTTGCCAGGCTTCCCAAAATTACGAATCTCCAGAAATCTCAGCAAATATTTTTTCACCCAAACTGGATGATACTTTCAGGTAATGATCAGTACACTAAGGCGACTTGGTTCCCCAAATGTCGTTCTTCTATGTTGAAGCGTTCGTTTCCAGTAACAGTTTGAATTTTTAGGTTTCACTCTGTTTTCTCTTATATTGATAGATGTATTTGGAACTCTAAATCCAACACGGTTTGTGCTAGCTTCTTGAAACTTGACACAATAAAGCAGTTTCACGTTCTATCTCTATGTTTTGTTTCCTCTTGATGTAGCCCTAACAGTGACTGGCGAGAAACACTTTCATGGAAAGGGGTTGCCAGGCTTCCCAAATATACGAATCTCCAGAAATCTCAGGAAATATTTTTTCACCCAAACAGGATGATACTTTCAGGTAATGATCAGTACACTAAGGCGACTTGGTTCCCCAAATTTCGTTCTTCTATGTTGAAGCGTTCGTTTCCAGTAACAGTTTGAATTTTTAGGTTTCACTCTGTTTTCTCCTATATTGATAGATGTATTTGGAACTCTAAATCCAACACGGTTTGTGCTAGCTTCTTGAAACTTGACACAATAAAGTAGTTTCACGTTCTATCTCTATGTTTTGTTTCCTCTTGATGTAGCCCTAACAGTGACTGGCGAGAAACACTTTCATGGAAAGGGGTTGCCAGGCTTCCCAAAATTACGAATCTCCAGAAATCTCAGGAAATATTTTTTCACCCAAACAGGATGATACTTTCAGGTAATGATCAGTACACTAAGGCGACTTGGTTTTCCAAATTTCGTTCTTCTATGTTGAAGCGTTCGTTTCCAGTAACAGTTTGAATTTTTAGGTTTCACTCTGTTTTCTCCTATATTGATAGATGTATTTGGAACTCTAAATCCAACACGGTTTGTGCTAGCTTCTTGAAACTTGACACAATAAAGTAGTTTCACGTTCTATCTCTATGTTTTGTTTCCTCTTGATGTAGCCCTAAGCAGTGACTGGCGAGAAACACTTTCATGGAAAGGGGTTGCCAGGCTTCCCAAAATTACGAATCTCCAGAAATCTCAGCAAATATTTTTTCACCCAAACTGGATGATACTTTCAGGTAATGATCACTACACTAACGCGACTTGGTTCCCCAAATTTCGTTCTTCTATGTTGAAGCGTTCGTTTCCAGTAACAGTTTGAATTTTTAGGTTTCACTCTGTTTTCTCCTATATTGATAGATGTATTTGGAACTCTAAATCCAACACGGTTTGTGCTAGCTTCTTGAAACTTGACACAATAAAGCAGTTTCACGTTCTATCTCTATGTTTTGTTTCCTCTTGATGTAGCCCTAAGCAGTGACTGGCGAGAAACACTTTCATGGAAAGGGGTTGCCAGGCTTCCCAAAATTACGAATCTCCAGAAATCTCAGCAAATATTTTTTCACCCAAACTGGATGATACTTTCAGGTAATGATCAGTACACTAAGGCGACTTGGTTCCCCAAATGTCGTTCTTCTATGTTGAAGCGTTCGTTTCCAGTAACAGTTTGAATTTTTAGGTTTCACTCTGTTTTCTCCTATATTGATAGATGTATTTGGAACTCTAAATCCAACACGGTTTGTGCTAGCTTCTTGAAACTTGACACAATAAAGCAGTTTCATGTTCTATCTCTATGTTTTGTTTCCTCTTGATGTAGCCCTAACAGTGACTGGCGAGAAACACTTTCATGGAAAGGGGTTGCCAGGCTTCCCAAATATACGAATCTCCAGAAATCTCAGGAAATATTTTTTCACCCAAACAGGATGATACTTTCAGGTAATGATCAGTACACTAAGGCGACTTGGTTCCCCAAATTTCGTTCTTCTATGTTGAAGCGTTCGTTTCCAGTAACAGTTTGAATTTTTAGGTTTCACTCTGTTTTCTCCTATATTGATAGATGTATTTGGAACTCTAAATCCAACACGGTTTGTGCTAGCTTCTTGAAACTTGACACAATAAAGTAGTTTCACGTTCTATCTCTATGTTTTGTTTCCTCTTGATGTAGCCCTAAGCAGTGACTGGCGAGAAACACTTTCATGGAAAGGGGTTGCCAGGCTTCCCAAATATACGAATCTCCAGAAATCTCAGCAAATATTTTTTCACCCAAACAGGATGATACTTTCAGGTAATGATCAGTACACTAAGGCGACTTGGTTCCCCAAATTTCGTTCTTCTATGTTGAAGCGTTCGTTTCCAGTAACAGTTTGAATTTTTAGGTTTCACTCTGTTTTCTCCTATATTGATAGATGTATTTGGAACTCTAAATCCAACACGGTTTGTGCTAGCTTCTTGAAACTTGACACAATAAAGTAGTTTCACGTTCTATCTCTATGTTTTGTTTCCTCTTGATGTAGCCCTAAGCAGTGACTGGCGAGAAACACTTTCATGGAAAGGGGTTGCCAGGCTTCCCAAAATTACGAATCTCCAGAAATCTCAGCAAATATTTTTTCACCCAAACTGGATGATACTTTCAGGTAATGATCACTACACTAACGCGACTTGGTTCCCCAAATGTCGTTCTTCTATGTTGAAGCGTTCGTTTCCAGTAACAGTTTGAATTTTTAGGTTTCACTCTGTTTTCTCCTATATTGATAGATGTATTTGGAACTCTAAATCCAACACGGTTTGTGCTAGCTTCTTGAAACTTGACACAATAAAGCAGTTTCACGTTCTATCTCTATGTTTTGTTTCCTCTTGATGTAGCCCTAAGCAGTGACTGGCGAGAAACACTTTCATGGAAAGGGGTTGCCAGGCTTCCCAAAATTACGAATCTCCAGAAATCTCAGCAAATATTTTTTCACCCAAACTGTATGATACTTTCAGGTAATGATCAGTACACTAAGGCGACTTGGTTCCCCAAATGTCGTTCTTCTATGTTGAAGCGTTCGTTTCCAGTAACAGTTTGAATTTTTAGGTTTCACTCTGTTTTCTCTTATATTGATAGATGTATTTGGAACTCTAAATCCAACACGGTTTGTGCTAGCTTCTTGAAACTTGACACAATAAAGCAGTTTCACGTTCTATCTCTATGTTTTGTTTCCTCTTGATGTAGCCCTAACAGTGACTGGCGAGAAACACTTTCATGGAAAGGGGTTGCCAGGCTTCCCAAATATACGAATCTCCAGAAATCTCAGGAAATATTTTTTCACCCAAACAGGATGATACTTTCAGGTAATGATCTGTACACTAAGGCGACTTGGTTCCCCAAATTTCGTTCTTCTATGTTGAAGCGTTCGTTTCCAGTAACAGTTTGAATTTTTAGGTTTCACTCTGTTTTCTCCTATATTGATAGATGTATTTGGAACTCTAAATCCAACACGGTTTGTGCTAGCTTCTTGAAACTTGACACAATAAAGTAGTTTCACGTTCTATCTCTATGTTTTGTTTCCTCTTGATGTAGCCCTAACAGTGACTGGCGAGAAACACTTTCATGGAAAGGGGTTGCCAGGCTTCCCAAAATTACGAATCTCCAGAAATCACAGGAAATATTTTTTCACCCAAACAGGATGATACTTTCAGGTAATGATCAGTACACTAAGGCGACTTGGTTCCCCAAATTTCGTTCTTCTATGTTGAAGCGTTCGTTTCCAGTAACAGTTTGAATTTTTAGGTTTCACTCTGTTTTCTCCTATATTGATAGATGTATTTGGAACTCTAAATCCAACACGGTTTGTGCTAGCTTCTTGAAACTTGACACAATAAAGTAGTTTCACGTTCTATCTCTATGTTTTGTTTCCTCTTGATGTAGCCCTAAGCAGTGACTGGCGAGAAACACTTTCATGGAAAGGGGTTGCCAGGCTTCCCAAAATTACGAATCTCCAGAAATCTCAGCAAATATTTTTTCACCCAAACTGGATGATACTTTCAGGTAATGATCACTACACTAACGCGACTTGGTTCCCCAAATTTCGTTCTTCTATGTTGAAGCGTTCGTTTCCAGTAACAGTTTGAATTTTTAGGTTTCACTCTGTTTTCTCCTATATTGATAGATGTATTTGGAACTCTAAATCCAACACGGTTTGTGCTAGCTTCTTGAAACTTGACACAATAAAGCAGTTTCACGTTCTATCTCTATGTTTTGTTTCCTCTTGATGTAGCCCTAAGCAGTGACTGGCGAGAAACACTTTCATGGAAAGGGGTTGCCAGGCTTCCCAAAATTACGAATCTCCAGAAATCTCAGCAAATATTTTTTCACCCAAACTGGATGATACTTTCAGGTAATGATCAGTACACTAAGGCGACTTGGTTCCCCAAATGTCGTTCTTCTATGTTGAAGCGTTCGTTTCCAGTAACAGTTTGAATTTTTAGGTTTCACTCTGTTTTCTCCTATATTGATAGATGTATTTGGAACTCTAAATCCAACACGGTTTGTGCTAGCTTCTTGAAACTTGACACAATAAAGCAGTTTCATGTTCTATCTCTATGTTTTGTTTCCTCTTGATGTTGCCCTAACAGTGACTGGCGAGAAACACTTTCATGGAAAGGGGTTGCCAGGCTTCCCAAATATACGAATCTCCAGAAATCTCAGGAAATATTTTTTCACCCAAACAGGATGATACTTTCAGGTAATGATCAGTACACTAAGGCGACTTGGTTCCCCAAATTTCGTTCTTCTATGTTGAAGCGTTCGTTTCCAGTAACAGTTTGAATTTTTAGGTTTCACTCTGTTTTCTCCTATATTGATAGATGTATTTGGAACTCTAAATCCAACACGGTTTGTGCTAGCTTCTTGAAACTTGACACAATAAAGTAGTTTCACGTTCTATCTCTATGTTTTGTTTTCTCTTGATGTAGCCCTAACAGTGACTGGCGAGAAACACTTTCATGGAAAGGGGTTGCCAGGCTTCCCAAATATACGAATCTCCAGAAATCTCAGCAAATATTTTTTCACCCAAACAGGATGATACTTTCAGGTAATCATCAGTACACTAAGGCGACTTGGTTCCCCAAATGTCGTTCTTCTATGTTGAAGCGTTCGTTTCCAGTAACAGTTTGAATTTTTAGGTTTCACTCTGTTTTCTCCTATATTGATAGATGTATTTGGAACTCTAAATCCAACACGGTTTGTGCTAGCTTCTTGAAACTTGACACAATAAAGCAGTTTCACGTTCTATCTCTATGTTTTGTTTCCTCTTGATGTAGCCCTAAGCAGTGACTGGCGAGAAACACTTTCATGGAAAGGGGTTGCCAGGCTTCCCAAAATTACGAATCTCCAGAAATCTCAGCAAATATTTTTTCACCCAAACTGGATGATACTTTCAGGTAATGATCAGTACACTAAGGCGACTTGGTTCCCCAAATTTCGTTCTTCTATGTTGAAGCGTTCGTTTCCAGTAACAGTTTGAATTTTTAGGTTTCACTCTGTTTTCTCCTATATTGATAGATGTATTTGGAACTCTAAATCCAACACGGTTTGTGCTAGCTTCTTGAAACTTGACACAATAAAGTAGTTTCACGTTCTATCTCTATGTTTTGTTTCCTCTTGATGTAGCCCTAACAGTGACTGGCGAGAAACACTTTCATGGAAAGGGGTTGCCAGGCTTCCCAAAATTACGAATCTCCAGAAATCTCAGGAAATATTTTTTCACCCAAACAGGATGATACTTTCAGGTAATGATCAGTACACTAAGGCGACTTGGTTCCCCAAATTTCGTTCTTCTATGTTGAAGCGTTCGTTTCCAGTAACAGTTTGAATTTTTAGGTTTCACTCTGTTTTCTCCTATATTGATAGATGTATTTGGAACTCTAAATCCAACACGGTTTGTGCTAGCTTCTTGAAACTTGACACAATAAAGTAGTTTCACGTTCTATCTCTATGTTTTGTTTCCTCTTGATGTAGCCCTAAGCAGTGACTGGCGAGAAACACTTTCATGGAAAGGGGTTGCCAGGCTTCCCAAAATTACGAATCTCCAGAAATCTCAGCAAATATTTTTTCACCCAAACTGGATGATACTTTCAGGTAATGATCACTACACTAACGCGACTTGGTTCCCCAAATTTCGTTCTTCTATGTTGAAGCGTTCGTTTCCAGTAACAGTTTGAATTTTTAGGTTTCACTCTGTTTTCTCCTATATTGATAGATGTATTTGGAACTCTAAATCCAACACGGTTTGTGCTAGCTTCTTGAAACTTGAGACAATAAAGCAGTTTCACGTTCTATCTCTATGTTTTGTTTCCTCTTGATGTAGCCCTAAGCAGTGACTGGCGAGAAACACTTTCATGGAAAGGGGTTGCCAGGCTTCCCAAAATTACGAATCTCCAGAAATCTCAGGAAATATTTTTTCACCCAAACAGGATGATACTTTCAGGTAATGATCAGTACACTAAGGCGACTTGGTTCCCCAAATTTCGTTCTTCTATGTTGAAGCGTTCGTTTCCAGTAACAGTTTGAATTTTTAGGTTTCACTCTGTTTTCTCCTATATTGATAGATGTATTTGGAACTCTAAATCCAACACGGTTTGTGCTAGCTTCTTGAAACTTGACACAATAAAGTAGTTTCACGTTCTATCTCTATGTTTTGTTTTCTCTTGATGTAGCCCTAACAGTGACTGGCGAGAAACACTTTCATGGAAAGGGGTTGCCAGGCTTCCCAAATATACGAATCTCCAGAAATCTCAGCAAATATTTTTTCACCCAAACAGGATGATACTTTCAGGTAATGATCAGTACACTAAGGCGACTTGGTTCCCCAAATGTCGTTCTTCTATGTTGAAGCGTTCGTTTCCAGTAACAGTTTGAATTTTTAGGTTTCACTCTGTTTTCTCCTATATTGATAGATGTATTTGGAACTCTAAATCCAACACGGTTTGTGCTAGCTTCTTGAAACTTGACACAATAAAGCAGTTTCACGTTCTATCTCTATGTTTTGTTTCCTCTTGATGTAGCCCTAAGCAGTGACTGGCGAGAAACACTTTCATGGAAAGGGGTTGCCAGGCTTCCCAAAATTACGAATCTCCAGAAATCTCAGCAAATATTTTTTCACCCAAACTGGATGATACTTTCAGGTAATGATCAGTACACTAAGGCGACTTGGTTCCCCAAATTTCGTTCTTCTATGTTGAAGCGTTCGTTTCCAGTAACAGTTTGAATTTTTAGGTTTCACTCTGTTTTCTCCTATATTGATAGATGTATTTGGAACTCTAAATCCAACACGGTTTGTGCTAGCTTCTTGAAACTTGACACAATAAAGTAGTTTCACGTTCTATCTCTATGTTTTGTTTCCTCTTGATGTAGCCCTAACAGTGACTGGCGAGAAACACTTTCATGGAAAGGGGTTGCCAGGCTTCCCAAAATTACGAATCTCCAGAAATCTCAGGAAATATTTTTTCACCCAAACAGGATGATACTTTCAGGTAATGATCAGTACACTAAGGCGACTTGGTTCCCCAAATTTCGTTCTTCTATGTTGAAGCGTTCGTTTCCAGTAACAGTTTGAATTTTTAGGTTTCACTCTGTTTTCTCCTATATTGATAGATGTATTTGGAACTCTAAATCCAACACGGTTTGTGCTAGCTTCTTGAAACTTGACACAATAAAGTAGTTTCACGTTCTATCTCTATGTTTTGTTTCCTCTTGATGTAGCCCTAAGCAGTGACTGGCGAGAAACACTTTCATGGAAAGGGGTTGCCAGGCTTCCCAAAATTACGAATCTCCAGAAATCTCAGCAAATATTTTTTCACCCAAACTGGATGATACTTTCAGGTAATGATCACTACACTAACGCGACTTGGTTCCCCAAATTTCGTTCTTCTATGTTGAAGCGTTCGTTTCCAGTAACAGTTTGAATTTTTAGGTTTCACTCTGTTTTCTCCTATATTGATAGATGTATTTGGAACTCTAAATCCAACACGGTTTGTGCTAGCTTCTTGAAACTTGACACAATAAAGCAGTTTCACGTTCTATCTCTATGTTTTGTTTCCTCTTGATGTAGCCCTAAGCAGTGACTGGCGAGAAACACTTTCATGGAAAGGGGTTGCCAGGCTTCCCAAAATTACGAATCTCCAGAAATCTCAGCAAATATTTTTTCACCCAAACTGGATGATACTTTCAGGTAATGATCAGTACACTAAGGCGACTTGGTTCCCCAAATGTCGTTCTTCTATGTTGAAGCGTTCGTTTCCAGTAACAGTTTGAATTTTTAGGTTTCACTCTGTTTTCTCCTATATTGATAGATGTATTTGGAACTCTAAATCCAACACGGTTTGTGCTAGCTTCTTGAAACTTGACACAATAAAGCAGTTTCACGTTCTATCTCTATGTTTTGTTTCCTCTTGATGTAGCCCTAACAGTGACTGGCGAGAAACACTTTCATGGAAAGGGGTTGCCAGGCTTCCCAAATATACGAATCTCCAGAAATCTCAGGAAATATTTTTTCACCCAAACAGGATGATACTTTCAGGTAATGATCAGTACACTAAGGCGACTTGGTTCCCCAAATTTCGTTCTTCTATGTTGAAGCGTTCGTTTCCAGTAACAGTTTGAATTTTTAGGTTTCACTCTGTTTTCTCCTATATTGATAGATGTATTTGGAACTCTAAATCCAACACGGTTTGTGCTAGCTTCTTGAAACTTGACACAATAAAGTAGTTTCACGTTCTATCTCTATGTTTTGTTTTCTCTTGATGTAGCCCTAACAGTGACTGGCGAGAAACACTTTCATGGAAAGGGGTTGCCAGGCTTCCCAAATATACGAATCTCCAGAAATCTCAGCAAATATTTTTTCACCCAAACAGGATGATACTTTCAGGTAATGATCAGTACACTAAGGCGACTTGGTTCCCCAAATTTCGTTCTTCTATGTTGAAGCGTTCGTTTCCAGTAACAGTTTGAATTTTTAGGTTTCACTCTGTTTTCTCCTATATTGATAGATGTATTTGGAACTCTAAATCCAACACGGTTTGTGCTAGCTTCTTGAAACTTGACACAATAAAGTAGTTTCACGTTCTATCTCTATGTTTTGTTTCCTCTTGATGTAGCCCTAAGCAGTGACTGGCGAGAAACACTTTCATGGAAAGGGGTTGCCAGGCTTCCCAAAATTACGAATCTCCAGAAATCTCAGCAAATATTTTTTCACCCAAACTGGATGATACTTTCAGGTAATGATCAGTACACTAAGGCGACTTGGTTCCCCAAATTTCGTTCTTCTATGTTGAAGCGTTCGTTTCCAGTAACAGTTTGAATTTTTAGGTTTCACTCTGTTTTCTCCTATATTGATAGATGTATTTGGAACTCAAAATCCAACAGGGTTTGTGCTAGCTTCTTGAAACTTGACACAATAAAGTAGTTTCACGTTCTATCTCTATGTTTTGTTTCCTCTTGATGTAGCCCTAACAGTGACTGGCGAGAAACACTTTCATGGAAAGGGGTTGCCAGGCTTCCCAAATATACGAATCTCCAGAAATCTCAGCAAATATTTTTTCACCCAAACAGGATGATACTTTCAGGTAATGATCACTACACTAAGGCGACTTGGTTCCCCAAATTTCGTTCTTCTATGTTGAAGCGTTCGTTTCCAGTAACAGTTTGAATTTTTAGGTTTCACTCTGTTTTCTCCTATATTGATAGATGTATTTGGAACTCTAAATCCAACACGGTTTGTGCTAGCTTCTTGAAACTTGACACAATAAAGTAGTTTCACGTTCTATCTCTATGTTTTGTTTCCTCTTGATGTAGCCCTAAGCAGTGACTGGCGAGAAACACTTTCATGGAAAGGGTTTGCCAGGCTTCCCAAAATTACGAATCTCCAGAAATCTCAGCAAATATTTTTTCACCCAAACTGGATGATACTTTCAGGTAATGATCAGTACACTAAGGCGACTTGGTTCCCCAAATGTCGTTCTTCTATGTTGAAGCGTTCGTTTCCAGTAACAGTTTGAATTTTTAGGTTTCACTCTGTTTTCTCCTATATTGATAGATGTATTTGGAACTCTAAATCCAACACGGTTTGTGCTAGCTTCTTGAAACTTGACACAATAAAGCAGTTTCACGTTCTATCTCTATGTTTTGTTTCCTCTTGATGTAGCCCTAACAGTGACTGGCGAGAAACACTTTCATGGAAAGGGGTTGCCAGGCTTCCCAAATATACGAATCTCCAGAAATCTCAGGAAATATTTTTTCACCCAAACAGGATGATACTTTCAGGTAATGATCAGTACACTAAGGCGACTTGGTTCCCCGAATTTCGTTCTTCTATGTTGAAGCGTTCGTTTCCAGTAACAGTTTGAATTTTTAGGTTTCACTCTGTTTTCTCCTATATTGATAGATGTATTTGGAACTCTAAATCCAACACGGTTTGTGCTAGCTTCTTGAAACTTGACACAATAAAGCAGTTTCACGTTCTATCTCTATGTTTTGTTTCCTCTTGATGTAGCCCTAACAGTGACTGGCGAGAAACACTTTCATGGAAAGGGGTTGCCAGGCTTCCCAAATATACGAATCTCCAGAAATCTCAGGAAATATTTTTTCACCCAAACAGGATGATACTTTCAGGTAATGATCAGTACACTAAGGCGACTTGGTTCCCCAAATTTCGTTCTTCTATGTTGAAGCGTTCGTTTCCAGTAACAGTTTGAATTTTTAGGTTTCACTCTGTTTTCTCCTATATTGATAGATGTATTTGGAACTCTAAATCCAACACGGTTTGTGCTAGCTTCTTGAAACTTGACACAATAAAGTAGTTTCACGTTCTATCTCTATGTTTTGTTTTCTCTTGATGTAGCCCTAACAGTGACTGGCGAGAAACACTTTCATGGAAAGGGGTTGCCAGGCTTCCCAAATATATGAATCTCCAGAAATCTCAGCAAATATTTTTTCACCCAAACAGGATGATACTTTCAGGTAATGATCAGTACACTAAGGCGACTTGGTTCCCCAAATTTCGTTCTTCTATGTTGAAGCGTTCGTTTCCAGTAACAGTTTGAATTTTTAGGTTTCACTCTGTTTTCTCCTATATTGATAGATGTATTTGGAACTCTAAATCCAACACGGTTTGTGCTAGCTTCTTGAAACTTGACACAATAAAGTAGTTTCACGTTCTATCTCTATGTTTTGTTTCCTCTTGATGTAGCCCTAAGCAGTGACTGGCGAGAAACACTTTCATGGAAAGGGGTTGCCAGGCTTCCCAAAATTACGAATCTCCAGAAATCTCAGCAAATATTTTTTCACCCAAACTGGATGATACTTTCAGGTAATGATCAGTACACTAAGGCGACTTGGTTCCCCAAATTTCGTTCTTCTATGTTGAAGCGTTCGTTTCCAGTAACAGTTTGAATTTTTAGGTTTCACTCTGTTTTCTCCTATATTGATAGATGTATTTGGAACTCAAAATCCAACAGGGTTTGTGCTAGCTTCTTGAAACTTGACACAATAAAGTAGTTTCACGTTCTATCTCTATGTTTTGTTTCCTCTTGATGTAGCCCTAACAGTGACTGGCGAGAAACACTTTCATGGAAAGGGGTTGCCAGGCTTCCCAAATATACGAATCTCCAGAAATCTCAGCAAATATTTTTTCACCCAAACAGGATGATACTTTCAGGTAATGATCGGTACACTAAGGCGACTTGGTTCCCCAAATTTCGTTCTTCTATGTTGAAGCGTTCGTTTCCAGTAACAGTTTGAATTTTTAGGTTTCACTCTGTTTTCTCCTATATTGATAGATGTATTTGGAACTCTAAATCCAACACGGTTTGTGCTAGCTTCTTGAAACTTGACACAATAAAGTAGTTTCACGTTCTATCTCTATGTTTTGTTTCCTCTTGATGTAGCCCTAAGCAGTGACTGGCGAGAAACACTTTCATGGAAAGGGTTTGCCAGGCTTCCCAAAATTACGAATCTCCAGAAATCTCAGCAAATATTTTTTCACCCAAACTGGATGATACTTTCAGGTAATGATCAGTACACTAAGGCGACTTGGTTCCCCAAATGTCGTTCTTCTATGTTGAAGCGTTCGTTTCCAGTAACAGTTTGAATTTTTAGGTTTCACTCTGTTTTCTCCTATATTGATAGATGTATTTGGAACTCTAAATCCAACACGGTTTGTGCTAGCTTCTTGAAACTTGACACAATAAAGCAGTTTCACGTTCTATCTCTATGTTTTGTTTCCTCTTGATGTAGCCCTAACAGTGACTGGCGAGAAACACTTTCATGGAAAGGGGTTGCCAGGCTTCCCAAATATACGAATCTCCAGAAATCTCAGGAAATATTTTTTCACCCAAACAGGATGATACTTTCAGGTAATGATCAGTACACTAAGGCGACTTGGTTCCCCGAATTTCGTTCTTCTATGTTGAAGCGTTCGTTTCCAGTAACAGTTTGAATTTTTAGGTTTCACTCTGTTTTCTCCTATATTGATAGATGTATTTGGAACTCTAAATCCAACACGGTTTGTGCTAGCTTCTTGAAACTTGACACAATAAAGCAGTTTCACGTTCTATCTCTATGTTTTGTTTCCTCTTGATGTAGCCCTAAGCAGTGACTGGCGAGAAACACTTTCATGGAAAGGGGTTGCCAGGCTTCCCAAAATTACGAATCTCCAGAAATCTCAGCAAATATTTTTTCACCCAAACTGGATGATACTTTCAGGTAATGATCAGTACACTAAGGCGACTTGGTTCCCCAAATGTCGTTCTTCTATGTTGAAGCGTTCGTTTCCAGTAACAGTTTGAATTTTTAGGTTTCACTCTGTTTTCTCCTATATTGATAGATGTATTTGGAACTCTAAATCCAACACGGTTTGTGCTAGCTTCTTGAAACTTGACACAATAAAGCAGTTTCACGTTCTATCTCTATGTTTTGTTTCCTCTTGATGTAGCCCTAACAGTGACTGGCGAGAAACACTTTCATGGAAAGGGGTTGCCAGGCTTCCCAAATATACGAATCTCCAGAAATCTCAGGAAATATTTTTTCACCCAAACAGGATGATACTTTCAGGTAATGATCAGTACACTAAGGCGACTTGGTTCCCCAAATTTCGTTCTTCTATGTTGAAGCGTTCGTTTCCAGTAACAGTTTGAATTTTTAGGTTTCACTGTGTTTTCTCCTATATTGATAGATGTATTTGGAACTCTAAATCCAACATGGTTGGTGCTAGCTTCTTGAAACTTGACACAATAAAGTAGTTTCACGTTCTATCTCTATGTTTTGTTTCCTCTTGATGTAGCCCTAACAGTGACTGGCGAGAAACACTTTCATGGAAAGGGGTTGCCAGGCTTCCCAAATATACGAATCTCCAGAAATCTCAGCAAATATTTTTTCACCCAAACAGGATGATACTTTCAGGTAATGATCAGTACACTAAGGCGACTTGGTTCCCCAAATTTCGTTCTTCTATGTTGAAGCGTTCGTTTCCAGTAACAGTTTGAATTTTTAGGTTTCACTCTGTTTTCTCCTATATTGATAGATGTATTTGGAACTCTAAATCCAACACGGTTTGTGCTAGCTTCTTGAAACTTGACACAATAAAGCAGTTTCACGTTCTATCTCTATGTTTTGTTTCCTCTTGATGTAGCCCTAAGCAGTGACTGGCGAGAAACACTTTCATGGAAAGGGGTTGCCAGGCTTCCCAAAATTACGAATCTCCAGAAATCTCAGCAAATATTTTTTCACCCAAACTGGATGATACTTTCAGGTAATGATCAGTACACTAAGGCGACTTGGTTCCCCAAATGTCGTTCTTCTATGTTGAAGCGTTCGTTTCCAGTAACAGTTTGAATTTTTAGGTTTCACTCTGTTTTCTCCTATATTGATAGATGTATTTGGAACTCTAAATCCAACACGGTTTGTGCTAGCTTCTTGAAACTTGACACAATAAAGCAGTTTCACGTTCTATCTCTATGTTTTGTTTCCTCTTGATGTAGCCCTAACAGTGACTGGCGAGAAACACTTTCATGGAAAGGGGTTGCCAGGCTTCCCAAATATACGAATCTCCAGAAATCTCAGGAAATATTTTTTCACCCAAACAGGATGATACTTTCAGGTAATGATCAGTACACTAAGGCAACTTGGTTCCCCAAATTTCGTTCTTCTATGTTGAAGCGTTCGTTTCCAGTAACAGTTTGAATTTTTAGGTTTCACTCTGTTTTCTCCTATATTGATAGATGTATTTGGAACTCTAAATCCAACACGGTTTGTGCTAGCTTCTTGAAACTTGACACAATAAAGCAGTTTCACGTTCTATCTCTATGTTTTGTTTCCTCTTGATGTAGCCCTAAGCAGTGACTGGCGAGAAACACTTTCATGGAAAGGGGTTGCCAGGCTTCCCAAAATTACGAATCTCCAGAAATCTCAGCAAATATTTTTTCACCCAAACTGGATGATACTTTCAGGTAATGATCAGTACACTAAGGCGACTTGGTTCCCCAAATGTCGTTCTTCTATGTTGAAGCGTTCGTTTCCAGTAACAGTTTGAATTTTTAGGTTTCACTCTGTTTTCTCCTATATTGATAGATGTATTTGGAACTCTAAATCCAACACGGTTTGTGCTAGCTTCTTGAAACTTGACACAATAAAGCAGTTTCACGTTCTATCTCTATGTTTTGTTTCCTCTTGATGTAGCCCTAACAGTGACTGGCGAGAAACACTTTCATGGAAAGGGGTTGCCAGGCTTCCCAAATATACGAATCTCCAGAAATCTCAGGAAATATTTTTTCACCCAAACAGGATGATACTTTCAGGTAATGATCAGTACACTAAGGCGACTTGGTTCCCCAAATTTCGTTCTTCTATGTTGAAGCGTTCGTTTCCAGTAACAGTTTGAATTTTTAGGTTTCACTGTGTTTTCTCCTATATTGATAGATGTATTTGGAACTCTAAATCCAACATGGTTGGTGCTAGCTTCTTGAAACTTGACACAATAAAGTAGTTTCACGTTCTATCTCTATGTTTTGTTTCCTCTTGATGTAGCCCTAACAGTGACTGGCGAGAAACACTTTCATGGAAAGGGGTTGCCAGGCTTCCCAAATATACGAATCTCCAGAAATCTCAGCAAATATTTTTTCACCCAAACAGGATGATACTTTCAGGTAATGATCAGTACACTAAGGCGACTTGGTTCCCCAAATTTCGTTCTTCTATGTTGAAGCGTTCGTTTCCAGTAACAGTTTGAATTTTTAGGTTTCACTCTGTTTTCTCCTATATTGATAGATGTATTTGGAACTCTAAATCCAACACGGTTTGTGCTAGCTTCTTGAAACTTGACACAATAAAGCAGTTTCACGTTCTATCTCTATGTTTTGTTTCCTCTTGATGTAGCCCTAAGCAGTGACTGGCGAGAAACACTTTCATGGAAAGGGTTTGCCAGGCTTCCCAAAATTACGAATCTCCAGAAATCTCAGCAAATATTTTTTCACCCAAACTGGATGATACTTTCAGGTAATGATCAGTACACTAAGGCGACTTGGTTCCCCAAATGTCGTTCTTCTATGTTGAAGCGTTCGTTTCCAGTAACAGTTTGAATTTTTAGGTTTCACTCTGTTTTCTCCTATATTGATAGATGTATTTGGAACTCTAAATCCAACACGGTTTGTGCTAGCTTCTTGAAACTTGACACAATAAAGCAGTTTCACGTTCTATCTCTATGTTTTGTTTCCTCTTGATGTAGCCCTAACAGTGACTGGCGAGAAACACTTTCATGGAAAGGGGTTGCCAGGCTTCCCAAATATACGAATCTCCAGAAATCTCAGGAAATATTTTTTCACCCAAACAGGATGATACTTTCAGGTAATGATCAGTACACTAAGGCGACTTGGTTCCCCGAATTTCGTTCTTCTATGTTGAAGCGTTCGTTTCCAGTAACAGTTTGAATTTTTAGGTTTCACTCTGTTTTCTCCTATATTGATAGATGTATTTGGAACTCTAAATCCAACACGGTTTGTGCTAGCTTCTTGAAACTTGACACAATAAAGCAGTTTCACGTTCTATCTCTATGTTTTGTTTCCTCTTGATGTAGCCCTAAGCAGTGACTGGCGAGAAACACTTTCATGGAAAGGGGTTGTCAGGCTTCCCAAAATTACGAATCTCCAGAAATCTCAGCAAATATTTTTTCACCCAAACTGGATGATACTTTCAGGTAATGATCAGTACACTAAGGCGACTTGGTTCCCCAAATGTCGTTCTTCTATGTTGAAGCGTTCGTTTCCAGTAACAGTTTGAATTTTTAGGTTTCACTCTGTTTTCTCCTATATTGATAGATGTATTTGGAACTCTAAATCCAACACGGTTTGTGCTAGCTTCTTGAAACTTGACACAATAAAGCAGTTTCACGTTCTATCTCTATGTTTTGTTTCCTCTTGATGTAGCCCTAACAGTGACTGGCGAGAAACACTTTCATGGAAAGGGGTTGCCAGGCTTCCCAAATATACGAATCTCCAGAAATCTCAGGAAATATTTTTTCACCCAAACAGGATGATACTTTCAGGTAATGATCAGTACACTAAGGCGACTTGGTTCCCCAAATTTCGTTCTTCTATGTTGAAGCGTTCGTTTCCAGTAACAGTTTGAATTTTTAGGTTTCACTGTGTTTTCTCCTATATTGATAGATGTATTTGGAACTCTAAATCCAACATGGTTGGTGCTAGCTTCTTGAAACTTGACACAATAAAGTAGTTTCACGTTCTATCTCTATGTTTTGTTTCCTCCTGATGTAGCCCTAACAGTGACTGGCGAGAAACACTTTCATGGAAAGGGGTTGCCAGGCTTCCCAAATATACGAATCTCCAGAAATCTCAGCAAATATTTTTTTCACCCAAACAGGATGATACTTTCAGGTAATGATCAGTACACTAAGGCGACTTGGGTCCCCAAATGTCGTTCTTCTATGTTGAAGCGTTCGTTTCCAGTAACAGTTTGAATTTTTAGGTTTCACTCTGTTTTCTCCTATATTGATAGATGTATTTGGAACTCTAAATCCAACACGGTTTGTGCTAGCTTCTTGAAACTTGACACAATAAAGTAGTTTCACGTTCTATCTCTATGTTTTGTTTCCTCTTGATGTAGCCCTAAGCAGTGACTGGCGAGAAACACTTTCATGGAAAGGGGTTGCCAGGCTTCCCAAAATTACGAATCTCCAGAAATCTCAGCAAATATTTTTTCACCCAAACTGGATGACACTTTCAGGTAATGATCACTACACTAACGCGACTTGGTTCCCCAAATTTCGTTCTTCTATGTTGAAGCGTTCGTTTCCAGTAACAGTTTGAATTTTTAGGTTTCACTCTGTTTTCTCCTATATTGATAGATGTATTTGGAACTCTAAATCCAACACGGTTTGTGCTAGCTTCTTGAAACTTGACACAATAAAGCAGTTTCACGTTCTATCTCTATGTTTTGTTTCCTCTTGATGTATCCCTAAGCAGTGACTGGCGAGAAACACTTTCATGGAAAGGGGTTGCCAGGCTTACCAAAATTACGAATCTCCAGAAATCTCAGCAAATATTTTTTCACCCAAACTGGATGAATCTTTTAGGTAATGATCAGTACACTAAGGCGACTTGGTTCCCCAAATGTCGTTCTTCTATGTTGAAGCGTTCGTTTCCAGTAACAGTTTGAATTTTTAGGTTTCACTCTGTTTTCTCCTATATTGATAGATGTATTTGGAACTCTAAATCCAACACGGTTTGTGCTAGCTTCTTGAAACTTGACACAATAAAGTAATTTCACGTTCTATCTCTATGTTTTGTTTCCTCTTGATGTAGCCCCAAGCAGTGACTGAGGAGAAACACTTTCATGGAAAGGGGTTGCCAAGCTTCCTAAAATTACAAATCTCCAGAAATCTCAGCAAATATTTTTTCACCCAAACTGGATGATACTTTCAGGTAATGATCAGTACACTAAGGCGACTTGGTTCCCCAAATTTCGTTCTTCTATGTTGAAGCGTTCGTTTCCAGTAACAGTTTGAATTTTTAGGTTTCGCTCTGTTTTCTCCTATATTGATAGATGTATTTGGAACTCCAAATCCAACAGGGTTTGTGCTAGCTTCTTGAAACTTGACACAATAAAGTAGTTTCACGTTCTATCTCTATGTTTTGTTTCCTCTTGATATAGCCCTAAGCAGTGACTGGCGATGAACACTTTCATGGAAAGGGGTGGCTTTCCAAAATTACGAATCTCCATAAATCTCAGCAAATATTTTTTCACCCAAACAGGATGATACTTTCAGGTAATGATCAGTACACTAAGGCGACTTGGTTCCCCAAATTTCGTTCTTCTATGTTGAAGCGTTCGTTTCCAGTAACAGTTTGAATTTGTAGGTTTCACTCTGTTTTCTCCTATATTGATAGATGTATTTGGAACTCTAAATCCAACACGGTTTGTGCTAGCTTCTTGAAACTTGACACAATAAAGTAGTTTCACGTTCTATCTCTATGTTTTGTTTCCTCTTGATGTAGCCCTAAGCAGTGACTGGCGAGAAACACTTTCATGGAAAGGGGTTGCCAGGCTTCCCAAAATTACGAATCTCCAGAAATCTCAGCAAATATTTTTTCACCCAAACTGGATGATACTTTCAGGTAATGATCAGTACACTAAGGCGACTTGGTTCCCCAAATTTCGTTCTTCTATGTTGAAGCGTTCGTTTCCAGTAACAGTTTGAATTTTTAGGTTTCACTCTGTTTTCTCCTATATTGATAGATGTATTTGGAACTCTAAATCCAACACGGTTTGTGCTAGCTTCTTGAAACTTGACACAATAAAGCAGTTTCACGTTCTATCTCTATGTTTTGTTTCCTCTTGATGTAGCCCCAAGCAGTGACTGGCGAGAAACACTTTCATGGAAAGGGGTTGCCAGGCTTCCCAAAATTACGAATCTCCAGAAATCTCAGCAAATATTTTTTCACCCAAACTGGATGATACTTTCAGGTAATGATCAGTACACTAAGGCGACTTGGTTCCCCAAATGTCGTTCTTCTATGTTGAAGCGTTCGTTTCCAGTAACAGTTTGAATTTTTAGGTTTCACTCTGTTTTCTCCTATATTGATAGATGTATTTGGAACTCTAAATCCAACACGGTTTGTGCTAGCTTCTTGAAACTTGACACAATAAAGTAATTTCACGTTCTATCTCTATGTTTTGTTTCCTCTTGATGTAGCCCCAAGCAGTGACTGAGAAGAAACACTTTCATGGAAAGGGGTTGCCAAGCTTCCTAAAATTACAAATCTCCAGAAATCTCAGCAAATATTTTTTCACCCAAACTGGATGATACTTTCAGGTAATGATCAGTACACTAAGGCGACTTGGTTCCCCAAATTTCGTTCTTCTATGTTGAAGCGTTCGTTTCCAGTAACAGTTTGAATTTTTAGGTTTCACTCTGTTTTCTCCTATATTGATAGATGTATTTGGAACTCCAAATCCAACAGGGTTTGTGCTAGCTTCTTGAAACTTGACACAATAAAGTAGTTTCACGTTCTATCTCTATGTTTTGTTTCCTCTTGATGTAGCCCTAACAGTGACTGGCGAGAAACACTTTCATGGAAAGGGGTTGCCAGGCTTCCCAAATATACGAATCTCCAGAAATCTCAGCAAATATTTTTTCACCCAAACAGGATGATACTTTCAGGTAATGATCAGTACACTAAGGCGACTTGGTTCCCCAAATTTCGTTCTTCTATGTTGAAGCGTTCGTTTCCAGTAACAGTTTGAATTTTTAGGTTTCACTCTGTTTTCTCCTATATTGATAGATGTATTTGGAACTCTAAATCCAACACGGTTTGTGCTAGCTTCTTGAAACTTGACACAATAAAGTAGTTTCACGTTCTATCTCTATGTTTTGTTTCCTCTTGATGTAGCCCTAAGCAGTGACTGGCGAGAAACACTTTCATGGAAAGGGTTTGCCAGGCTTCCCAAAATTACGAATCTCCAGAAATCTCAGCAAATATTTTTTCACCCAAACTGGATGATACTTTCAGGTAATGATCAGTACACTAAGGCGACTTGGTTCCCCAAATGTCGTTCTTCTATGTTGAAGCGTTCGTTTCCAGTAACAGTTTGAATTTTTAGGTTTCACTCTGTTTTCTCCTATATTGATAGATGTATTTGGAACTCTAAATCCAATACGGTTTGTGCTAGCTTTTTGAAACTTGACACAATAAAGCAGTTTCACGTTCTATCTCTATGTTTTGTTTCCTCTTGATGTAGCCCTAACAGTGACTGGCGAGAAACACTTTCATTGAAAGGGGTTGCCAGGCTTCCCAAATATACGAATCTCCAGAAATCTCAGGAAATATTTTTTCACCCAAACAGGATGATACTTTCAGGTAATGATCAGTACACTAAGGCGACTTGGTTCCCCAAATTTCGTTCTTCTATGTTGAAGCGTTCGTTTCCAGTAACAGTTTGAATTTTTAGGTTTCACTCTGTTTTCTCCTATATTGATAGATGTATTTGGAACTCTAAATCCAACACGGTTTGTGCTAGCTTCTTGAAACTTGACACAATAAAGTAGTTTCACGTTCTAACTCTATGTTTTGTTTCCTCTTGATGTAGCCCTAACAGTGACTGGCGAGAAACACTTTCATGGAAAGGGGTTGCCAGGCTTCCCAAATATACGAATCTCCAGAAATCTCAGCAAATATTTTTTCACCCAAACAGGATGATACTTTCAGGTAATGATCAGTACACTAAGGCGACTTGGTTCCCCAAATTTCGTTCTTCTATGTTGAAGCGTTCGTTTCCAGTAACAGTTTGAATTTTTAGGTTTCACTCTGTTTTCTCCTATATTGATAGATGTATTTGGAACTCTAAATCCAACACGGTTTGTGCTAGCTTCTTGAAACTTGACACAATAAAGTAGTATCACGTTCTATCTCTATGTTTTGTTTCCTCTTGATGTAGCCCTAAGCAGTGACTGGCGAGAAACACTTTCATGGAAAGGGGTTGCCAGGCTTCCCAAAATTACGAATCTCCAGAAATCTCAGCAAATATTTTTTCACCCAAACTGGATGATACTTTCAGGTAATGATCAGTACACTAAGGCGACTTGGTTCCCCAAATTTCGTTCTTCTATGTTGAAGCGTTCGTTTCCAGTAACAGTTTGAATTTTTAGGTTTCACTCTGTTTTCTCCTATATTGATAGATGTATTTGGAACTCTAAATCCAACACGGTTTGTGCTAGCTTCTTGAAACTTGACACAATAAAGCAGTTTCACGTTCTATCTCTATGTTTTGTTTCCTCTTGATGTAGCCCTAAGCAGTGACTGGCGAGAAACACTTTCATGGAAAGGGGTTGCCAGGCTTCCCAAAATTACGAATCTCCAGAAATCTCAGCAAATATTTTTTCACCCAAACTGGATGATACTTTCAGGTAATGATCAGTACACTAAGGCGACTTGGTTCCCCAAATGTCGTTCTTCTATGTTGAAGCGTTCGTTTCCAGTAACAGTTTGAATTTTTAGGTTTCACTCTGTTTTCTCCTATATTGATAGATGTATTTGGAACTCTAAATCCAACACGGTTTGTGCTAGCTTCTTGAAACTTGACACAATAAAGCAGTTTCACGTTCTATCTCTATGTTTTGTTTCCTCTTGATGTAGCCCTAACAGTGACTGGCGAGAAACACTTTCATGGAAAGGGGTTGCCAGGCTTCCCAAATATACGAATCTCCAGAAATCTCAGGAAATATTTTTTCACCCAAACAGGATTATACTTTCAGGTAATGATCAGTACACTAAGGCGACTTGGTTCCCCAAATTTCGTTCTTCTATGTTGAAGCGTTCGTTTCCAGTAACAGTTTGAATTTTTAGGTTTCACTGTGTTTTCTCCTATATTGATAGATGTATTTGGAACTCTAAATCCAACATGGTTGGTGCTAGCTTCTTGAAACTTGACACAATAAAGTAGTTTCACGTTCTATCTCTATGTTTTGTTTCCTCCTGATGTAGCCCTAACAGTGACTGGCGAGAAACACTTTCATGGAAAGGGGTTGCCAGGCTTCCCAAATATACGAATCTCCAGAAATCTCAGCAAATATTTTTTTCACCCAAACAGGATGATACTTTCAGGTAATGATCAGTACACTAAGGCGACTTGGGTCCCCAAATGTCGTTCTTCTATGTTGAAGCGTTCGTTTCCAGTAACAGTTTGAATTTTTAGGTTTCACTCTGTTTTCTCCTATATTGATAGATGTATTTGGAACTCTAAATCCAACACGGTTTGTGCTAGCTTCTTGAAACTTGACACAATAAAGTAGTTTCACGTTCTATCTCTATGTTTTGTTTCCTCTTGATGTAGCCCTAAGCAGTGACTGGCGAGAAACACTTTCATGGAAAGGGGTTGCCAGGCTTCCCAAAATTACGAATCTCCAGAAATCTCAGCAAATATTTTTTCACCCAAACTGGATGACACTTTCAGGTAATGATCACTACACTAACGCGACTTGGTTCCCCAAATTTCGTTCTTCTATGTTGAAGCGTTCGTTTCCAGTAACAGTTTGAATTTTTAGGTTTCACTCTGTTTTCTCCTATATTGATAGATGTATTTGGAACTCTAAATCCAACACGGTTTGTGCTAGCTTCTTGAAACTTGACACAATAAAGCAGTTTCACGTTCTATCTCTATGTTTTGTTTCCTCTTGATGTAGCCCTAAGCAGTGACTGGCGAGAAACACTTTCATGGAAAGGGGTTGCCAGGCTTCCCAAAATTACGAATCTCCAGAAATCTCAGCAAATATTTTTTCACCCAAACTGGATGATACTTTCAGGTAATGATCAGTACACTAAGGCGACTTGGTTCCCCAAATGTCGTTCTTCTATGTTGAAGCGTTCGTTTCCAGTAACAGTTTGAATTTTTAGGTTTCACTCTGTTTTCTCCTATATTGATAGATGTATTTGGAACTCTAAATCCAACACGGTTTGTGCTAGCTTCTTGAAACTTGACACAATAAAGCAGTTTCACGTTCTATCTCTATGTTTTGTTTCCTCTTGATGTAGCCCTAACAGTGACTGGCGAGAAACACTTTCATGGAAAGGGGTTGCCAGGCTTCCCAAATATACGAATCTCCAGAAATCTCAGGAAATATTTTTTCACCCAAACAGGATGATACTTTCAGGTAATGATCAGTACACTAAGGCGACTTGGTTCCCCAAATTTCGTTCTTCTATGTTGAAGCGTTCGTTTCCAGTAACAGTTTGAATTTTTAGGTTTCACTGTGTTTTCTCCTATATTGATAGATGTATTTGGAACTCTAAATCCAACATGGTTGGTGCTAGCTTCTTGAAACTTGACACAATAAAGTAGTTTCACGTTCTATCTCTATGTTTTGTTTCCTCTTGATGTAGCCCTAACAGTGACTGGCGAGAAACACTTTCATGGAAAGGGGTTGCCAGGCTTCCCAAATATACGAATCTCCAGAAATCTCAGCAAATATTTTTTCACCCAAACAGGATGATACTTTCAGGTAATGATCAGTACACTAAGGCGACTTGGTTCCCCAAATTTCGTTCTTCTATGTTGAAGCGTTCGTTTCCAGTAACAGTTTGAATTTTTAGGTTTCACTCTGTTTTCTCCTATATTGATAGATGTATTTGGAACTCTAAATCCAACACGGTTTGTGCTAGCTTCTTGAAACTTGACACAATAAAGCAGTTTCACGTTCTATCTCTATGTTTTGTTTCCTCTTGATGTAGCCCTAAGCAGTGACTGGCGAGAAACACTTTCATGGAAAGGGTTTACCAGGCTTCCCAAAATTACGAATCTCCAGAAATCTCAGCAAATATTTTTTCACCCAAACTGGATGATACTTTCAGGTAATGATCAGTACACTAAGGCGACTTGGTTCCCCAAATGTCGTTCTTCTATGTTGAAGCGTTCGTTTCCAGTAACAGTTTGAATTTTTAGGTTTCACTCTGTTTTCTCCTATATTGATAGATGTATTTGGAACTCTAAATCCAACACGGTTTGTGCTAGCTTCTTGAAACTTGACACAATAAAGCAGTTTCACGTTCTATCTCTATGTTTTGTTTCCTCTTGATGTAGCCCTAACAGTGACTGGCGAGAAACACTTTCATGGAAAGGGGTTGCCAGGCTTCCCAAATATACGAATCTCCAGAAATCTCAGGAAATATTTTTTCACCCAAACAGGATGATACTTTCAGGTAATGATCAGTACACTAAGGCGACTTGGTTCCCCGAATTTCGTTCTTCTATGTTGAAGCGTTCGTTTCCAGTAACAGTTTGAATTTTTAGGTTTCACTCTGTTTTCTCCTATATTGATAGATGTATTTGGAACTCTAAATCCAACACGGTTTGTGCTAGCTTCTTGAAACTTGACACAATAAAGCAGTTTCACGTTCTATCTCTATGTTTTGTTTCCTCTTGATGTAGCCCTAAGCAGTGACTGGCGAGAAACACTTTCATGGAAAGGGGTTGTCAGGCTTCCCAAAATTACGAATCTCCAGAAATCTCAGCAAATATTTTTTCACCCAAACTGGATGATACTTTCAGGTAATGATCAGTACACTAAGGCGACTTGGTTCCCCAAATGTCGTTCTTCTATGTTGAAGCGTTCGTTTCCAGTAACAGTTTGAATTTTTAGGTTTCACTCTGTTTTCTCCTATATTGATAGATGTATTTGGAACTCTAAATCCAACACGGTTTGTGCTAGCTTCTTGAAACTTGACACAATAAAGCAGTTTCACGTTCTATCTCTATGTTTTGTTTCCTCTTGATGTAGCCCTAACAGTGACTGGCGAGAAACACTTTCATGGAAAGGGGTTGCCAGGCTTCCCAAATATACGAATCTCCAGAAATCTCAGGAAATATTTTTTCACCCAAACAGGATGATACTTTCAGGTAATGATCAGTACACTAAGGCGACTTGGTTCCCCAAATTTCGTTCTTCTATGTTGAAGCGTTCGTTTCCAGTAACAGTTTGAATTTTTAGGTTTCACTGTGTTTTCTCCTATATTGATAGATGTATTTGGAACTCTAAATCCAACATGGTTGGTGCTAGCTTCTTGAAACTTGACACAATAAAGTAGTTTCACGTTCTATCTCTATGTTTTGTTTCCTCTTGATGTAGCCCTAACAGTGACTGGCGAGAAACACTTTCATGGAAAGGGGTTGCCAGGCTTCCCAAATATACGAATCTCCAGAAATCTCAGCAAATATTTTTTCACCCAAACAGGATGATACTTTCAGGTAATGATCAGTACACTAAGGCGACTTGGTTCCCCAAATTTCGTTCTTCTATGTTGAAGCGTTCGTTTCCAGTAACAGTTTGAATTTTTAGGTTTCACTCTGTTTTCTCCTATATTGATAGATGTATTTGGAACTCTAAATCCAACACGGTTTGTGCTAGCTTCTTGAAACTTGACACAATAAAGCAGTTTCACGTTCTATCTCTATGTTTTGTTTCCTCTTGATGTAGCCCTAAGCAGTGACTGGCGAGAAACACTTTCATGGAAAGGGTTTGCCAGGCTTCCCAAAATTACGAATCTCCAGAAATCTCAGCAAATATTTTTTCACCCAAACTGGATGATACTTTCAGGTAATGATCAGTACACTAAGGCGACTTGGTTCCCCAAATGTCGTTCTTCTATGTTGAAGCGTTCGTTTCCAGTAACAGTTTGAATTTTTAGGTTTCACTCTGTTTTCTCCTATATTGATAGATGTATTTGGAACTCTAAATCCAACACGGTTTGTGCTAGCTTCTTGAAACTTGACACAATAAAGCAGTTTCACGTTCTATCTCTATGTTTTGTTTCCTCTTGATGTAGCCCTAACAGTGACTGGCGAGAAACACTTTCATGGAAAGGGGTTGCCAGGCTTCCCAAATATACGAATCTCCAGAAATCTCAGGAAATATTTTTTCACCCAAACAGGATGATACTTTCAGGTAATGATCAGTACACTAAGGCGACTTGGTTCCCCGAATTTCGTTCTTCTATGTTGAAGCGTTCGTTTCCAGTAACAGTTTGAATTTTTAGGTTTCACTCTGTTTTCTCCTATATTGATAGATGTATTTGGAACTCTAAATCCAACACGGTTTGTGCTAGCTTCTTGAAACTTGACACAATAAAGCAGTTTCACGTTCTATCTCTATGTTTTGTTTCCTCTTGATGTAGCCCTAAGCAGTGACTGGCGAGAAACACTTTCATGGAAAGGGGTTGTCAGGCTTCCCAAAATTACGAATCTCCAGAAATCTCAGCAAATATTTTTTCACCCAAACTGGATGATACTTTCAGGTAATGATCAGTACACTAAGGCGACTTGGTTCCCCAAATGTCGTTCTTCTATGTTGAAGCGTTCGTTTCCAGTAACAGTTTGAATTTTTAGGTTTCACTCTGTTTTCTCCTATATTGATAGATGTATTTGGAACTCTAAATCCAACACGGTTTGTGCTAGCTTCTTGAAACTTGACACAATAAAGCAGTTTCACGTTCTATCTCTATGTTTTGTTTCCTCTTGATGTAGCCCTAACAGTGACTGGCGAGAAACACTTTCATGGAAAGGGGTTGCCAGGCTTCCCAAATATACGAATCTCCAGAAATCTCAGGAAATATTTTTTCACCCAAACAGGATGATACTTTCAGGTAATGATCAGTACACTAAGGCGACTTGGTTCCCCAAATTTCGTTCTTCTATGTTGAAGCGTTCGTTTCCAGTAACAGTTTGAATTTTTAGGTTTCACTGTGTTTTCTCCTATATTGATAGATGTATTTGGAACTCTAAATCCAACATGGTTGGTGCTAGCTTCTTGAAACTTGACACAATAAAGTAGTTTCACGTTCTATCTCTATGTTTTGTTTCCTCCTGATGTAGCCCTAACAGTGACTGGCGAGAAACACTTTCATGGAAAGGGGTTGCCAGGCTTCCCAAATATACGAATCTCCAGAAATCTCAGCAAATATTTTTTTCACCCAAACAGGATGATACTTTCAGGTAATGATCAGTACACTAAGGCGACTTGGGTCCCCAAATGTCGTTCTTCTATGTTGAAGCGTTCGTTTCCAGTAACAGTTTGAATTTTTAGGTTTCACTCTGTTTTCTCCTATATTGATAGATGTATTTGGAACTCTAAATCCAACACGGTTTGTGCTAGCTTCTTGAAACTTGACACAATAAAGTAGTTTCACGTTCTATCTCTATGTTTTGTTTCCTCTTGATGTAGCCCTAAGCAGTGACTGGCGAGAAACACTTTCATGGAAAGGGGTTGCCAGGCTTCCCAAAATTACGAATCTCCAGAAATCTCAGCAAATATTTTTTCACCCAAACTGGATGACACTTTCAGGTAATGATCACTACACTAACGCGACTTGGTTCCCCAAATTTCGTTCTTCTATGTTGAAGCGTTCGTTTCCAGTAACAGTTTGAATTTTTAGGTTTCACTCTGTTTTCTCCTATATTGATAGATGTATTTGGAACTCTAAATCCAACACGGTTTGTGCTAGCTTCTTGAAACTTGACACAATAAAGCAGTTTCACGTTCTATCTCTATGTTTTGTTTCCTCTTGATGTAGCCCTAAGCAGTGACTGGCGAGAAACACTTTCATGGAAAGGGGTTGCCAGGCTTACCAAAATTACGAATCTCCAGAAATCTCAGCAAATATTTTTTCACCCAAACTGGATGAATCTTTTAGGTAATGATCAGTACACTAAGGCGACTTGGTTCCCCAAATGTCGTTCTTCTATGTTGAAGCGTTCGTTTCCAGTAACAGTTTGAATTTTTAGGTTTCACTCTGTTTTCTCCTATATTGATAGATGTATTTGGAACTCTAAATCCAACACGGTTTGTGCTAGCTTCTTGAAACTTGACACAATAAAGTAATTTCACGTTCTATCTCTATGTTTTGTTTCCTCTTGATGTAGCCCCAAGCAGTGACTGAGGAGAAACACTTTCATGGAAAGGGGTTGCCAAGCTTCCTAAAATTACAAATCTCCAGAAATCTCAGCAAATATTTTTTCACCCAAACTGGATGATACTTTCAGGTAATGATCAGTACACTAAGGCGACTTGGTTCCCCAAATTTCGTTCTTCTATGTTGAAGCGTTCGTTTCCAGTAACAGTTTGAATTTTTAGGTTTCGCTCTGTTTTCTCCTATATTGATAGATGTATTTGGAACTCCAAATCCAACAGGGTTTGTGCTAGCTTCTTGAAACTTGACACAATAAAGTAGTTTCACGTTCTATCTCTATGTTTTGTTTCCTCTTGATATAGCCCTAAGCAGTGACTGGCGATGAACACTTTCATGGAAAGGGGTGGCTTTCCAAAATTACGAATCTCCATAAATCTCAGCAAATATTTTTTCACCCAAACAGGATGATACTTTCAGGTAATGATCAGTACACTAAGGCGACTTGGTTCCCCAAATTTCGTTCTTCTATGTTGAAGCGTTCGTTTCCAGTAACAGTTTGAATTTGTAGGTTTCACTCTGTTTTCTCCTATATTGATAGATGTATTTGGAACTCTAAATCCAACACGGTTTGTGCTAGCTTCTTGAAACTTGACACAATAAAGTAGTTTCACGTTCTATCTCTATGTTTTGTTTCCTCTTGATGTAGCCCTAAGCAGTGACTGGCGAGAAACACTTTCATGGAAAGGGGTTGCCAGGCTTCCCAAAATTACGAATCTCCAGAAATCTCAGCAAATATTTTTTCACCCAAACTGGATGATACTTTCAGGTAATGATCAGTACACTAAGGCGACTTGGTTCCCCAAATTTCGTTCTTCTATGTTGAAGCGTTCGTTTCCAGTAACAGTTTGAATTTTTAGGTTTCACTCTGTTTTCTCCTATATTGATAGATGTATTTGGAACTCTAAATCCAACACGGTTTGTGCTAGCTTCTTGAAACTTGACACAATAAAGCAGTTTCACGTTCTATCTCTATGTTTTGTTTCCTCTTGATGTAGCCCCAAGCAGTGACTGGCGAGAAACACTTTCATGGAAAGGGGTTGCCAGGCTTCCCAAAATTACGAATCTCCAGAAATCTCAGCAAATATTTTTTCACCCAAACTGGATGATACTTTCAGGTAATGATCAGTACACTAAGGCGACTTGGTTCCCCAAATGTCGTTCTTCTATGTTGAAGCGTTCGTTTCCAGTAACAGTTTGAATTTTTAGGTTTCACTCTGTTTTCTCCTATATTGATAGATGTATTTGGAACTCTAAATCCAACACGGTTTGTGCTAGCTTCTTGAAACTTGACACAATAAAGTAATTTCACGTTCTATCTCTATGTTTTGTTTCCTCTTGATGTAGCCCCAAGCAGTGACTGAGAAGAAACACTTTCATGGAAAGGGGTTGCCAAGCTTCCTAAAATTACAAATCTCCAGAAATCTCAGCAAATATTTTTTCACCCAAACTGGATGATACTTTCAGGTAATGATCAGTACACTAAGGCGACTTGGTTCCCCAAATTTCGTTCTTCTATGTTGAAGCGTTCGTTTCCAGTAACAGTTTGAATTTTTAGGTTTCACTCTGTTTTCTCCTATATTGATAGATGTATTTGGAACTCCAAATCCAACAGGGTTTGTGCTAGCTTCTTGAAACTTGACACAATAAAGTAGTTTCACGTTCTATCTCTATGTTTTGTTTCCTCTTGATGTACCCCTAACAGTGACTGGCGAGAAACACTTTCATGGAAAGGGGTTGCCAGGCTTCCCAAATATACGAATCTCCAGAAATCTCAGCAAATATTTTTTCACCCAAACAGGATGATACTTTCAGGTAATGATCAGTACACTAAGGCGACTTGGTTCCCCAAATTTCGTTCTTCTATGTTGAAGCGTTCGTTTCCAGTAACAGTTTGAATTTTTAGGTTTCACTCTGTTTTCTCCTATATTGATAGATGTATTTGGAACTCTAAATCCAACACGGTTTGTGCTAGCTTCTTGAAACTTGACACAATAAAGTAGTTTCACGTTCTATCTCTATGTTTTGTTTCCTCTTGATGTAGCCCTAAGCAGTGACTGGCGAGAAACACTTTCATGGAAAGGGTTTGCCAGGCTTCCCAAAATTACGAATCTCCAGAAATCTCAGCAAATATTTTTTCACCCAAACTGGATGATACTTTCAGGTAATGATCAGTACACTAAGGCGACTTGGTTCCCCAAATGTCGTTCTTCTATGTTGAAGCGTTCGTTTCCAGTAACAGTTTGAATTTTTAGGTTTCACTCTGTTTTCTCCTATATTGATAGATGTATTTGGAACTCTAAATCCAATACGGTTTGTGCTAGCTTTTTGAAACTTGACACAATAAAGCAGTTTCACGTTCTATCTCTATGTTTTGTTTCCTCTTGATGTAGCCCTAACAGTGACTGGCGAGAAACACTTTCATTGAAAGGGGTTGCCAGGCTTCCCAAATATACGAATCTCCAGAAATCTCAGGAAATATTTTTTCACCCAAACAGGATGATACTTTCAGGTAATGATCAGTACACTAAGGCGACTTGGTTCCCCAAATTTCGTTCTTCTATGTTGAAGCGTTCGTTTCCAGTAACAGTTTGAATTTTTAGGTTTCACTCTGTTTTCTCCTATATTGATAGATGTATTTGGAACTCTAAATCCAACACGGTTTGTGCTAGCTTCTTGAAACTTGACACAATAAAGTAGTTTCACGTTCTAACTCTATGTTTTGTTTCCTCTTGATGTAGCCCTAACAGTGACTGGCGAGAAACACTTTCATGGAAAGGGGTTGCCAGGCTTCCCAAATATACGAATCTCCAGAAATCTCAGCAAATATTTTTTCACCCAAACAGGATGATACTTTCAGGTAATGATCAGTACACTAAGGCGACTTGGTTCCCCAAATTTCGTTCTTCTATGTTGAAGCGTTCGTTTCCAGTAACAGTTTGAATTTTTAGGTTTCACTCTGTTTTCTCCTATATTGATAGATGTATTTGGAACTCTAAATCCAACACGGTTTGTGCTAGCTTCTTGAAACTTGACACAATAAAGTAGTATCACGTTCTATCTCTATGTTTTGTTTCCTCTTGATGTAGCCCTAAGCAGTGACTGGCGAGAAACACTTTCATGGAAAGGGGTTGCCAGGCTTCCCAAAATTACGAATCTCCAGAAATCTCAGCAAATATTTTTTCACCCAAACTGGATGATACTTTCAGGTAATGATCAGTACACTAAGGCGACTTGGTTCCCCAAATTTCGTTCTTCTATGTTGAAGCGTTCGTTTCCAGTAACAGTTTGAATTTTTAGGTTTCACTCTGTTTTCTCCTATATTGATAGATGTATTTGGAACTCTAAATCCAACACGGTTTGTGCTAGCTTCTTGAAACTTGACACAATAAAGCAGTTTCACGTTCTATCTCTATGTTTTGTTTCCTCTTGATGTAGCCCTAAGCAGTGACTGGCGAGAAACACTTTCATGGAAAGGGGTTGCCAGGCTTCCCAAAATTACGAATCTCCAGAAATCTCAGCAAATATTTTTTCACCCAAACTGGATGATACTTTCAGGTAATGATCAGTACACTAAGGCGACTTGGTTCCCCAAATGTCGTTCTTCTATGTTGAAGCGTTCGTTTCCAGTAACAGTTTGAATTTTTAGGTTTCACTCTGTTTTCTCCTATATTGATAGATGTATTTGGAACTCTAAATCCAACACGGTTTGTGCTAGCTTCTTGAAACTTGACACAATAAAGCAGTTTCACGTTCTATCTCTATGTTTTGTTTCCTCTTGATGTAGCCCTAACAGTGACTGGCGAGAAACACTTTCATGGAAAGGGGTTGCCAGGCTTCCCAAATATACGAATCTCCAGAAATCTCAGGAAATATTTTTTCACCCAAACAGGATTATACTTTCAGGTAATGATCAGTACACTAAGGCGACTTGGTTCCCCAAATTTCGTTCTTCTATGTTGAAGCGTTCGTTTCCAGTAACAGTTTGAATTTTTAGGTTTCACTGTGTTTTCTCCTATATTGATAGATGTATTTGGAACTCTAAATCTAACATGGTTGGTGCTAGCTTCTTGAAACTTGACACAATAAAGTAGTTTCACGTTCTATCTCTATGTTTTGTTTCCTCCTGATGTAGCCCTAACAGTGACTGGCGAGAAACACTTTCATGGAAAGGGGTTGCCAGGCTTCCCAAATATACGAATCTCCAGAAATCTCAGCAAATATTTTTTTCACCCAAACAGGATGATACTTTCAGGTAATGATCAGTACACTAAGGCGACTTGGGTCCCCAAATGTCGTTCTTCTATGTTGAAGCGTTCGTTTCCAGTAACAGTTTGAATTTTTAGGTTTCACTCTGTTTTCTCCTATATTGATAGATGTATTTGGAACTCTAAATCCAACACGGTTTGTGCTAGCTTCTTGAAACTTGACACAATAAAGTAGTTTCACGTTCTATCTCTATGTTTTGTTTCCTCTTGATGTAGCCCTAAGCAGTGACTGGCGAGAAACACTTTCATGGAAAGGGGTTGCCAGGCTTCCCAAAATTACGAATCTCCAGAAATCTCAGCAAATATTTTTTCACCCAAACTGGATGACACTTTCAGGTAATGATCACTACACTAACGCGACTTGGTTCCCCAAATTTCGTTCTTCTATGTTGAAGCGTTCGTTTCCAGTAACAGTTTGAATTTTTAGGTTTCACTCTGTTTTCTCCTATATTGATAGATGTATTTGGAACTCTAAATCCAACACGGTTTGTGCTAGCTTCTTGAAACTTGACACAATAAAGCAGTTTCACGTTCTATCTCTATGTTTTGTTTCCTCTTGATGTAGCCCTAAGCAGTGACTGGCGAGAAACACTTTCATGGAAAGGGGTTGCCAGGCTTACCAAAATTACGAATCTCCAGAAATCTCAGCAAATATTTTTTCACCCAAACTGGATGATACTTTTAGGTAATGATCAGTACACTAAGGCGACTTGGTTCCCCAAATGTCGTTCTTCTATGTTGAAGCGTTCGTTTCCAGTAACAGTTTGAATTTTTAGGTTTCACTCTGTTTTCTCCTATATTGATAGATGTATTTGGAACTCTAAATCCAACACGGTTTGTGCTAGCTTCTTGAAACTTGACACAATAAAGTAATTTCACGTTCTATCTCTATGTTTTGTTTCCTCTTGATGTAGCCCCAAGCAGTGACTGAGGAGAAACACTTTCATGGAAAGGGGTTGCCAAGCTTCCTAAAATTACAAATCTCCAGAAATCTCAGCAAATATTTTTTCACCCAAACTGGATGATACTTTCAGGTAATGATCAGTACACTAAGGCGACTTGGTTCCCCAAATTTCGTTCTTCTATGTTGAAGCGTTCGTTTCCAGTAACAGTTTGAATTTTTAGGTTTCGCTCTGTTTTCTCCTATATTGATAGATGTATTTGGAACTCCAAATCCAACAGGGTTTGTGCTAGCTTCTTGAAACTTGACACAATAAAGTAGTTTCACGTTCTATCTCTATGTTTTGTTTCCTCTTGATATAGCCCTAAGCAGTGACTGGCGATGAACACTTTCATGGAAAGGGGTGGCTTTCCAAAATTACGAATCTCCATAAATCTCAGCAAATATTTTTTCACCCAAACAGGATGATACTTTCAGGTAATGATCAGTACACTAAGGCGACTTGGTTCCCCAAATTTCGTTCTTCTATGTTGAAGCGTTCGTTTCCAGTAACAGTTTGAATTTGTAGGTTTCACTCTGTTTTCTCCTATATTGATAGATGTATTTGGAACTCTAAATCCAACACGGTTTGTGCTAGCTTCTTGAAACTTGACACAATAAAGTAGTTTCACGTTCTATCTCTATGTTTTGTTTCCTCTTGATGTAGCCCTAAGCAGTGACTGGCGAGAAACACTTTCATGGAAAGGGGTTGCCAGGCTTCCCAAATATACGAATCTCCAGAAATCTCAGCAAATATTTTTTCACCCAAACAGGATGATACTTTCAGGTAATGATCAGTACACTAAGGCGACTTGGTTCCCCAAATTTCGTTCTTCTATGTTGAAGCGTTCGTTTCCAGTAACAGTTTGAATTTTTAGGTTTCACTCTGTTTTCTCCTATATTGATAGATGTATTTGGAACTCTAAATCCAACACGGTTTGTGCTAGCTTCTTGAAACTTGACACAATAAAGTAGTATCACGTTCTATCTCTATGTTTTGTTTCCTCTTGATGTAGCCCTAAGCAGTGACTGGCGAGAAACACTTTCATGGAAAGGGGTTGCCAGGCTTCCCAAAATTACGAATCTCCAGAAATCTCAGCAAATATTTTTTCACCCAAACTGGATGATACTTTCAGGTAATGATCAGTACACTAAGGCGACTTGGTTCCCCAAATTTCGTTCTTCTATGTTGAAGCGTTCGTTTCCAGTAACAGTTTGAATTTTTAGGTTTCACTCTGTTTTCTCCTATATTGATAGATGTATTTGGAACTCTAAATCCAACACGGTTTGTGCTAGCTTCTTGAAACTTGACACAATAAAGCAGTTTCACGTTCTATCTCTATGTTTTGTTTCCTCTTGATGTAGCCCTAAGCAGTGACTGGCGAGAAACACTTTCATGGAAAGGGGTTGCCAGGCTTCCCAAAATTACGAATCTCCAGAAATCTCAGCAAATATTTTTTCACCCAAACTGGATGATACTTTCAGGTAATGATCAGTACACTAAGGCGACTTGGTTCCCCAAATGTCGTTCTTCTATGTTGAAGCGTTCGTTTCCAGTAACAGTTTGAATTTTTAGGTTTCACTCTGTTTTCTCCTATATTGATAGATGTATTTGGAACTCTAAATCCAACACGGTTTGTGCTAGCTTCTTGAAACTTGACACAATAAAGCAGTTTCACGTTCTATCTCTATGTTTTGTTTCCTCTTGATGTAGCCCTAACAGTGACTGGCGAGAAACACTTTCATGGAAAGGGGTTGCCAGGCTTCCCAAATATACGAATCTCCAGAAATCTCAGGAAATATTTTTTCACCCAAACAGGATTATACTTTCAGGTAATGATCAGTACACTAAGGCGACTTGGTTCCCCAAATTTCGTTCTTCTATGTTGAAGCGTTCGTTTCCAGTAACAGTTTGAATTTTTAGGTTTCACTGTGTTTTCTCCTATATTGATAGATGTATTTGGAACTCTAAATCTAACATGGTTGGTGCTAGCTTCTTGAAACTTGACACAATAAAGTAGTTTCACGTTCTATCTCTATGTTTTGTTTCCTCCTGATGTAGCCCTAACAGTGACTGGCGAGAAACACTTTCATGGAAAGGGGTTGCCAGGCTTCCCAAATATACGAATCTCCAGAAATCTCAGCAAATATTTTTTTCACCCAAACAGGATGATACTTTCAGGTAATGATCAGTACACTAAGGCGACTTGGGTCCCCAAATGTCGTTCTTCTATGTTGAAGCGTTCGTTTCCAGTAACAGTTTGAATTTTTAGGTTTCACTCTGTTTTCTCCTATATTGATAGATGTATTTGGAACTCTAAATCCAACACGGTTTGTGCTAGCTTCTTGAAACTTGACACAATAAAGTAGTTTCACGTTCTATCTCTATGTTTTGTTTCCTCTTGATGTAGCCCTAAGCAGTGACTGGCGAGAAACACTTTCATGGAAAGGGGTTGCCAGGCTTCCCAAAATTACGAATCTCCAGAAATCTCAGCAAATATTTTTTCACCCAAACTGGATGACACTTTCAGGTAATGATCACTACACTAACGCGACTTGGTTCCCCAAATTTCGTTCTTCTATGTTGAAGCGTTCGTTTCCAGTAACAGTTTGAATTTTTAGGTTTCACTCTGTTTTCTCCTATATTGATAGATGTATTTGGAACTCTAAATCCAACACGGTTTGTGCTAGCTTCTTGAAACTTGACACAATAAAGCAGTTTCACGTTCTATCTCTATGTTTTGTTTCCTCTTGATGTAGCCCTAAGCAGTGACTGGCGAGAAACACTTTCATGGAAAGGGGTTGCCAGGCTTACCAAAATTACGAATCTCCAGAAATCTCAGCAAATATTTTTTCACCCAAACTGGATGATACTTTTAGGTAATGATCAGTACACTAAGGCGACTTGGTTCCCCAAATGTCGTTCTTCTATGTTGAAGCGTTCGTTTCCAGTAACAGTTTGAATTTTTAGGTTTCACTCTGTTTTCTCCTATATTGATAGATGTATTTGGAACTCTAAATCCAACACGGTTTGTGCTAGCTTCTTGAAACTTGACACAATAAAGTAATTTCACGTTCTATCTCTATGTTTTGTTTCCTCTTGATGTAGCCCCAAGCAGTGACTGAGGAGAAACACTTTCATGGAAAGGGGTTGCCAAGCTTCCTAAAATTACAAATCTCCAGAAATCTCAGCAAATATTTTTTCACCCAAACTGGATGATACTTTCAGGTAATGATCAGTACACTAAGGCGACTTGGTTCCCCAAATTTCGTTCTTCTATGTTGAAGCGTTCGTTTCCAGTAACAGTTTGAATTTTTAGGTTTCGCTCTGTTTTCTCCTATATTGATAGATGTATTTGGAACTCCAAATCCAACAGGGTTTGTGCTAGCTTCTTGAAACTTGACACAATAAAGTAGTTTCACGTTCTATCTCTATGTTTTGTTTCCTCTTGATATAGCCCTAAGCAGTGACTGGCGATGAACACTTTCATGGAAAGGGGTGGCTTTCCAAAATTACGAATCTCCATAAATCTCAGCAAATATTTTTTCACCCAAACAGGATGATACTTTCAGGTAATGATCAGTACACTAAGGCGACTTGGTTCCCCAAATTTCGTTCTTCTATGTTGAAGCGTTCGTTTCCAGTAACAGTTTGAATTTGTAGGTTTCACTCTGTTTTCTCCTATATTGATAGATGTATTTGGAACTCTAAATCCAACACGGTTTGTGCTAGCTTCTTGAAACTTGACACAATAAAGTAGTTTCACGTTCTATCTCTATGTTTTGTTTCCTCTTGATGTAGCCCTAAGCAGTGACTGGCGAGAAACACTTTCATGGAAAGGGGTTGCCAGGCTTCCCAAATATACGAATCTCCAGAAATCTCAGCAAATATTTTTTCACCCAAACAGGATGATACTTTCAGGTAATGATCAGTACACTAAGGCGACTTGGTTCCCCAAATTTCGTTCTTCTATGTTGAAGCGTTCGTTTCCAGTAACAGTTTGAATTTTTAGGTTTCACTCTGTTTTCTCCTATATTGATAGATGTATTTGGAACTCTAAATCCAACACGGTTTGTGCTAGCTTCTTGAAACTTGACACAATAAAGTAGTATCACGTTCTATCTCTATGTTTTGTTTCCTCTTGATGTAGCCCTAAGCAGTGACTGGCGAGAAACACTTTCATGGAAAGGGGTTGCCAGGCTTCCCAAAATTACGAATCTCCAGAAATCTCAGCAAATATTTTTTCACCCAAACTGGATGATACTTTCAGGTAATGATCAGTACACTAAGGCGACTTGGTTCCCCAAATTTCGTTCTTCTATGTTGAAGCGTTCGTTTCCAGTAACAGTTTGAATTTTTAGGTTTCACTCTGTTTTCTCCTATATTGATAGATGTATTTGGAACTCTAAATCCAACACGGTTTGTGCTAGCTTCTTGAAACTTGACACAATAAAGCAGTTTCACGTTCTATCTCTATGTTTTGTTTCCTCTTGATGTAGCCCTAAGCAGTGACTGGCGAGAAACACTTTCATGGAAAGGGGTTGCCAGGCTTCCCAAAATTACGAATCTCCAGAAATCTCAGCAAATATTTTTTCACCCAAACTGGATGATACTTTCAGGTAATGATCAGTACACTAAGGCGACTTGGTTCCCCAAATGTCGTTCTTCTATGTTGAAGCGTTCGTTTCCAGTAACAGTTTGAATTTTTAGGTTTCACTCTGTTTTCTCCTATATTGATAGATGTATTTGGAACTCTAAATCCAACACGGTTTGTGCTAGCTTCTTGAAACTTGACACAATAAAGCAGTTTCACGTTCTATCTCTATGTTTTGTTTCCTCTTGATGTAGCCCTAACAGTGACTGGCGAGAAACACTTTCATGGAAAGGGGTTGCCAGGCTTCCCAAATATACGAATCTCCAGAAATCTCAGGAAATATTTTTTCACCCAAACAGGATTATACTTTCAGGTAATGATCAGTACACTAAGGCGACTTGGTTCCCCAAATTTCGTTCTTCTATGTTGAAGCGTTCGTTTCCAGTAACAGTTTGAATTTTTAGGTTTCACTGTGTTTTCTCCTATATTGATAGATGTATTTGGAACTCTAAATCTAACATGGTTGGTGCTAGCTTCTTGAAACTTGACACAATAAAGTAGTTTCACGTTCTATCTCTATGTTTTGTTTCCTCCTGATGTAGCCCTAACAGTGACTGGCGAGAAACACTTTCATGGAAAGGGGTTGCCAGGCTTCCCAAATATACGAATCTCCAGAAATCTCAGCAAATATTTTTTTCACCCAAACAGGATGATACTTTCAGGTAATGATCAGTACACTAAGGCGACTTGGGTCCCCAAATGTCGTTCTTCTATGTTGAAGCGTTCGTTTCCAGTAACAGTTTGAATTTTTAGGTTTCACTCTGTTTTCTCCTATATTGATAGATGTATTTGGAACTCTAAATCCAACACGGTTTGTGCTAGCTTCTTGAAACTTGACACAATAAAGTAGTTTCACGTTCTATCTCTATGTTTTGTTTCCTCTTGATGTAGCCCTAAGCAGTGACTGGCGAGAAACACTTTCATGGAAAGGGGTTGCCAGGCTTCCCAAAATTACGAATCTCCAGAAATCTCAGCAAATATTTTTTCACCCAAACTGGATGACACTTTCAGGTAATGATCACTACACTAACGCGACTTGGTTCCCCAAATTTCGTTCTTCTATGTTGAAGCGTTCGTTTCCAGTAACAGTTTGAATTTTTAGGTTTCACTCTGTTTTCTCCTATATTGATAGATGTATTTGGAACTCTAAATCCAACACGGTTTGTGCTAGCTTCTTGAAACTTGACACAATAAAGCAGTTTCACGTTCTATCTCTATGTTTTGTTTCCTCTTGATGTAGCCCTAAGCAGTGACTGGCGAGAAACACTTTCATGGAAAGGGGTTGCCAGGCTTACCAAAATTACGAATCTCCAGAAATCTCAGCAAATATTTTTTCACCCAAACTGGATGATACTTTTAGGTAATGATCAGTACACTAAGGCGACTTGGTTCCCCAAATGTCGTTCTTCTATGTTGAAGCGTTCGTTTCCAGTAACAGTTTGAATTTTTAGGTTTCACTCTGTTTTCTCCTATATTGATAGATGTATTTGGAACTCTAAATCCAACACGGTTTGTGCTAGCTTCTTGAAACTTGACACAATAAAGTAATTTCACGTTCTATCTCTATGTTTTGTTTCCTCTTGATGTAGCCCCAAGCAGTGACTGAGGAGAAACACTTTCATGGAAAGGGGTTGCCAAGCTTCCTAAAATTACAAATCTCCAGAAATCTCAGCAAATATTTTTTCACCCAAACTGGATGATACTTTCAGGTAATGATCAGTACACTAAGGCGACTTGGTTCCCCAAATTTCGTTCTTCTATGTTGAAGCGTTCGTTTCCAGTAACAGTTTGAATTTTTAGGTTTCGCTCTGTTTTCTCCTATATTGATAGATGTATTTGGAACTCCAAATCCAACAGGGTTTGTGCTAGCTTCTTGAAACTTGACACAATAAAGTAGTTTCACGTTCTATCTCTATGTTTTGTTTCCTCTTGATATAGCCCTAAGCAGTGACTGGCGATGAACACTTTCATGGAAAGGGGTGGCTTTCCAAAATTACGAATCTCCATAAATCTCAGCAAATATTTTTTCACCCAAACAGGATGATACTTTCAGGTAATGATCAGTACACTAAGGCGACTTGGTTCCCCAAATTTCGTTCTTCTATGTTGAAGCGTTCGTTTCCAGTAACAGTTTGAATTTGTAGGTTTCACTCTGTTTTCTCCTATATTGATAGATGTATTTGGAACTCTAAATCCAACACGGTTTGTGCTAGCTTCTTGAAACTTGACACAATAAAGTAGTTTCACGTTCTATCTCTATGTTTTGTTTCCTCTTGATGTAGCCCTAAGCAGTGACTGGCGAGAAACACTTTCATGGAAAGGGGTTGCCAGGCTTCCCAAAATTACGAATCTCCAGAAATCTCAGCAAATATTTTTTCACCCAAACTGGATGATACTTTCAGGTAATGATCAGTACACTAAGGCGACTTGGTTCCCCAAATTTCGTTCTTCTATGTTGAAGCGTTCGTTTCCAGTAACAGTTTGAATTTTTAGGTTTCACTCTGTTTTCTCCTATATTGATAGATGTATTTGGAACTCTAAATCCAACACGGTTTGTGCTAGCTTCTTGAAACTTGACACAATAAAGCAGTTTCACGTTCTATCTCTATGTTTTGTTTCCTCTTGATGTAGCCCCAAGCAGTGACTGGCGAGAAACACTTTCATGGAAAGGGGTTGCCAGGCTTCCCAAAATTACGAATCTCCAGAAATCTCAGCAAATATTTTTTCACCCAAACTGGATGATACTTTCAGGTAATGATCAGTACACTAAGGCGACTTGGTTCCCCAAATGTCGTTCTTCTATGTTGAAGCGTTCGTTTCCAGTAACAGTTTGAATTTTTAGGTTTCACTCTGTTTTCTCCTATATTGATAGATGTATTTGGAACTCTAAATCCAACAGGGTTTGTGCTAGCTTCTTGAAACTTGACACAATAAAGTAGTTTCACGTTCTATCTCTATGTTTTGTTTCCTCTTGATGTAGCCCTAACAGTGACTGGCGAGAAACACTTTCATGGAAAGGGGTTGCCAGGCTTCCCAAATATACGAATCTCCAGAAATCTCAGCAAATATTTTTTCACCCAAACAGGATGATACTTTCATGTAATGATCAGTACACTAAGGCGACTTGGTTCCCCAAATTTCGTTCTTCTATGTTGAAGCGTTCGTTTCCAGTAACAGTTTGAATTTTTAGGTTTCACTCTGTTTTCTCCTATATTGATAGATGTATTTGGAACTCTAAATCCAACACGGTTTGTGCTAGCTTCTTGAAACTTGACACAATAAAGTAGTTTCACGTTCTATCTCTATGTTTTGTTTCCTCTTGATGTAGCCCTAAGCAGTGACTGGCGAGAAACACTTTCATGGAAAGGGTTTGCCAGGCTTCCCAAAATTACGAATCTCCAGAAATCTCAGCAAATATTTTTTCACCCAAACTGGATGATACTTTCAGGTAATGATCAGTACACTAAGGCGACTTGGTTCCCCAAATGTCGTTCTTCTATGTTGAAGCGTTCGTTTCCAGTAACAGTTTGAATTTTTAGGTTTCACTCTGTTTTCTCCTATATTGATAGATGTATTTGGAACTCTAAATCCAATACGGTTTGTGCTAGCTTTTTGAAACTTGACACAATAAAGCAGTTTCACGTTCTATCTCTATGTTTTGTTTCCTCTTGATGTAGCCCTAACAGTGACTGGCGAGAAACACTTTCATTGAAAGGGGTTGCCAGGCTTCCCAAATATACGAATCTCCAGAAATCTCAGGAAATATTTTTTCACCCAAACAGGATGATACTTTCAGGTAATGATCAGTACACTAAGGCGACTTGGTTCCCCAAATTTCGTTCTTCTATGTTGAAGCGTTCGTTTCCAGTAACAGTTTGAATTTTTAGGTTTCACTCTGTTTTCTCCTATATTGATAGATGTATTTGGAACTCTAAATCCAACACGGTTTGTGCTAGCTTCTTGAAACTTGACACAATAAAGTAGTTTCACGTTCTAACTCTATGTTTTGTTTCCTCTTGATGTAGCCCTAACAGTGACTGGCGAGAAACACTTTCATGGAAAGGGGTTGCCAGGCTTCCCAAATATACGAATCTCCAGAAATCTCAGCAAATATTTTTTCACCCAAACAGGATGATACTTTCAGGTAATGATCAGTACACTAAGGCGACTTGGTTCCCCAAATTTCGTTCTTCTATGTTGAAGCGTTCGTTTCCAGTAACAGTTTGAATTTTTAGGTTTCACTCTGTTTTCTCCTATATTGATAGATGTATTTGGAACTCTAAATCCAACACGGTTTGTGCTAGCTTCTTGAAACTTGACACAATAAAGTAGTATCATGTTCTATCTCTATGTTTTGTTTCCTCTTGATGTAGCCCTAAGCAGTGACTGGCGAGAAACACTTTCATGGAAAGGGGTTGCCAGGCTTCCCAAAATTACGAATCTCCAGAAATCTCAGCAAATATTTTTTCACCCAAACTGGATGATACTTTCAGGTAATGATCAGTACACTAAGGCGACTTGGTTCCCCAAATTTCGTTCTTCTATGTTGAAGCGTTCGTTTCCAGTAACAGTTTGAATTTTTAGGTTTCACTCTGTTTTCTCCTATATTGATAGATGTATTTGGAACTCTAAATCCAACACGGTTTGTGCTAGCTTCTTGAAACTTGACACAATAAAGCAGTTTCACGTTCTATCTCTATGTTTTGTTTCCTCTTGATGTAGCCCTAAGCAGTGACTGGCGAGAAACACTTTCATGGAAAGGGGTTGCCAGGCTTCCCAAAATTACGAATCTCCAGAAATCTCAGCAAATATTTTTTCACCCAAACTGGATGATACTTTCAGGTAATGATCAGTACACTAAGGCGACTTGGTTCCCCAAATGTCGTTCTTCTATGTTGAAGCGTTCGTTTCCAGTAACAGTTTGAATTTTTAGGTTTCACTCTGTTTTCTCCTATATTGATAGATGTATTTGGAACTCTAAATCCAACACGGTTTGTGCTAGCTTCTTGAAACTTGACACAATAAAGCAGTTTCACGTTCTATCTCTATGTTTTGTTTCCTATTGATGTAGCCCTAACAGTGACTGGCGAGAAACACTTTCATGGAAAGGGGTTGCCAGGCTTCCCAAATATACGAATCTCCAGAAATCTCAGCAAATATTTTTTCACCCAAACAGGATGATACTTTCAGGTAATGATCAGTACACTAAGGCGACTTGGTTCCCCAAATTTCGTTCTTCTATGTTGAAGCGTTCGTTTCCAGTAACAGTTTGAATTTTTAGGTTTCACTCTGTTTTCTCCTATATTGATAGATGTATTTGGAACTCTAAATCCAACACGGTTTGTGCTAGCTTCTTGAAACTTGACACAATAAAGTAGTTTCACGTTCTATCTCTATGTTTTGTTTCCTCTTGATGTAGCCCTAAGCAGTGACTGGCGAGAAACACTTTCATGGAAAGGGGTTGCCAGGCTTCCCAAAATTACGAATCTCCAGAAATCTCAGCAAATATTTTTTCACCCAAACTGGATGATACTTTCAGGTAATGATCACTACACTAACGCGACTTGGTTCCCCAAATTTCGTTCTTCTATGTTGAAGCGTTCGTTTCCAGTAACAGTTTGAATTTTTAGGTTTCACTCTGTTTTCTCCTATATTGATAGATGTATTTGGAACTCTAAATCCAACACGGTTTGTGCTAGCTTCTTGAAACTTGACACAATAAAGCAGTTTCACGTTCTATCTCTATGTTTTCTTTCCTCTTGATGTAGCCCTAAGCAGTGACTGGCGAGAAACACTTTCATGGAAAGGGGTTGCCAGGCTTCCCAAAATTACGAATCTCCAGAAATCTCAGCAAATATTTTTTCACCCAAACTGGATGATACATTCAGGTAATGATCAGTACACTAAGGCGACTTGGTTCCCCAAATTTCGTTCTTCTATGTTGAAGCGTTCGTTTCCAGTAACAGTTTGAATTTTTAGGTTTCACTCTGTTTTCTCCTATATTGATAGATGTATTTGGAACTCTAAATCCAACACGGTTTGTGCTAGCTTCTTGAAACTTGACACAATAAAGTAGTTTCACGTTCTATCTCTATGTTTTGTTTCCTCTTGATGTAGCCCTAACAGTGACTGGCGAGAAACACTTTCATGGAAAGGGGTTGCCAGGCTTCCCAAATATACGAATCTCCAGAAATCTCAGCAAATATTTTTTTCACTCAAACAGGATGATACTTTCAGGTAATGATCAGTACACTAAGGCGACTTGGTTCCCCAAATTTCGTTCTTCTATGTTGAAGCGTTCGTTTCCAGTAACAGTTTGAATTTTTAGGTTTCACTCTGTTTTCTCCTATATTGATAGATGTATTTGGAACTCTAAATCCAACACGGTTTGTGCTAGCTTCTTGAAACTTGACACAATAAAGTAGTATCACGTTCTATCTCTATGTTTTGTTTCCTCTTGATGTAGCCCTAAGCAGTGACTGGCGAGAAACACTTTCATGGAAAGGGGTTGCCAGGCTTCCCAAAATTACGAATCTCCAGAAATCTCAGCAAATATTTTTTCACCCAAACTGGATGATACTTTCAGGTAATGATCACTACACTAACGCGACTTGGTTCCCCAAATTTCGTTCTTCTATGTTGAAGCGTTCGTTTCCAGTAACAGTTTGAATTTTTAGGTTTCACTCTGTTTTCTCCTATATTGATAGATGTATTTGGAACTCTAAATCCAACACGGTTTGTGCTAGCTTCTTGAAACTTGACACAATAAAGCAGTTTCACGTTCTATCTCTATGTTTTGTTTCCTCTTGATGTAGCCCTAAGCAGTGACTGGCGAGAAACACTTTCATGGAAAGGGGTTGCCAGGCTTCCCAAAATTACGAATCTCCAGAAATCTCAGCAAATATTTTTTCACCCAAACTGGATGATACATTCAGGTAATGATCAGTACACTAAGGCGACTTGGTTCCCCAAATTTCGTTCTTCTATGTTGAAGCGTTCGTTTCCAGTAACAGTTTGAATTTTTAGGTTTCACTCTGTTTTCTCCTATATTGATAGATGTATTTGGAACTCTAAATCCAACACGGTTTGTGCTAGCTTCTTGAAACTTGACACAATAAAGCAGTTTCACGTTCTATCTCTATGTTTTGTTTCCTCTTGATGTAGCCCTAACAGTGACTGGCGAGAAACACTTTCATGGAAAGGGGTTGCCAGGCTTCCCAAATATACGAATCTCCAGAAATCTCAGGAAATATTTTTTCACCCAAACAGGATGATACTTTCAGGTAATGATCAGTACACTAAGGCGACTTGGTTCCCCAAATTTCGTTCTTCTATGTTGAAGCGTTCGTTTCCAGTAACAGTTTGAATTTTTAGGTTTCACTCTGTTTTCTCCTATATTGATAGATGTATTTGGAACTCTAAATCCAACACGGTTTGTGCTAGCTTCTTGAAACTTGACACAATAAAGTAGTTTCACGTTCTATCTCTATGTTTTGTTTCCTCTTGATGTAGCCCTAACAGTGACTGGCGAGAAACACTTTCATGGAAAGGGGTTGCCAGGCTTCCCAAATATACGAATCTCCAGAAATCTCAGCAAATATTTTTTTCACTCAAACAGGATGATACTTTCAGGTAATGATCAGTACACTAAGGCGACTTGGTTCCCCAAATTTCGTTCTTCTATGTTGAAGCGTTCGTTTCCAGTAACAGTTTGAATTTTTAGGTTTCACTCTGTTTTCTCCTATATTGATAGATGTATTTGGAACTCTAAATCCAACACGGTTTGTGCTAGCTTCTTGAAACTTGACACAATAAAGTACTATCACGTTCTATCTCTATGTTTTGTTTCCTCTTGATGTAGCCCTAAGCAGTGACTGGCGAGAAACACTTTCATGGAAAGGGGTTGCCAGGCTTCCCAAAATTACGAATCTCCAGAAATCTCAGCAAATATATTTTCACCCAAACTGGATGATACTTTCAGGTAATGATCACTACACTAACGTGACTTGGTTCCCCAAATTTCGTTCTTCTATGTTGAAGCGTTCGTTTCCAGTAACAGTTTGAATTTTTAGGTTTCACTCTGTTTTCTCCTATATTGATAGATGTATTTGGAACTCTAAATCCAACACGGTTTGTGCTAGCTTCTTGAAACTTGACACAATAAAGCAGTTTCACGTTCTATCTCTATGTTTTGTTTCCTCTTGATGTAGCCCTAAGCAGTGACTGGCGAGAAACACTTTCATGGAAAGGGGTTGCCAGGCTTCCCAAAATTACGAATCTCCAGAAATCTCAGCAAATATTTTTTCACCCAAACTGGATGATACTTTCAGGTAATGATCATTACACTAAGGCGACTTGGTTCCCCAAATGTCGTTCTTCTATGTTGAAGCGTTCGTTTCCAGTAACAGTTTGAATTTTTAGGTTTCACTCTGTTTTCTCCTATATTGATAGATGTATTTGGAACTCTAAATCCAACACGGTTTGTGCTAGCTTCTTGAAACTTGACACAATAAAGTAATTTCACGTTCTATCTCTATGTTTTGTTTCCTCTTGATGTAGCCCCAAGCAGTGACTGAGGAGAAACACTTTCATGGAAAGGGGTTGCCAAGCTTCCTAAAATTACAAATCTACAGAAATCTCAGCAAATATTTTTTCACCCAAACTGGATGATACTTTCAGGTAATGATCAGTACACTAAGGCGACTTGGTTCCCCAAATGTCGTTCTTCTATGTTGAAGCGTTCGTTTCCAGTAACAGTTTGAATTTTTAGGTTTCACTCTGTTTTCTCCTATATTGATAGATGTATTTGGAACTCTAAATCCAACACGGTTTGTGCTAGCTTCTTGAAACTTGACACAATAAAGCAGTTTCACGTTCTATCTCTATGTTTTGTTTCCTCTTGATGTAGCCCTAAGCAGTGACTGGCGAGAAACACTTTCATGGAAAGGGGTTGCCAGGATTCCCAAAATTACGAATCTCCAGAAATCTCAGCAAATATTTTTTCACCCAAACTGGATGATACTTTCAGGTAATGATCAGTACACTAAGGCGACTTGGTTCCCCAAATGTCGTTCTTCTATGTTGAAGCGTTCGTTTCCAGTAACAGTTTGAATTTTTAGGTTTCACTCTGTTTTCTCCTATATTGATAGATGTATTTGGAACTCTAAATCCAACACGGTTTGTGCTAGCTTCTTGAAACTTGACACAATAAAGTAATTTCACGTTCTATCTCTATGTTTTGTTTCCTCTTGATGTAGCCCCAAGCAGTGACTGAGGAGAAACACTTTCATGGAAAGGGGTTGCCAAGCTTCCTAAAATTACAAATCTCCAGAAATCTCAGCAAATATTTTTTCACCCAAACTGGATGATACTTTCAGGTAATGATCAGTACACTAAGGCGACTTGGTTCCCCAAATGTCGTTCTTCTATGTTGAAGCGTTCGTTTCCAGTAACAGTTTGAATTTTTAGGTTTCACTCTGTTTTCTCCTATATTGATAGATGTATTTGGAACTCTAAATCCAACACGGTTTGTGCTAGCTTCTTGAAACTTGACACAATAAAGCAGTTTCACGTTCTATCTCTATGTTTTGTTTCCTCTTGATGTAGCCCTAAGCAGTGACTGGCGAGAAACACTTTCATGGAAAGGGGTTGCCAGGCTTCCCAAAATTACGAATCTCCAGAAATCTCAGCAAATATTTTTTCACCCAAACTGGATGATACTTTCAGGTAATGATCAGTACACTAAGGCGACTTGGTTCCCCAAATGTCGTTCTTCTATGTTGAAGCGTTCGTTTCCAGTAACAGTTTGAATTTTTAGGTTTCACTCTGTTTTCTCCTATATTGATAGATGTATTTGGAACTCTAAATCCAACACGGTTTGTGCTAGCTTCTTGAAACTTGACACAATAAAGTAGTTTCACGTTCTATCTCTATGTTTTGTTTCATCTTGATGTAGCCCTAACAGTGACTGGCGAGAAACACTTTCATGGAAAGGGGTTGCCAGGCTTCCCAAATATACGAATCTCCAGAAATCTCAGCAAATATTTTTTCACACAAACAGGATGATACTTTCAGGTAATGATCAGTACACTAAGGCGACTTGGTTCCCCAAATTTCGTTCTTCTATGTAGAAGCGTTCGTTTCCAGTAACAGTTTGAATTTTTAGGTTTCACTCTGTTTTCTCCTATATTGATAGATGTATTTGGAACTCTAAATCCAACACGGTTTGTGCTAGCTTCTTGAAACTTGACACAATAAAGTAGTTTCACGTTCTATCTCTATGTTTTGTTTCCTCTTGATGTAGCCCTAAGCAGTGACTGGCGAGAAACACTTTCATGGAAAGGGGTTGCCAGGCTTCCCAAAATTACGAATCTCCAGAAATCTCAGCAAATATTTTTTCACCCAAACTGGATGATACTTTCAGGTAATGATCACTACACTAACGCGACTTGGTTCCCCAAATTTCGTTCTTCTATGTTGAAGCGTTCGTTTCCAGTAACAATTTGAATTTTTAGGTTTCACTCTGTTTTCTCCTATATTGATAGATGTATTTGGAACTCTAAATCCAACACGGTTTGTGCTAGCTTCTTGAAACTTGACACAATAAAGCAGTTTCACGTTCTATCTCTATGTTTTGTTTCCTCTTGATGTAGCCCTAAGCAGTGACTGGCGAGAAACACTTTCATGGAAAGGGGTTGCCAGGCTTCCCAAAATTACGAATCTCCAGAAATCTCAGCAAATATTTTTTAACCCAAAATGGATGATACTTTCAGGTAATGATCAGTACACTAAGGCGACTTGGTTCCCCAAATGTCGTTCTTCTATGTTGAAGCGTTTGTTTCCAGTAACAGTTTGAATTTTTAGGTTTCACTCTGTTTTCTCCTATATTGATAGATGTATTTGGAACTCTAAATCCAACACGGTTTGTGCTAGCTTCTTGAAACTTGACACAATAAAGTAATTTCACGTTCTATCTCTATGTTTTGTTTCCTCTTGATGTAGCCCCAAGCAGTGACTGAGGAGAAACACTTTCATGGAAAGGGGTTGCCAAGCTTCCTAAAATTACAAATCTCCAGAAATCTCAGCAAATATTTTTTCACCCAAACTGGATGATACTTTCAGGTAATGATCAGTACACTAAGGCGACTTGGTTCCCCAAATTTCGTTCTTCTATGTAGAAGCGTTCGTTTCCAGTAACAGTTTGAATTTTTAGGTTTCGCTCTGTTTTCTCCTATATTGATAGATGTATTTGGAACTCCAAATCCAACAGGGTTTGTGCTAGCTTCTTGAAACTTGACACAATAAAGTAGTTTCACGTTCTATCTCTATGTTTTGTTTCCTCTTGATGTAGCCCTAACAGTGACTGGCGAGAAACACTTTCATGGAAAGGGGTTGCCAGGCTTCCCAAATATACGAATCTCCAGAAATCTCAGCAAATATTTTTTCACCCAAACAGGATGATACTTTCAGGTAATGATCAGTACACTAAGGCGACTTGGTTCCCCAAATTTCGTTCTTCTATGTTAAAGCGTTCGTTTCCAGTAACAGTTTGAATTTTTAGGTTTCACTCTGTTTTCTCCTATATTGATAGATGTATTTGGAACTCTAAATCCAACACGGTTTGTGCTAGCTTCTTGAAACTTGACACAATAAAGTAGTTTCACGTTCTATCTCTACGTTTTGTTTCCTCTTGATGTAGCCCTAACAGTGACTGGCGTGAAACACTTTCATGGAAAGGGGTTGCCAGGCTTCCCAAATATACGAATCTCCAGAAATCTCAGCAAATATTTTTTCACCCAAACTGGATGATACTTTCAGGTAATGATCACTACACTAACGCGACTTGGTTCCCCAAATTTCGTTCTTCTATGTTGAAGCGTTCGTTTCCAGTAACAGTTTGAATTTTTAGGTTTCACTCTGTTTTCTCCTATATTGATAGATGTATTTGGAACTCTAAATCCAACACGGTTTGTGCTAGCTTCTTGAAACTTGACACAATAAAGTAGTATCACGTTCTATCTCTATGTTTTGTTTCCTCTTGATGTAGCCCTAACAGTGACTGGCGTGAAACACTTTCATGGAAAGGGGTTGCCAGGCTTCCCAAATATACGAATCTCCAGAAATCTCAGGAAATATTTTTTCACCCAAACAGGATGATACTTTCAGGTAATGATCACTACACTAACGCGACTTGGTTCCCCAAATGTCGTTCTTCTATGTTGAAGCGTTCGTTTCCAGTAACAGTTTGAATTTTTAGGTTTCACTCTGTTTTCTCCTATAGTGATAGATGTATTTGGAACTCTAAATCCAACACGGTTTGTGCTAGCTTCTTGAAACTTGACACAATAAAGTAGTTTCACGTTCTATCTCTATGTTTTGTATCCTCTTGATGTAGCCCCAAGCAGTGACTGAGGAGAAACACATTCATGGAAAGGGGTTGCCAAGCTTCCTAAAATTACAAATCTCCACAAATCTCAGCAAATATTTTTTCACCCAAACAGGATGATACTTTCAGGTAATGATCAGTACACTAAGGCGACTTGGGTCCCCAAATTTCGTTCTTCTATGTAGAAGCGTTCGTTTCCAGTAACAGTTTGAATTTTTAGGTTTCGCTCTGTTTTCTCCTATATTGATAGATGTATTTGGAACTCCAAATCCAACAGGGTTTGTGCTAGCTTCTTGAAACTTGACACAATAAAGTAGTTTCACGTTCTATCTCTATGTTTTGTTTCCTCTTGATGTAGCCCTAACAGTGACTGGCGAGAAACACTTTCATGGAAAGGGGTTGCCAGGCTTCCCAAATATACGAATCTCCAGAAATCTCAGCAAATATTTTTTCACCCAAACAGGATGATACTTTCAGGTAATGATCAGTACACTAAGGCGACTTGGTTCCCCAAATTTCGTTCTTCTATGTTAAAGCGTTCGTTTCCAGTAACAGTTTGAATTTTTAGGTTTCACTCTGTTTTCTCCTATATTGATAGATGTATTTGGAACTCTAAATCCAACACGGTTTGTGCTAGCTTCTTGAAACTTGACACAATAAAGTAGTTTCACGTTCTATCTCTACGTTTTGTTTCCTCTTGATGTAGCCCTAACAGTGACTGGCGAGAAACACTTTCATGGAAAGGGGTTGCCAGGCTTCCCAAATATACGAATCTCCAGAAATCTCAGCAAATATTTTTTCACCCAAACTGGATGATACTTTCAGGTAATGATCACTACACTAACGCGACTTGGTTCCCCAAATTTCGTTCTTCTATGTTGAAGCGTTCGTTTCCAGTAACAGTTTGAATTTTTAGGTTTCACTCTGTTTTCTCCTATATTGATAGATGTATTTGGAACTCTAAATCCAACACGGTTTGTGCTAGCTTCTTGAAACTTGACACAATAAAGTAGTATCACGTTCTATCTCTATGTTTTGTTTCCTCTTGATGTAGCCCTAACAGTGACTGGCGTGAAACACTTTCATGGAAAGGGGTTGCCAGGCTTCCCAAATATACGAATCTCCAGAAATCTCAGGAAATATTTTTTCACCCAAACAGGATGATACTTTCAGGTAATGATCACTACACTAACGCGACTTGGTTCCCCAAATGTCGTTCTTCTATGTTGAAGCGTTCGTTTCCAGTAACAGTTTGAATTTTTAGGTTTCACTCTGTTTTCTCCTATAGTGATAGATGTATTTGGAACTCTAAATCCAACACGGTTTGTGCTAGCTTCTTGAAACTTGACACAATAAAGTAGTTTCACGTTCTATCTCTATGTTTTGTATCCTCTTGATGTAGCCCCAAGCAGTGACTGAGGAGAAACACATTCATGGAAAGGGGTTGCCAAGCTTCCTAAAATTACAAATCTCCACAAATCTCAGCAAATATTTTTTCACCCAAACAGGATGATACTTTCAGGTAATGATCAGTACACTAAGGCGACTTGGGTCCCCAAATTTCGTTCTTCTATGTTGAAGCGTTCGTTTCCAGTAACAGTTTGAATTTTTAGGTTTCACTCTGTTTTCTCCTATATTGATAGATGTATTTGGAACTCTAAATCCAACACGGTTTGTGCTAGCTTCTTGAAACTTGACACAATAAAGTAGTTTCACGTTCTATCTCTATGTTTTGTTTCCTCTTGATGTAGCCCTAAGCAGTGACTGGCAAGAAACACTTTCATGGAAAGGGGTGGCTTCCCAAAATTACGAATCTCCAGAAATCTCAGCAAATATTTTTTCACCCAAACTGGATGATACTTTCAGGTAATGATCAGTACACTAAGGCGACTTGGTTCCCCAAATGTCGTTCTTCTATGTTGAAGCGTTCGTTTCCAGTAACAGTTTGAATTTTTAGGTTTCACTCTGTTTTCTCCTATATTGATAGATGTATTTGGAACTCTGAATCCAACACGGTTTGTGCTAGCTTCTTGAAACTTGACACAATAAACTAGTTTCACGTTCTACCTCTATGTTTTGTTTCCTCTTGATGTAGCCCTAAGCAGTGACTGACAAGAAACACTTTCATGGAAAGGGGTTGCCAGGCTTCCCAAAATTACGAATCTCCAGAAATCTCAGCAAATATTTTTTTCACCCAAACTGGATGATACTTTCAGGTAATGATCACTACACTAACGCGACTTGGTTCCCCAAATTTCGTTCTTCTATGTTGAAGCGTTCGTTTCCAGTAACAGTTTGAATTTTTAGGTTTCACTCTGTTTTCTCCTATATTGATAGATGTATTTGGAACTCTAAATCCAACACGGTTTGTGCTAGCTTCTTGAAACTTGACACAATAATTTCACGTTCTATCTGTATGTTTTGTTTCCTCTTGATGTAGCCCCAAGCAGTGACTGAGGAGAAACACTTTCATGGAAAGTGGTTGCCAAGCTTCCTAAAATTACAAATCTCCACAAATCTCAGCAAATATTTTTGCACCCAAACTGGATGATACTTTCAGGTAATGATCAGTACACTAAGGCGACTTGGGTCCCCAAATTTCGTTCTTCTATGTTGAAGCGTTCGTTTCCAGTAACAGTTTGAATTTTTAGGTTTCACTCTGTTTTCTCCTATATTGATAGATGTATTTGGAACTCTAAATCCAACACGGTTTGTGCTAGCTTCTTGAAACTTGACACAATAAAGTAGTTTCACGTTCTATCTCTATGTTTTGTTTCTTCTTGTTGTAGCCCTAACAGTGACTGGCGAGAAACACTTGCATGGAAAGGGGTTGCCAGGCTTCCCAAATATACGAATCCCCAGAAATCTCAGGAAATATTTTTTCACCCAAACAGGATGATACTTTCAGGTAATGATCAGTACACTAAGGCGACTTGGTTCCCCAAATTTCGTTCTTCTATGTTGAAGCGTTCGTTTCCAGTAACAGTTTGAATTTTTAGGTTTCACTCTGTTTTCTCCTATACTGATAGATGTATTTGGAACTCTAAATCCAACACGGTTTGTGCTAGCTTCTTGAAACTTGACACAATAAAGTAGTTTCACGTTCTATCTCTATGTTTTGTTTCCTCTTGATATAGCCCTAAGCAGTGACTGGCGAGAAACACTTTCATGGAAAGGGGTGGCTTCCCAATATTATGAATCTCCAGAAATCTCAGCAAATATTTTTTCACCCAAACTGGATGATACTTTCAGGTAATGATCAGTACACTAAGGCGACTTGGTTCCCCAAATTTCGTTCTTCTATGTTGAAGCGTTCGTTTCCAGTAACAGTTTGAATTTTTAGGTTTCACTCTGTTTTCTCCTATATTGATAGATGTATTTGGAACTCTAAATCCAACACGGTTTGTGCTAGCTTTTTGAAACTTGACACAATAAAGTAGTTTCACGTTCTATCTCTATGTTTTGTTTCCTCTTGATGTAGCCCTAAGCAGTGACTGGCGAGAAACACTTTCATGGAAAGGGGTTGCCAGGCTTTCCAAAATTACGAATCTCCAGAAATCTCAGCAAATATTTTTTCACCCAAACTGGATGATACTTTCAGGTAATGATCACTACACTAACGCGACTTGGTTCCCCAAATGTCGTTCTTCTATGTTGAAGCGTTCGTTTCCAGTAACAGTTTGAATTTTTAGGTTTCACTCTGTTTTCTCCTATATTGATAGATGTATTTGGAACTCTAAATCCAACACGGTTTGTGCTAGCTTCTTGAAACTTGACACAATAAAGCAGTTTCACGTTCTATCTCTATGTTTTGTTTCCTCTTGATGTAGCCCTAACAGTGACTGGCGAGAAACACTTTCATGGAAAGGGGTTGCCAGGCTTCCCAAATATACGAATCTCCAGAAAACTCAGGAAATATTTTTTCACCCAAACAGGATGATACTTTCAGGTAATGATCAGTACACTAAGGCGACTTGGTTCCCCAAATTTCGTTCTTCTATGTTGAAGCGTTCGTTTCCAGTAACAGTTTGAATTTTTAGGTTTCACTCTGTTTTCTCCTATATTGATAGATGTATTTGGAACTCTAAATCCAACACGGTTTGTGCTAGCTTCTTGAAACTTGACACAATAAAGCAGTTTCACGTTCTATCTCTATGTTTTGTTTCCTCTTGATGTAGCCCTAAGCAGTGACTGGCGAGAAACACTTTCATGGAAAGGGGTTGCCAGGCTTCCCAAAATTACGAATCTCCAGAAATCTCAGCAAATATTTTTTCACCCAAACTGGATGATACTTTCAGGTAATGATCAGTACACTAAGGCGACTTGGTTCCCCAAATGTCGTTCTTCTATGTTGAAGCGTTCGTTTCCAGTAACAGTTTGAATTTTTAGGTTTCACTCTGTTTTCTCCTATATTGATAGATGTATTTGGAACTCTAAATCCAACACGGTTTGTGCTAGCTTCTTGAAACTTGACACAATAAAGCAGTTTCACGTTCTATCTCTATGTTTTGTTTCCTCTTGATGTAGCCCTAAGCAGTGACTGGCGAGAAACACTTTCATGGAAAGGGGTTGCCAGGCTTCCCAAAATTACGAATCTCCAGAAATCTCAGCAAATATTTTTTCACCCAAACTGGATGATACTTTCAGGTAATGATCAGTACACTAAGGCGACTTGGTTCCCCAAATGTCGTTCTTCTATGTTGAAGCGTTCGTTTCCAGTAACAGTTTGAATTTTTAGGTTTCACTCTGTTTTCTCCTATATTGATAGATGTATTTGAAACTCTAAATCCAACACGGTTTGTGCTAGCTTCTTGAAACCTGACACAATAAAGCAGTTTCACGTTCTACCTCTATGTTTTGTTTCCTCTTGATGTAGCCCTAACAGTGACTGGCGAGAAACACTTTCATGGAAAGGGGTTGCCAGGCTTCCCAAATATACGAATCTCCAGAAATCTCAGGAAATATTTTTTCACCCAAACAGGATGATACTTTCAGGTAATGATCAGTACACTAAGGCGACTTGGTTCCCCAAATTTCGTCTTCTATGTTGAAGCGTTCGTTTCCAGTAACAGTTTGAATTTTTAGGTTTCACTCTGTTTTCTCCTATATTGATAGATGTATTTGGAACTCTAAATCCAACACGGTTTGTGCTAGCTTCTTGAAACTTGACACAATAAAGTAGTTTCACATTCTATCTCTATGTTTTGTTTCCTCTTGATGTAGCCCTAACAGTGACTGGCGAGAAACACTTTCATGGAAAGGGGTTGCCAGGCTTCCCAAATATACGAATCTCCAGAAATCTCAGCAAATATTTTTTCACCCAAACAGGATGATACTTTCAGGTAATGATCAGTACACTAAGGCGACTTGGTTCCCCAAATTTCGTTCTTCTATGTTGAAGCGTTCGTTTCCAGTAACAGTTTGAATTTTTAGGTTTCACTCTGTTTTCTCCTATATTGATAGATGTATTTGGAACTCTAAATCCAACACGGTTTGTGCTAGCTTCTTGAAACTTGACACAATAAAGCAGTTTCACGTTCTATCTCTATGTTTTGTTTCCTCTTGATGTAGCCCTAAGCAGTGACTGGCGAGAAACACTTTCATGGAAAGGGGTTGCCAGGCTTCCCAAAATTACGAATCTCCAGAAATCTCAGCAAATATTTTTTCACCCAAACTGGATGATACTTTCAGGTAATGATCAGTACACTAAGGCGACTTGGTTCCCCAAATGTCGTTCTTCTATGTTGAAGCGTTCGTTTCCAGTAACAGTTTGAATTTTTAGGTTTCACTCTGTTTTCTCCTATATTGATAGATGTTTTTGGAACTCTAAATCCAACACGGTTTGTGCTAGCTTCTTGAAACTTGACACAATAAAGTAGTTTCACGTTCTATCTCTATGTTTTGTTTCCTCTTGATGTAGCCCTAACAGTGACTGGCGAGAAACACTTTCATGGAAAGGGGTTGCCAGGCTTCCCAAATATACGAATCTCCAGAAATCTCAGCAAATATTTTTTCACCCAAACAGGATGATACTTTCAGGTAATGATCAGTACACTAAGGCGACTTGGTTCCCCAAATTTCGTTCTTCTATGTTGAAGCGTTCGTTTCCAGTAACAGTTTGAATTTTTAGGTTTCACTCTGTTTTCTCCTATATTGATAGATGTATTTGGAACTCTAAATCCAACACGGTTTGTGCTAGCTTCTTGAAACTTGACACAATAAAGCAGTTTCACGTTCTATCTCTATGTTTTGTTTCCTCTTGATGTAGCCCTAAGCAGTGACTGGCGAGAAACACTTTCATGGAAAGGGGTTGCCAGGCTTCCCAAAATTACGAATCTCCAGAAATCTCAGCAAATATTTTTTCACCCAAACTGGATGATACTTTCAGGTAATGATCAGTACACTAAGGCGACTTGGTTCCCCAAATGTCGTTCTTCTATGTTGAAGCGTTCGTTTCCAGTAACAGTTTGAATTTTTAGGTTTCACTCTGTTTTCTCCTATATTGATAGATGTATTTGGAACTCTAAATCCAACACGGTTTGTGCTAGCTTCTTGAAACTTGACACAATAAAGCAGTTTCACGTTCTATCTCTATGTTTTGTTTCCTCTTGATGTAGCCCTAAGCAGTGACTGGCGAGAAACACTTTCATGGAAAGGGGTTGCCAGGCTTCCCAAAATTACGAATCTCCAGAAATCTCAGCAAATATTTTTTCACCCAAACTGGATGATACTTTCAGGTAATGATCAGTACACTAAGGCGACTTGGTTCCCCAAATGTCGTTCTTCTATGTTGAAGCGTTCGTTTCCAGTAACAGTTTGAATTTTTAGGTTTCACTCTGTTTTCTCCTATATTGATAGATGTATTTGAAACTCTAAATCCAACACGGTTTGTGCTAGCTTCTTGAAACCTGACACAATAAAGCAGTTTCACGTTCTACCTCTATGTTTTGTTTCCTCTTGATGTAGCCCTAACAGTGACTGGCGAGAAACACTTTCATGGAAAGGGGTTGCCAGGCTTCCCAAATATACGAATCTCCAGAAATCTCAGGAAATATTTTTTCACCCAAACAGGATGATACTTTCAGGTAATGATCAGTACACTAAGGCGACTTGGTTCCCCAAATTTCGTCTTCTATGTTGAAGCGTTCGTTTCCAGTAACAGTTTGAATTTTTAGGTTTCACTCTGTTTTCTCCTATATTGATAGATGTATTTGGAACTCTAAATCCAACACGGTTTGTGCTAGCTTCTTGAAACTTGACACAATAAAGTAGTTTCACATTCTATCTCTATGTTTTGTTTCCTCTTGATGTAGCCCTAACAGTGACTGGCGAGAAACACTTTCATGGAAAGGGGTTGCCAGGCTTCCCAAATATACGAATCTCCAGAAATCTCAGCAAATATTTTTTCACCCAAACAGGATGATACTTTCAGGTAATGATCAGTACACTAAGGCGACTTGGTTCCCCAAATTTCGTTCTTCTATGTTGAAGCGTTCGTTTCCAGTAACAGTTTGAATTTTTAGGTTTCACTCTGTTTTCTCCTATATTGATAGATGTATTTGGAACTCTAAATCCAACACGGTTTGTGCTAGCTTCTTGAAACTTGACACAATAAAGCAGTTTCACGTTCTATCTCTATGTTTTGTTTCCTCTTGATGTAGCCCTAAGCAGTGACTGGCGAGAAACACTTTCATGGAAAGGGGTTGCCAGGCTTCCCAAAATTACGAATCTCCAGAAATCTCAGCAAATATTTTTTCACCCAAACTGGATGATACTTTCAGGTAATGATCAGTACACTAAGGCGACTTGGTTCCCCAAATGTCGTTCTTCTATGTTGAAGCGTTCGTTTCCAGTAACAGTTTGAATTTTTAGGTTTCACTCTGTTTTCTCCTATATTGATAGATGTTTTTGGAACTCTAAATCCAACACGGTTTGTGCTAGCTTCTTGAAACTTGACACAATAAAGCAGTTTCACGTTCTATCTCTATGTTTTGTTTCCTCTTGATGTAGCCCTAAGCAGTGACTGGCGAGAAACACTTTCATGGAAAGGGGTTGCCAGGCTTCCCAAAATTACGAATCTCCAGAAATCTCAGCAAATATTTTTTCACCCAAACTGGATGATACTTTCAGGTAATGATCAGTACACTAAGGCGACTTGGTTCCCCAAATGTCGTTCTTCTATGTTGAAGCGTTCGTTTCCAGTAACAGTTTGAATTTTTAGGTTTCACTCTGTTTTCTCCTATATTGATAGATGTATTTGGAACTCTAAATCCAACACGGTTTGTGCTAGCTTCTTGAAACTTGACACAATAAAGTAGTTTCACGTACTATCTCTATGTTTTGTTTCCTCTTGATGTAGCCCTAACAGTGACTGGCGAGAAACACTTTCATGGAAAGGGGTTGCCAGGCTTCCCAAATATACGAATCTCCAGAAATCTCAGCAAATATTTTTTTCATTCAAACAGGATGATACTTTCAGGTAATGATCAGTACACTAAGGCGACTTGGTTCCCCAAATTTCGTTCTTCTATGTTGAAGCGTTCGTTTCCAGTAACAGTTTAAATTTTTAGGTTTCACTCTGTTTTCTCCTATATTGATAGATGTATTTGGAACTCTAAATCCAACACGGTTTGTGCTAGCTTCTTGAAACTTGACACAATAAAGTAGTTTCACGTTCTATCTCTATGTTTTGTTTCCTCTTGATGTAGCCCTAAGCAGTGACTGGCGAGAAACACTTTCATGGAAAGGGGTTGCCAGGCTTCCCAAAATTACGAATCTCCAGAAATCTCAGCAAATATTTTTTCACCCAAACTGGATGATACTTTCAGGTAATGATCACTACACTAACGCGACTTGGTTCCCCAAATGTCGTTCTTCTATGTTGAAGCGTTCGTTTCCAGTAACAGTTTGAATTTTTAGGTTTCACTCTGTTTTCTCCTATATTGATAGATGTATTTGGAACTCTAAATCCAACACGGTTTGTGCTAGCTTCTTGAAACTTGACACAATAAAGCAGTTTCACGTTCTATCTCTATGTTTTGTTTCCTCTTGATGTAGCCCTAAGCAGTGACTGGCGAGAAAAACTTTCATGGAAAGGGGTTGCCAGGCTTCCCAAAATTACGAATCTCCAGAAATCTCAGCAAATATTTTTTCACCCAAACTGGATGATACTTTCAGGTAATGATCAGTACACTAAGGCGACTTGGTTCCCCAAATGTCGTTCTTCTATGTTGAAGCGTTCGTTTCCAGTAACAGTTTGAATTTTTAGGTTTCACTCTGTTTTCTCCTATATTGATAGATGTATTTGGAACTCTAAATCCAACACGGTTTGTGCTAGCTTCTTGAAACTTGACACAATAAAGTAGTTTCACGTTCTATCTCTATGTTTTGTTTCCTCTTGATGTAGCCCCAGGCAGTGACTGAGGAGAAACACTTTCATGGAAAGGGGTTGCCAAGCTTCCTAAAATTACAAATCTCCAGAAATCTCAGCAAATATTTTTTCACCCAAACTGGATGATACTTTCAGGTAATGATCAGTACACTAAGGCGACTTGGTTCCCCAAATTTCGTTCTTCTATGTTGAAGCGTTCGTTTCCAGTAACAGTTTGAATTTTTAGGTTTCGCTCTGTTTTCTCCTATATTGATAGATGTATTTGGAACTCCAAATCCAACATGGTTTGTGCTAGCTTCTTGAAACTTGACACAATAAAGTAGTTTCACGTTCTATCTCTATGTTTTGTTTCCTCTTGATGTAGCCCTAACAGTGACTGGCGAGAAACACTTTCATGGAAAGGGGTTGCCAGGCTTCCCAAATATACGAATCTCCAGAAATCTCAGCAAATATTTTTTCACCCAAACTGGATGATACTTTCAGGTAATGATCACTACACTAACGCGACTTGGTTCCCCAAATTTCGTTCTTCTATGTTGAAGCGTTCGTTTCCAGTAACAGTTTGAATTTTTAGGTTTCACTCTGTTTTCTCCTATATTGATAGATGTATTTGGAACTCTAAATCCAACACGGTTTGTGCTAGCTTCTTGAAACTTGACACAATAAAGCAGTTTCACGTTCTATCTCTATGTTTTGTTTCCTCTTGATGTAGCCCTAAGCAGTGACTGGCGAGAAACACTTTCATGGAAAGGGGTTGCCAGGCTTCCCAAAATTACGAATCTCCAGAAATCTCAGCAAATATTTTTTCACCCAAACTGGATGATACTTTCAGGTAATGATCAGTACACTAAGGCGACTTGGTTCCCCAAATGTCGTTCTTCTATGTTGAAGCGTTCGTTTCCAGTAACAGTTTGAATTTTTAGGTTTCACTCTGTTTTCTCCTATATTGATAGATGTATTTGGAACTCTAAATCCAACACGGTTTGTGCTAGATTCTTGAAACGTGACACAATAAAGTAATTTCACGTTCTATCTCTATGTTTTGTTTCCTCTTGATGTAGCCCCAAGCAGTGACTGAGGAGAAACACTTTCATGGAAAGGGGTTGCCAAGCTTCCTAAAATTACAAATCTCCAGAAATCTCAGCAAATATTTTTTCACCCAAACTGGATGATACTTTCAGGTAATGATCAGTACACTAAGGCGACTTGGTTCCCCAAATTTCGTTCTTCTATGTTGAAGCGTTCGTTTCCAGTAACAGTTTGAATTTTTAGGTTTCGCTCTGTTTTCTCCTATATTGATAGATGTATTTGGAACTCCAAATCCAACAGGGTTTGTGCTAGCTTCTTAAAACTTGACACAATAAAGTAGTTTCACGTTCTATCTCTATGTTTTGTTTCCTCTTGATGTAGCCCTAACAGTGACTGGCGAGAAACACTTTCATGGAAAGGGGTTGCCAGGCTTCCCAAATATACGAATCTCCAGAAATCTCAGCAAATATTTTTTCACCCAAACTGGATGATACTTTCAGGTAATGATCACTACACTAACGCGACTTGGTTCCCCAAATTTCGTTCTTCTATGTTGAAGCGTTCGTTTCCAGTAACAGTTTGAATTTTTAGGTTTCACTCTGTTTTCTCCTATATTGATAGATGTATTTGGAACTCTAAATCCAACACGGTTTGTGCTAGCTTCTTGAAACTTGACACAATAAAGCAGTTTCACGTTCTATCTCTATGTTTTGTTTCCTCTTGATGTAGCCCTAAGCAGTGACTGGCGAGAAACACTTTCATGGAAAGGGGTTGCCAGGCTTCCCAAAATTACGAATCTCCAGAAATCTCAGCAAATATTTTTTCACCCAAACTGGATGATACTTTCAGGTAATGATCAGTACACTAAGGCGACTTGGTTCCCCAAATGTCGTTCTTCTATGTTGAAGCGTTCGTTTCCAGTAACAGTTTGAATTTTTAGGTTTCACTCTGTTTTCTCCTATATTGATAGATGTATTTGGAACTCTAAATCCAACACGGTTTGTGCTAGCTTCTTGAAACTTGACACAATAAAGTAATTTCACGTTCTATCTCTATGTTTTGTTTCCTCTTGATGTAGCCCCAAGCAGTGACTGAGGAGAAACACTTTCATGGAAAGGGGTTGCCAAGCTTCCTAAAATTACAAATCTCCAGAAATCTCAGCAAATATTTTTTCACCCAAACTGGATGATACTTTCAGGTAATGATCAGTACACTAAGGCGACTTGGTTCCCCAAATTTCGTTCTTCTATGTTGAAGCGTTCGTTTCCAGTAACAGTTTGAATTTTTAGGTTTCGCTCTGTTTTCTCCTATATTGATAGATGTATTTGGAACTCCGAATCCAACAGGGTTTGTGCTAGCTTCTTGAAACTTGACACAATAAAGTAGTTTCACGTTCTATCTCTATGTTTTGTTTCCTCTTGATGTAGCCCTAACAGTGACTGGCGAGAAACACTTTCATGGAAAGGGGTTGCCAGGCTTCCCAAATATACGAATCTCCAGAAATCTCAGCAAATATTTTTTCACCCTAACTGGATGATACTTTCAGGTAATGATCACTACACTAACGCGACTTGGTTCCCCAAATTTTGTTCTTCTATGTTGAAGCGTTCGTTTCCAGTAACAGTTTGAATTTTTAGGTTTCACTCTGTTTTCTCCTATATTGATAGATGTATTTGGAACTCTAAATCCAACACGGTTTGTGCTAGCTTCTTGAAACTTGACACAATAAAGCAGTTTCACGTTCTATCTCTATGTTTTGTTTCCTCTTGATGTAGCCCTAAGCAGTGACTGGCGAGAAACACGTTCATGGAAAGGGGTTGCCAGGCTTCCCAAAATTACGAATCTCCAGAAATCTCAGCAAATATTTTTTCACCCAAACTGGATGATACTTTCAGGTAATGATCACTACACTAACGCGACTTGGTTCCCCAAATTTCGTTCTTCTATGTTGAAGCGTTCGTTTCCAGTAACAGTTTGAATTTTTAGGTTTCACTCTGTTTTCTCCTATATTGATAGATGTATTTGGAACTCTAAATCCAACACGGTTTGTGCTAGCTTCTTGAAACTTGACACAATAAAGCAGTTTCACGTTCTATCTCTATGTTTTGTTTCCTCTTGATGTAGCCCTAAGCAGTGACTGGCGAGAAACACTTTCATGGAAAGGGGTTGCCAGGCTTCCCAAAATTACGAATCTCCAGAAATCTCAGCAAATATTTTTTCACCCAAACTGGATGATACTTTCAGGTAATGATCAGTACACTAAGGCGACTTGGTTCCCCAAATGTCGTTCTTCTATGTTGAAGCGTTCGTTTCCAGTAACAGTTTGAATTTTTAGGTTTCACTCTGTTTTCTCCTATATTGATAGATGTATTTGGAACTCTAAATCCAACACGGTTTGTGCTAGATTCTTGAAACGTGACACAATAAAGTAATTTCACGTTCTATCTCTATGTTTTGTTTCCTCTTGATGTAGCCCCAAGCAGTGACTGAGGAGAAACACTTTCATGGAAAGGGGTTGCCAAGCTTCCTAAAATTACAAATCTCCAGAAATCTCAGCAAATATTTTTTCACCCAAACTGGATGATACTTTCAGGTAATGATCAGTACACTAAGGCGACTTGGTTCCCCAAATTTCGTTCTTCTATGTTGAAGCGTTCGTTTCCAGTAACAGTTTGAATTTTTAGGTTTCGCTCTGTTTTCTCCTATATTGATAGATGTATTTGGAACTCCAAATCCAACAGGGTTTGTGCTAGCTTCTTAAAACTTGACACAATAAAGTAGTTTCACGTTCTATCTCTATGTTTTGTTTCCTCTTGATGTAGCCCTAACAGTGACTGGCGAGAAACACTTTCATGGAAAGGGGTTGCCAGGCTTCCCAAATATACGAATCTCCAGAAATCTCAGCAAATATTTTTTCACCCAAACTGGATGATACTTTCAGGTAATGATCACTACACTAACGCGACTTGGTTCCCCAAATTTCGTTCTTCTATGTTGAAGCGTTCGTTTCCAGTAACAGTTTGAATTTTTAGGTTTCACTCTGTTTTCTCCTATATTGATAGATGTATTTGGAACTCTAAATCCAACACGGTTTGTGCTAGCTTCTTGAAACTTGACACAATAAAGCAGTTTCACGTTCTATCTCTATGTTTTGTTTCCTCTTGATGTAGCCCTAAGCAGTGACTGGCGAGAAACACTTTCATGGAAAGGGGTTGCCAGGCTTCCCAAAATTACGAATCTCCAGAAATCTCAGCAAATATTTTTTCACCCAAACTGGATGATACTTTCAGGTAATGATCAGTACACTAAGGCGACTTGGTTCCCCAAATGTCGTTCTTCTATGTTGAAGCGTTCGTTTCCAGTAACAGTTTGAATTTTTAGGTTTCACTCTGTTTTCTCCTATATTGATAGATGTATTTGGAACTCTAAATCCAACACGGTTTGTGCTAGCTTCTTGAAACTTGACACAATAAAGTAATTTCACGTTCTATCTCTATGTTTTGTTTCCTCTTGATGTAGCCCCAAGCAGTGACTGAGGAGAAACACTTTCATGGAAAGGGGTTGCCAAGCTTCCTAAAATTACAAATCTCCAGAAATCTCAGCAAATATTTTTTCACCCAAACTGGATGATACTTTCAGGTAATGATCAGTACACTAAGGCGACTTGGTTCCCCAAATTTCGTTCTTCTATGTTGAAGCGTTCGTTTCCAGTAACAGTTTGAATTTTTAGGTTTCGCTCTGTTTTCTCCTATATTGATAGATGTATTTGGAACTCCGAATCCAACAGGGTTTGTGCTAGCTTCTTGAAACTTGACACAATAAAGTAGTTTCACGTTCTATCTCTATGTTTTGTTTCCTCTTGATGTAGCCCTAACAGTGACTGGCGAGAAACACTTTCATGGAAAGGGGTTGCCAGGCTTCCCAAATATACGAATCTCCAGAAATCTCAGCAAATATTTTTTCACCCAAACTGGATGATACTTTCAGGTAATGATCACTACACTAACGCGACTTGGTTCCCCAAATTTTGTTCTTCTATGTTGAAGCGTTCGTTTCCAGTAACAGTTTGAATTTTTAGGTTTCACTCTGTTTTCTCCTATATTGATAGATGTATTTGGAACTCTAAATCCAACACGGTTTGTGCTAGCTTCTTGAAACTTGACACAATAAAGCAGTTTCACGTTCTATCTCTATGTTTTGTTTCCTCTTGATGTAGCCCTAAGCAGTGACTGGCGAGAAACACGTTCATGGAAAGGGGTTGCCAGGCTTCCCAAAATTACGAATCTCCAGAAATCTCAGCAAATATTTTTTCACCCAAACTGGATGATACTTTCAGGTAATGATCACTACACTAACGCGACTTGGTTCCCCAAATGTCGTTCTTCTATGTTGAAGCGTTCGTTTCCAGTAACAGTTTGAATTTTTAGGTTTCACTCTGTTTTCTCCTATATTGATAGATGTATTTGGAACTCTAAATCCAACACGGTTTGTGCTAGCTTCTTGAAACTTGACACAATAAAGCAGTTTCACGTTCTATCTCTATGTTTTGTTTCCTCTTGATGTAGCCCTAAGCAGTGACTGGCGAGAAACACTTTCATGGAAAGGGGTTGCCAGGCTTCCCAAAATTACGAATCTCCAGAAATCTCAGCAAATATTTTTTCACCCAAACTGGATGATACTTTCAGGTAATGATCAGTACACTAAGGCGACTTGGTTCCCCAAATGTCGTTCTTCTATGTTGAAGCGTTCGTTTCCAGTAACAGTTTGAATTTCTAGGTTTCACTCTGTTTTCTCCTATATTGATAGATGTATTTGGAACTCTAAATCCAACACGGTTTGTGCTAGCTTCTTGAAACTTGACACAATAAAGTAGTTTCACGTTCTATCTCTATGTTTTGTTTCCTCTTGATGTAGCCCTAACAGTGACTGGCGAGAAACACTTTCATGGAAAGGGGTTGCCAGGCTTCCCAAATATACGAATCTCCAGAAATCTCAGCAAATATTTTTTTCACCCAAACAGGATGATACTTTCAGGTAATGATCAGTACACTAAGGCGACTTGGTTCCCCAAATTTCGTTCTTCTATGTTGAAGCGTTCGTTTCCAGTAACAGTTTGAATTTTTAGGTTTCACTCTGTTTTCTCCTATATTGATAGATGTATTTGGAACTCTAAATCCAACACGGTTTGTGCTAGCTTCTTGAAACTTGACACAATAAAGTAGTTTCACGTTCTATCTCTATGTTTTGTTTCCTCTTGATGTAGCCCTAAGCAGTGACTGGCGAGAAACACTTTCATGGAAAGGGGTTGCCAGGCTTCCCAAAATTACGAATCTCCAGAAATCTCAGCAAATATTATTTCACCCAAACTGGATGATACTTTCAGGTAATGATCACTACACTAACGCGACTTGGTTCCCCAAATTTTGTTCTTCTATGTTGAAGCGTTCGTTTCCAGTAACAGTTTGAATTTTTAGGTTTCACTCTGTTTTCTCCTATATTGATAGATGTATTTGGAACTCTAAATCCAACACGGTTTGTGCTAGCTTCTTGAAACTTGACACAATAAAGCAGTTTCACGTTCTATCTCTATGTTTTGTTTCCTCTTGATGTAGCCCTAAGCAGTGACTGGCGAGAAACACTTTCATGGAAAGGGGTTGCCAGGCTTCCCAAAATTACGAATCTCCAGAAATCTCAGCAAATATTTTTTCACCCAAACTGGATGATACTTTCAGGTAATGATCAGTACACTAAGGCGACTTGGTTCCCCAAATGTCGTTCTTCTATGTTGAAGCGTTCGTTTCCAGTAACAGTTTGAATTTTTAGGTTTCACTCTGTTTTCTCCTATATTGATAGATGTATTTGGAACTCTAAATCCAACACGGTTTGTGCTAGCTTCTTGAAACTTGACACAATAAAGTAATTTCACGTTCTATCTCTATGTTTTGTTTCCTCTTGATGTAGCCCCAAGCAGTGATTGAGGAGAAACACTTTCATGGAAAGGGGTTGCCAAGCTTCCTAAAATTACAAATCTCCAGAAATCTCAGCAAATATTTTTTCACCCAAACTGGATGATACTTTCAGGTAATGATCAGTACACTAAGGCGACTTGGTTTCCCAAATTTCGTTCTTCTATGTTGAAGCGTTCGTTTCCAGTAACAGTTTGAATTTTTAGGTTTCACTCTGTTTTCTCCTATATTGATAGATGTATTTGGAACTCCAAATCCAACAGGGTTTGTGCTAGCTTCTTGAAACTTGACACAATAAAGTAGTTTCACGTTCTATTTCTATGTTTTCTTTCCTCTTAATATAGCCCTAAGCAGTGACTGGCGATGAACACTTTCATGGAAAGGGGTGGCTTTCCAAAATTACGAATCTCCAGAAATCTCAGCAAATATTTTTTCACCCAAACAGGATGATACTTTCAGGTAATGATCAGTACACTAAGGAGACTTGGTTCCCCAAATTTCGTTCTTCTATGTTGAAGCGTTCGTTTCCAGTAACAGTTTGAATTTTTAGGTTTCACTCTGTTTTCTCCTATATTGATAGATGTATTTGGAACTCTAAATCCAACACGGTTTGTGCTAGCTTCTTGAAACTTGACACAATAAAGTAGTATCACGTTCTATCTCTATGTTTTGTTTCCTCTTGATGTAGCCCTAAGCAGTGACTGGCGAGAAACACTTTCATGGAAAGGGGTTGCCAGGCTTCCCAAAATTACGAATCTCCAGAAATCTCAGCAAATATTTTTTCACCCAAACTGGATGATACTTTCAGGTAATGATCACTACACTAACGCGACTTGGTTCCCCAAATTTCGTTCTTCTATGTTGAAGCGTTCGTTTCCAGTAACAGTTTGAATTTTTAGGTTTCACTCTGTTTTCTCCTATATTGATAGATGTATTTGGAACTCTAAATCCAACACGGTTTGTGCTAGCTTCTTGAAACTTGACACAATAAAGCAGTTTCACGTTCTATCTCTATGTTTTGTTTCCTCTTGATGTAGCCCTAAGCAGTGACTGGCGAGAAACACTTTCATGGAAAGGGGTTGCCAGGCTTCCCAAAATTACGAATCTCCAGAAATCTCAGCAAATATTTTTTCACCCAAACTGGATGATACTTTCAGGTAATGATCAGTACACTAAGGCGACTTGGTGCCCCAAATGTCGTTCTTCTATGTTGAAGCGTTCGTTTCCAGTAACAGTTTGAATTTTTAGGTTTCACTCTGTTTTCTCCTATATTGATAGATGTATTTGGAACTCTAAATCCAACACGGTTTGTGCTAGCTTCTTGAAACTTGACACAATAAAGCAGTTTCACGTTCTATCTCTATGTTTTGTTTCCTCTTGATGTAGCCCTAACAGTGACTGGCGAGAAACACTTTCATGGAAAGGGGTTGCCAGGCTTCCCAAATATACGAATCTCCAGAAATCTCAGGAAATATTTTTTCACCCAAACAGGATGATACTTTCAGGTAATGATCAGTACACTAAGGCGACTTGGTTCCCCAAATGTCGTTCTTCTATGTTGAAGCGTTCGTTTCCAGTAACAGTTTGAATTTTTAGGTTTCACTCTGTTTTCTCCTATATTGATAGATGTATTTGGAACTCTAAATCCAACACGGTTTGTGCTAGCTTCTTGAAACTTGACACAATAAAGTAGTTTCACGTTCTATCTCTATGTTTTGTTTCCTCTTGATGTAGCCCTAACAGTGACTGGCGAGAAACACTTTCATGGAAAGGGGTTGCCAGGCTTCCCAAATATACGAATCTCCAGAAATCTCAGCAAATATTTTTTTCACTCAAACAGGATGATACTTTCAGGTAATGATCAGTACACTAAGGCGACTTGGTTCCCCAAATTTCGTTCTTCTATGTTGAAGCGTTCGTTTCCAGTAACAGTTTGAATTTTTAGGTTTCACTCTGTTTTCTCCTATATTGATAGATGTATTTGGAACTCTAAATCCTACACGGTTTGTGCTAGCTTCTTGAAACTTGACACAATAAAGTAGTATCACGTTCTATCTCTATGTTTTGTTTCCTCTTGATGTAGCCCTAAGCAGTGACTGGCGAGAAACACTTTCATGGAAAGGGGTTGCCAGGCTTCCCAAAATTACGAATCTCCAGAAATCTCAGCAAATATTTTTTCACCCAAACTGGATGATACTTTCAGGTAATGATCACTACACTAACGCGACTTGGTTCCCCAAATTTCGTTCTTCTATGTTGAAGCGTTCGTTTCCAGTAACAGTTTGAATTTTTAGGTTTCACTCTGTTTTCTCCTATATTGATAGATGTATTTGGAACTCTAAATCCAACACGGTTTGTGCTAGCTTCTTGAAACTTGACACAATAAAGCAGTTTCACGTTCTATCTCTATGTTTTGTTTCCTCTTGATGTAGCCCTAAGCAGTGACTGGCGAGAAACACTTTCATGGAAAGGGGTTGCCAGGCTTCCCAAAATTACGAATCTCCAGAAATCTCAGCAAATATTTTTTCACCCAAACTGGATGATACATTCAGGTAATGATCAGTACACTAAGGCGACTTGGTTCCCCAAATTTCGTTCTTCTATGTTGAAGCGTTCGTTTCCAGTAACAGTTTGAATTTTTAGGTTTCACTCTGTTTTCTCCTATATTGATAGATGTATTTGGAACTCTAAATCCAACACGGTTTGTGCTAGCTTCTTGAAACTTGACACAATAAAGCAGTTTCACGTTCTATCTCTATGTTTTGTTTCCTCTTGATGTAGCCCTAACAGTGACTGGCGAGAAACACTTTCATGGAAAGGGGTTGCCAGGCTTCCCAAATATACGAATCTCCAGAAATCTCAGGAAATATTTTTTCACCCAAACAGGATGATACTTTCAGGTAATGATCAGTACACTAAGGCGACTTGGTTCCCCAAATTTCGTTCTTCTATGTTGAAGCGTTCGTTTCCAGTAACAGTTTGAATTTTTAGGTTTCACTCTGTTTTCTCCTATATTGATAGATGTATTTGGAACTCTAAATCCAACACGGTTTGTGCTAGCTTCTTGAAACTTGACACAATAAAGTAGTTTCACGTTCTATCTCTATGTTTTGTTTCCTCTTGATGTAGCCCTAACAGTGACTGGCGAGAAACACTTTCATGGAAAGGGGTTGCCAGGCTTCCCAAATATATGAATCTCCAGAAATCTCAGCAAATATTTTTTTCACTCAAACAGGATGATACTTTCAGGTAATGATCAGTACACTAAGGCGACTTGGTTCCCCAAATTTCGTTCTTCTATGTTGAAGCGTTCGTTTCCAGTAACAGTTTGAATTTTTAGGTTTCACTCTGTTTTCTCCTATATTGATAGATGTATTTGGAACTCTAAATCCAACACGGTTTGTGCTAGCTTCTTGAAACTTGACACAATAAAGTACTATCACGTTCTATCTCTATGTTTTGTTTCCTCTTGATGTAGCCCTAAGCAGTGACTGGCGAGAAACACTTTCATGGAAAGGGGTTGCCAGGCTTCCCAAAATTACGAATCTCCAGAAATCTCAGCAAATGTTTTTTCACCCAAACTGGATGATACTTTCAGGTAATGATCATTACACTAAGGCGACTTGGTTCCCCAAATGTCGTTCTTCTATGTTGAAGCGTTCGTTTCCAGTAACAGTTTGAATTTTTAGGTTTCACTCTGTTTTCTCCTATATTGATAGATGTATTTGGAACTCTAAATCCAACACGGTTTGTGCTAGCTTCTTGAAACTTGACACAATAAAGTAATTTCACGTTCTATCTCTATGTTTTGTTTCCTCTTGATGTAGCCCCAAGCAGTGACTGAGGAGAAACACTTTCATGGAAAGGGGTTGCCAAGCTTCCTAAAATTACAAATCTCCAGAAATCTCAGCAAATATTTTTTCACCCAAACTGGATGATACTTTCAGGTAATGATCAGTACACTAAGGCGACTTGGTTCCCCAAATGTCGTTCTTCTATGTTGAAGCGTTCGTTTCCAGTAACAGTTTGAATTTTTAGGTTTCACTCTGTTTTCTCCTATATTGATAGATGTATTTGGAACTCTAAATCCAACACGGTTTGTGCTAGCTTCTTGAAACTTGACACAATAAAGCAGTTTCACGTTCTATCTCTATGTTTTGTTTCCTCTTGATGTAGCCCTAAGCAGTGACTGGCGAGAAACACTTCATGGAAAGGGGTTGCCAGGATTCCCAAAATTACGAATCTCCAGAAATCTCAGCAAATATTTTTTCACCCAAACTGGATGATACTTTCAGGTAATGATCATTACACTAAGGCGACTTGGTTCCCCAAATGTCGTTCTTCTATGTTGAAGCGTTCGTTTCCAGTAACAGTTTGAATTTTTAGGTTTCACTCTGTTTTCTCCTATATTGATAGATGTATTTGGAACTCTAAATCCAACACGGTTTGTGCTAGCTTCTTGAAACTTGACACAATAAAGTAATTTCACGTTCTATCTCTATGTTTTGTTTCCTCTTGATGTAGCCCCAAGCAGTGACTGAGGAGAAACACTTTCATGGAAAGGGGTTGCCAAGCTTCCTAAAATTACAAATCTCCAGAAATCTCAGCAAATATTTTTTCACCCAAACTGGATGATACTTTCAGGTAATGATCAGTACACTAAGGCGACTTGGTTCCCCAAATGTCGTTCTTCTATGTTGAAGCGTTCGTTTCCAGTAACAGTTTGAATTTTTAGGTTTCACTCTGTTTTCTCCTATATTGATAGATGTATTTGGAACTCTAAATCCAACACGGTTTGTGCTAGCTTCTTGAAACTTGACACAATAAAGCAGTTTCACGTTCTATCTCTATGTTTTGTTTCCTCTTGATGTAGCCCTAAGCAGTGACTGGCGAGAAACACTTTCATGGAAAGGGGTTGCCAGGCTTCCCAAAATTACGAATCTCCAGAAATCTCAGCAAATATTTTTTCACCCAAACTGGATGATACTTTCAGGTAATGATCAGTACACTAAGGCGACTTGGTTCCCCAAATGTCGTTCTTCTATGTTGAAGCGTTCGTTTCCAGTAACAGTTTGAATTTTTAGGTTTCACTCTGTTTTCTCCTATATTGATAGATGTATTTGGAACTCTAAATCCAACACGGTTTGTGCTAGCTTCTTGAAACTTGACACAATAAAGTAGTTTCACGTTCTATCTCTATGTTTTGTTTCCTCTTGATGTAGCCCTAACAGTGACTGGCGAGAAACACTTTCATGGAAAGGGGTTGCCAGGCTTCCCAAATATACGAATCTCCAGAAATCTCAGCAAATATTTTTTCACCCAAACTGGATGATACTTTCAGGTAATGATCACTACACTAACGCGACTTGGTTCCCCAAATTTCGTTCTTCTATGTTGAAGCGTTCGTTTCCAGTAACAATTTGAATTTTTAGGTTTCACTCTGTTTTCTCCTATATTGATAGATGTATTTGGAACTCTAAATCCAACACGGTTTGTGCTAGCTTCTTGAAACTTGACACAATAAAGCAGTTTCACGTTCTATCTCTATGTTTTGTTTCCTCTTGATGTAGCCCTAAGCAGTGACTGGCGAGAAACACTTTCATGGAAAGGGGTTGCCAGGCTTCCCAAAATTACGAATCTCCAGAAATCTCAGCAAATATTTTTTCACCCAAACTGGATGATACTTTCAGGTAATGATCAGTACACTAAGGCGACTTGGTTCCCCAAATGTCGTTCTTCTATGTTGAAGCGTTCGCTTCCAGTAACAGTTTGAATTTTTAGGTTTCACTCTGTTTTCTCCTATATTGATAGATGTATTTGGAACTCTAAATCCAACACGGTTTGTGCTAGCTTCTTGAAACTTGACACAATAAAGTAATTTCACGTTCTATCTCTATGTTTTGTTTCCTCTTGATGTAGCCCCAAGCAGTGACTGAGGAGAAACACTTTCATGGAAAGGGGTTGCCAAGCTTCCTAAAATTACAAATCTCCAGAAATCTCAGCAAATATTTTTTCACCCAAACTGGATGATACTTTCAGGTAATGATCAGTACACTAAGGCGACTTGGTTCCCCAAATTTCGTTCTTCTATGTAGAAGCGTTCGTTTCCAGTAACAGTTTGAATTTTTAGGTTTCGCTCTGTTTTCTCCTATATTGATAGATGTATTTGGAACTCCAAATCCAACAGGGTTTGTGCTAGCTTCTTGAAACTTGACACAATAAAGTAGTTTCACGTTCTATCTCTATGTTTTGTTTCCTCTTGATGTAGCCCTAACAGTGACTGGCGAGAAACACTTTCATGGAAAGGGGTTGCCAGGCTTCCCAAATATACGAATCTCCAGAAATCTCAGCAAATATTTTTTCACCCAAACAGGATGATACTTTCAGGTAATGATCAGGACACTAAGGCGACTTGGTTCCCCAAATTTCGTTCTTCTATGTTGAAGCGTTCGTTTCCAGTAACAGTTTGAATTTTTAGGTTTCACTCTGTTTTCTCCTATATTGATAGATGTATTTGGAACTCTAAATCCAACACGGTTTGTGCTAGCTTCTTGAAACTTGACACAATAAAGTAGTTTCACGTTCTATCTCTACGTTTTGTTTCCTCTTGATGTAGCCCTAACAGTGACTGGCGAGAAACACTTTCATGGAAAGGGGTTGCCAGGCTTCCCAAATATACGAATCTCCAGAAATCTCAGCAAATATTTTTTCACCCAAACTGGATGATACTTTCAGGTAATGATCACTACACTAACGCGACTTGGTTCCCCAAATTTCGTTCTTCTATGTTGAAGCGTTCGTTTCCAGTAACAGTTTGAATTTTTAGGTTTCACTCTGTTTTCTCCTATATTGATAGATGTATTTGGAACTCTAAATCCAACACGGTTTGTGCTAGCTTCTTGAAACTTGACACAATAAAGTAGTATCACGTTCTATCTCTATGTTTTGTTTCCTCTTGATGTAGCCCTAAGCAGTGACTGGCGAGAAACACTTTCATGGAAAGGGGTTGCCAGGCTTCCCAAAATTACGAATCTCCAGAAATCTCAGCAAATATTTTTTCACCCAAACTGGATGATACTTTCAGGTAATGATCATTACACTAAGGCGACTTGGTTCCCCAAATGTCGTTCTTCTATGTTGAAGCGTTCGTTTCCAGTAACAGTTTGAATTTTTAGGTTTCACTCTGTTTTCTCCTATATTGATAGATGTATTTGGAACTCTAAATCCAACACGGTTTGTGCTAGCTTCTTGAAACTTGACAGAATAAAGTAATTTCACGTTCTATCTCTATGTTTTGTTTCCTCTTGATGTAGCCCCAAGCAGTGACTGAGGAGAAACACTTTCATGGAAAGGGGTTGCCAAGCTTCCTAAAATTACAAATCTCCAGAAATCTCAGCAAATATTTTTTCACCCAAACTGGATGATACTTTCAGGTAATGATCAGTACACTAAGGCGACTTGGTTCCCCAAATTTCGTTCTTCTATGTTGAAGCGTTCGTTTCCAGTAACAGTTTGAATTTTTAGGTTTCGCTCTGTTTTCTCCTATATTGATAGATGTATTTGGAACTCCGAATCCAACAGGGTTTGTGCTAGCTTCTTGAAACTTGACACAATAAAGTAGTTTCACGTTCTATCTCTATGTTTTGTTTCCTCTTGATGTAGCCCTAACAGTGACTGGCGATAAACACTTTCATGGAAAGGGGTGGCTTCCCAAAATTACGAATCTCCAGATATCTCAGCAAATATTTTTTCACCCAAACTGGATGATACTGTCAGGTAATGATCAGTACACTACGGCGACTTGGTTCCCCAAATTTCGTTCTTCTATGTTGAAGCGTTCGTTTCCAGTAACAGTTTGAATTTTTAGGTTTCACTCTGTTTTCTCCTATATTGATAGATGTATTTGGAACTCTAAATCCAACACGGTTTGTGCTAGGTTCTTGAAACTTGACACAATAAAGCAGTTTCACGTTCTATCTCTATGTTTTGTTTCCTCTTGATGTAGCCCTAAGCAGTGACTGGCGAGAAACACTTTCATGGAAAGGGGTTGCCAGGCTTCCCAAAATTACGAATCTCCAGAAATCTCAGCAAATATTTTTTCACCCAAACTGGATGATACTTTCAGGTAATGATCAGTACACTAAGGCGACTTGGTTCCCCAAATGTCGTTCTTCTATGTTGAAGCGTTCGTTTCCAGTAACAGTTTGAATTTTTAGGTTTCACTCTGTTTTCTCCTATATTGATAGATGTATTTGGAACTCTAAATCCAACACGGTTTGTGCTAGCTTCTTGAAACTTGACACAATAAAGTAGTTTCACGTTCTATCTCTATGTTTTGTTTCCTCTTGATGTAGCCCTAACAGTGACTGGCGAGAAACACTTTCATGGAAAGGGGTTGCAAGGCTTCCCAAATATACGAATCTCCAGAAATCTCAGCAAATATTTTTTTCACCCAAACAGGATGATACTTTCAGGTAATGATCAGTACACTAAGGCGACTTGGTTCCCCAAATTTCGTTCTTCTATGTTGAAGCGTTCGTTTCCAGTAACAGTTTGAATTTTTAGGTTTCACTCTGTTTTCTCCTATATTGATAGATGTATTTGGAACTCTAAATCCAACACGGTTTGTGCTAGCTTCTTGAAACTTGACACAATAAAGTAGTTTCACGTTCTATCTCTATGTTTTGTTTCCTCTTGATGTAGCCCTAAGCAGTGACTGGCGAGAAACACTTTCATGGAAAGGGGTTGCCAGGCTTCCCAAAATTACGAATCTCCAGAAATCTCAGCAAATATTTTTTCACCCAAACTGGATGATACTTTCAGGTAATGATCACTACACTAACGTGACTTGGTTCCCCAAATTTCGTTCCTCTATGTTGAAGCGTTCGTTTCCAGTAACAGTTTGAATTTTTAGGTTTCACTCTGTTTTCTCCTATATTGATAGATGTATTTGGAACTCTAAATCCAACACGGTTTGTGCTAGCTTCTTGAAACTTGACACAATAAAGCAGTTTCACGTTCTATCTCTATGTTTTGTTTCCTCTTGATGTAGCCCTAAGCAGTGACTGGCGAGAAACACTTTCATGGAAAGGGGTTGCCAGGCTTCCCAAAATTACGAATCTCCAGAAATCTCAGCAAATACTTTTTCACCCAAACTGTATGATACTTTCAGGTAATGATCAGTACACTAAGGCGACTTGGTTCCCCAAATGTCGTTCTTCTATGTTGAAGCGTTCGTTTCCAGTAACAGTTTGAATTTTTAGGTTTCACTCTGTTTTCTCCTATATTGATAGATGTATTTGGAACTCTAAATCCAACACGGTTTGTGCTAGCTTCTTGAAACTTGACACAATAAAGCAGTTTCACGTTCTATCTCTATGTTTTGTTTCCTCTTGATGTAGCCCTAACAGTGACTGGCGTGAAACACTTTCATGGAAAGGGGTTGCCAGGCTTCCCAAATATACGAATCTCCAGAAATCTCAGGAAATATTTTTTCACCCAAACAGGATGATACTTTCAGGTAATGATCACTACACTAACGCGACTTGGTTCCCCAAATGTCGTTCTTCTATGTTGAAGCGTTCGTTTCCAGTAACAGTTTGAATTTTTAGGTTTCACTCTGTTTTCTCCTATAGTGATAGATGTATTTGGAACTCTAAATCCAACACGGTTTGTGCTAGCTTCTTGAAACTTGACACAATAAAGTAGTTTCACGTTCTATCTCTATGTTTTGTTTCCTCTTGATGTAGCCCTAAGCAGTGACTGGTGAGAAACACTTTCATGGAAAGGGGTTGCCAGGCTTCCCAAAATTACGAATCTCCAGAAATCTCAGCAAATATTTTTTCACCCAAACAGGATGATACTTTCAGGTAATGATCACTACACTAACGCGACTTGGTTCCCCAAATTTCGTTCTTCTATGTTGAAGCGTTCGTTTCCAGTAACAGTTTGAATTTTTAGGTTTCACTCTGTTTTCTCCTATATTGATAGATGTATTTGGAACTCTAAATCCAACACGGTTTGTGCTAGCTTCTTGAAACTTGACACAATAAAGCAGTTTCACGTTCTATCTCTATGTTTTGTTTCCTCTTGATGTAGCCCTAAGCAGTGACTGGCGAGAAACACTTTCATGGAAAGGGGTTGCCAGGCTTCCCAAAATTACGAATCTCCAGAAATCTCAGCAAATATTTTTTCACCCAAACTGGATGATACTTTCAGGTAATGATCAGTACACTAAGGCGACTTGGTTCCCCAAATGTCGTTCTTCTATGTTGAAGCGTTCGTTTCCAGTAACAGTTTGAATTTTTAGGTTTCACTCTGTTTTCTCCTATATTGATAGATGTATTTGGAACTCTAAATCCAACACGGTTTGTGCTAGCTTCTTGAAACTTGACACAATAAAGCAGTTTCACGTTCTATCTCTATGTTTTGTTTCCTCTTGATGTAGCCCTAACAGTGACTGGCGAGAAACACTTTCATGGAAAGGGGTTGCCAGGCTTCCCAAATATACGAATCTCCAGAAATCTCAGGAAATATTTTTTCACCCAAACAGGATGATACTTTCAGGTAATGATCAGTACACTAAGGTGACTTGGTTCCCCAAATTTCGTTCTTCTATGTTGAAGCGTTCGTTTCCAGTAACAGTTTGAATTTTTAGGTTTCACTCTGTTTTCTCCTATATTGATAGATGTATTTGGAACTCTAAATCCAACACGGTTTGTGCTAGCTTCTTGAAACTTGACACAATAAAGTAGTTTCACGTTCTATCTCTATGTTTTGTTTCCTCTTGATGTAGCCCTAACAGTGACTGGCGAGAAACACTTTCATGGAAAGGGGTTGCCAGGCTTCCCAAAATTACGAATCTCCAGAAATCTCAGGAAATATTTTTTCACCCAAACAGGATGATACTTTCAGGTAATGATCAGTACACTAAGGCGACTTGGTTCCCCAAATTTCGTTCTTCTATGTTGAAGCGTTCGTTTCCAGTAACAGTTTGAATTTTTAGGTTTCACTCTGTTTTCTCCTATATTGATAGATGTTTTTGGAACTCTAAATCCAACACGGTTTGTGCTAGCTTCTTGAAACTTGACACAATAAAGTAGTTTCACATTCTATCTCTATGTTTTGTTTCCTCTTGATGTAGCCCTAACAGTGACTGGCGAGAAACACTTTCATGGAAAGGGGTTGCCAGGCTTCCCAAAATTACGAATCTCCAGAAATCTCAGCAAATATTTTTTCACCCAAACTGGATGATACTTTCAGGTAATGATCACTACACTAACGCAACTTGGTTCCCCAAATTTCGTTCTTCTATGTTGAATCGTTCGTTTCCAGTAACAGTTTGAATTTTTAGGTTTCACTCTGTTTTCTCCTATATTGATAGATGTATTTGGAACTCTAAATCCAACACGGTTTGTGCTAGCTTCTTGAAACTTGACACAATAAAGCAGTTTCACGTTCTATCTCTATGTTTTGTTTCCTCTTGATGTAGCCCTAAGCAGTGACTGGCGAGAAACACTTTCATGGAAAGGGGTTGCCAGGCTTCCCAAAATTACGAATCTCCAGAAATCTCAGCAAATATTTTTTCACCCAAACTGGATGATACTTTCAGGTAATGATCAGTACACTAAGGCGACTTGGTTCCCCAAATGTCGTTCTTCTATGTTGAAGCGTTCGTTTCCAGTAACAGTTTGAATTTTTAGGTTTCACTCTGTTTTCTCCTATATTGATAGATGTATTTGGAACTCTAAATCCAACACGGTTTGTGCTAGCTTCATGAAACTTGACACAATAAAGCAGTTTCACGTTCTATCTCTATGTTTTGTTTCCTCTTGATGTAGCCCTAACAGTGACTGGCGAGAAACACTTTCATGGAAAGGGGTTGCCAGGCTTCCCAAATATACGAATCTCCAGAAATCTCAGGAAATATTTTTTCACCCAAACAGGATGATACTTTCAGGTAATGATCAGTACACTAAGGCGACTTGGTTCCCCAAATTTCGTTCTTCTATGTTGAAGCGTTCGTTTCCAGTAACAGTTTGAATTTTTAGGTTTCACTCTGTTTTCTCCTATATTGATAGATGTATTTGGAACTCTAAATCCAACACGGTTTGTGCTAGCTTCTTGAAACTTGACACAATAAAGTAGTTTCACGTTCTATCTCTATGTTTTGTTTTCTCTTGATGTAGCCCTAACAGTGACTGGCGAGAAACACTTTCATGGAAAGGGGTTGCCAGGCTTCCCAAATATACGAATCTCCAGAAATCTCAGCAAATATTTTTTCACCCAAACAGGATGATACTTTCAGGTAATGATCAGTACACTAAGGCGACTTGGTTCCCCAAATGTCGTTCTTCTATGTTGAAGCGTTCGTTTCCAGTAACAGTTTGAATTTTTAGGTTTCACTCTGTTTTCTCCTATATTGATAGATGTATTTGGAACTCTAAATCCAACACGGTTTGTGCTAGCTTCTTGAAACTTGACACAATAAAGTAGTTTCACGTTCTATCTCTATGTTTTGTTTCCTCTTGATGTAGCCCTAAGCAGTGACTGGCGAGAAACACTTTCATGGAAAGGGGTTGCCAGGCTTCCCAAATATACGAATCTCCAGAAATCTCAGCAAATATTTTTTTCACTCAAACAGGATGATACTTTCAGGTAATGATCAGTACACTAAGGCGACTTGGTTCCCCAAATTTCGTTCTTCTATGTTGAAGCGTTCGTTTCCAGTAACAGTTTGAATTTTTAGGTTTCACTCTGTTTTCTCCTATATTGATAGATGTATTTGGAACTCTAAATCCAACACGGTTTGTGCTAGCTTCTTGAAACTTGACACAATAAAGTAGTATCACGTTCTATCTCTATGTTTTGTTTCCTCTTGATGTAGCCCTAAGCAGTGACTGGCGAGAAACACTTTCATGGAAAGGGGTTGCCAGGCTTCCCAAAATTACGAATCTCCAGAAATCTCAGCAAATATTTTTTCACCCAAACTGGATGATACTTTCAGGTAATGATCACTACACTAACGCGACTTGGTTCCCCAAATTTCGTTCTTCTATGTTGAAGCGTTCGTTTCCAGTAACAGTTTGAATTTTTAGGTTTCACTCTGTTTTCTCCTATATTGATAGATGTATTTGGAACTCTAAATCCAACACGGTTTGTGCTAGCTTCTTGAAACTTGACACAATAAAGCAGTTTCACGTTCTATCTCTATGTTTTGTTTCCTCTTGATGTAGCCCTAAGCAGTGACTGGCGAGAAACACTTTCATGGAAAGGGGTTGCCAGGCTTCCCAAAATTACGAATCTCCAGAAATCTCAGGAAATATTTTTTCACCCAAACTGGATGATACATTCAGGTAATGATCAGTACACTAAGGCGACTTGGTTCCCCAAATTTCGTTCTTCTATGTTGAAGCGTTCGTTTCCAGTAACAGTTTGAATTTTTAGGTTTCACTCTGTTTTCTCCTATATTGATAGATGTATTTGGAACTCTAAATCCAACACGGTTTGTGCTAGCTTCTTGAAACTTGACACAATAAAGCAGTTTCACGTTCTATCTCTATGTTTTGTTTCCTCTTGATGTAGCCCTAACAGTGACTGGCGAGAAACACTTTCATGGAAAGGGGTTGCCAGGCTTCCCAAATATACGAATCTCCAGAAATCTCAGGAAATATTTTTTCACCCAAACAGGATGATACTTTCAGGTAATGATCAGTACACTAAGGCGACTTGGTTCCCCAAATTTCGTTCTTCTATGTTGAAGCGTTCGTTTCCAGTAACAGTTTGAATTTTTAGGTTTCACTCTGTTTTCTCCTATATTGATAGATGTATTTGGAACTCTAAATCCAACACGGTTTGTGCTAGCTTCTTGAAACTTGACACAATAAAGTAGTTTCACGTTCTATCTCTATGTTTTGTTTCCTCTTGATGTAGCCCTAACAGTGACTGGCGAGAAACACTTTCATGGAAAGGGGTTGCCAGGCTTCCCAAATATACGAATCTCCAGAAATCTCAGCAAATATTTTTTTCACTCAAACAGGATGATACTTTCAGGTAATGATCAGTACACTAAGGCGACTTGGTTCCCCAAATTTCGTTCTTCTATGTTGAAGCGTTCGTTTCCAGTAACAGTTTGAATTTTTAGGTTTCACTCTGTTTTCTCCTATATTGATAGATGTATTTGGAACTCTAAATCCAACACGGTTTGTGCTAGCTTCTTGAAACTTGACACAATAAAGTACTATCACGTTCTATCTCTATGTTTTGTTTCCTCTTGATGTAGCCCTAAGCAGTGACTGGCGAGAAACACTTTCATGGAAAGGGGTTGCCAGGCTTCCCAAAATTACGAATCTCCAGAAATCTCAGCAAATATTTTTTCACCCAAACTGGATGATACTTTCAGGTAATGATCACTACACTAACGCGACTTGGTTCCCCAAATTTCGTTCTTCTATGTTGAAGCGTTCGTTTCCAGTAACAGTTTGAATTTTTAGGTTTCACTCTGTTTTCTCCTATATTGATAGATGTATTTGGAACTCTAAATCCAACACGGTTTGTGCTAGCTTCTTGAAACTTGACACAATAAAGCAGTTTCACGTTCTATCTCTATGTTTTGTTTCCTCTTGATGTAGCCCTAAGCAGTGACTGGCGAGAAACACTTTCATGGAAAGGGGTTGCCAGGCTTCCCAAAATTACGAATCTCCAGAAATCTCAGCAAATATTTTTTCACCCAAACTAGATGATACTTTCAGGTAATGATCATTACACTAAGGCGACTTGGTTCCCCAAATGTCGTTCTTCTATGTTGAAGCGTTCGTTTCCAGTAACAGTTTGAATTTTTAGGTTTCACTCTGTTTTCTCCTATATTGATAGATGTATTTGGAACTCTAAATCCAACACGGTTTGTGCTAGCTTCTTGAAACTTGACACAATAAAGCAGTTTCACGTTCTATCTCTATGTTTTGTTTCCTCTTGATGTAGCCCCAAGCAGTGACTGAGGAGAAACACTTTCATGGAAAGGGGTTGCCAAGCTTCCTAAAATTACAAATCTCCAGAAATCTCAGCAAATATTTTTTCACCCAAACTGGATGATACTTTCAGGTAATGATCAGTACACTAAGGCGACTTGGTTCCCCAAATGTCGTTCTTCTATGTTGAAGCGTTCGTTTCCAGTAAGAGTTTGAATTTTTAGGTTTCACTCTGTTTTCTCCTATATTGATAGATGTATTTGGAACTCTAAATCCAACACGGTTTGTGCTAGCTTCTTGAAACTTGACACAATAAAGCAGTTTCACGTTCTATCTCTATGTTTTGTTTCCTCTTGATGTAGCCCTAAGCAGTGACTGGCGAGAAACACTTTCATGGAAAGGGGTTGCCAGGATTCCCAAAATTACGAATCTCCAGAAATCTCAGCAAATATTTTTTCACCCAAACTGGATGATACTTTCAGGTAATGATCAGTACACTAAGGCGACTTGGTTCCCCAAATGTCGTTCTTCTATGTTGAAGCGTTCGTTTCCAGTAACAGTTTGAATTTTTAGGTTTCACTCTGTTTTCTCCTATATTGATAGATGTATTTGGAACTCTAAATCCAACACGGTTTGTGCTAGCTTCTTGAAACTTGACACAATAAAGTAATTTCACGTTCTATCTCTATGTTTTGTTTCCTCTTGATGTAGCCCCAAGCAGTGACTGATGAGAAACACTTTCATGGAAAGGGGTTGCCAAGCTTCCTAAAATTACAAATCTCCAGAAATCTCAGCAAATATTTTTTCACCCAAACTGGATGATACTTTCAGGTAATGATCAGTACACTAAGGCGACTTGGTTCCCCAAATGTCGTTCTTCTATGTTGAAGCGTTCGTTTCCAGTAACAGTTTGAATTTTTAGGTTTCACTCTGTTTTCTCCTATATTGATAGATGTATTTGGAACTCTAAATCCAACACGGTTTGTGCTAGCTTCTTGAAACTTGACACAATAAAGCAGTTTCACGTTCTATCTCTATGTTTTGTTTCCTCTTGATGTAGCCCTAAGCAGTGACTGGCGAGAAACACTTTCATGGAAAGGGGTTGCCAGGCTTCCCAAAATTACGAATCTCCAGAAATCTCAGGAAATATTTTTTCACCCAAACTGGATGATACTTTCAGGTAATGATCAGTACACTAAGGCGACTTGGTTCCCCAAATTTCGTTCTTCTATGTAGAAGCGTTCGTTTCCAGTAACAGTTTGAATTTTTAGGTTTCACTCTGTTTTCTCCTATATTGATAGATGTATTTGGAACTCTAAATCCAACACGGTTTGTGCTAGCTTCTTGAAACTTGACACAATAAAGTAGTTTCACGTTCTATCTCTATGTTTTGTTTCCTCTTGATGTAGCCCTAAGCAGTGACTGGCGAGAAACACTTTCATGGAAAGGGGTTGCCAGGCTTCCCAAAATTACGAATCTCCAGAAATCTCAGCAAATATTTTTTCACCCAAACTGGATGATACTTTCAGGTAATGATCACTACACTAACGCGACTTGGTTCCCCAAATTTCGTTCTTCTATGTTGAAGCGTTCGTTTCCAGTAACAATTTGAATTTTTAGGTTTCACTCTGTTTTCTCCTATATTGATAGATGTATTTGGAACTCTAAATCCAACACGGTTTGTGCTAGCTTCTTGAAACTTGACACAATAAAGCAGTTTCACGTTCTATCTCTATGTTTTGTTTCCTCTTGATGTAGCCCTAAGCAGTGACTGGCGAGAAACACTTTCATGGAAAGGGGTTGCCAGGCTTCCCAAAATTACGAATCTCCAGAAATCTCAGCAAATATTTTTTAACCCAAAATGGATGATACTTTCAGGTAATGATCAGTACACTAAGGCGACTTGGTTCCCCAAATGTCGTTCTTCTATGTTGAAGCGTTTGTTTCCAGTAACAGTTTGAATTTTTAGGTTTCACTCTGTTTTCTCCTATATTGATAGATGTATTTGGAACTCTAAATCCAACACGGTTTGTGCTAGCTTCTTGAAACTTGACACAATAAAGTAATTTCACGTTCTATCTCTATGTTTTGTTTCCTCTTGATGTAGCCCCAAGCAGTGACTGAGGAGAAACACTTTCATGGAAAGGGGTTGCCAAGCTTCCTAAAATTACAAATCTCCAGAAATCTCAGCAAATATTTTTTCACCCAAACTGGATGATACTTTCAGGTAATGATCAGTACACTAAGGCGACTTGGTTCCCCAAATTTCGTTCTTCTATGTAGAAGCGTTCGTTTCCAGTAACAGTTTGAATTTTTAGGTTTCGCTCTGTTTTCTCCTATATTGATAGATGTATTTGGAACTCCAAATCCAACAGGGTTTGTGCTAGCTTCTTGAAACTTGACACAATAAAGTAGTTTCACGTTCTATCTCTATGTTTTGTTTCCTCTTGATGTAGCCCTAACAGTGACTGGCGAGAAACACTTTCATGGAAAGGGGTTGCCAGGCTTCCCAAATATACGAATCTCCAGAAATCTCAGCAAATATTTTTTCACCCAAACTGGATGATACTTTCAGGTAATGATCACTACACTAACGCGACTTGGTTCCCCAAATTTCGTTCTTCTATGTTGAAGCGTTCGTTTCCAGTAACAGTTTGAATTTTTAGGTTTCACTCTGTTTTCTCCTATATTGATAGATGTATTTGGAACTCTAAATCCAACACGGTTTGTGCTAGCTTCTTGAAACTTGACACAATAAAGTAGTATCACGTTCTATCTCTATGTTTTGTTTCCTCTTGATGTAGCCCTAAGCAGTGACTGGCGAGAAACACTTTCATGGAAAGGGGTTGCCAGGCTTCCCAAAATTACGAATCTCCAGAAATCTCAGCAAATATTTTTTCACCCAAACTGGATGATACTTTCAGGTAATGATCATTACACTAAGGCGACTTGGTTCCCCAAATGTCGTTCTTCTATGTTGAAGCGTTCGTTTCCAGTAACAGTTTGAATTTTTAGGTTTCACTCTGTTTTCTCCTATATTGATAGATGTATTTGGAACTCTAAATCCAACACGGTTTGTGCTAGCTTCTTGAAACTTGACACAATAAAGTAATTTCACGTTCTATCTCTATGTTTTGTTTCCTCTTGATGTAGCCCCAAGCAGTGACTGAGGAGAAACACTTTCATGGAAAGGGGTTGCCAAGCTTCCTAAAATTACAAATCTCCAGAAATCTCAGCAAATATTTTTTCACCCAAACTGGATGATACTTTCAGGTAATGATCAGTACACTAAGGCGACTTGGTTCCCCAAATTTCGTTCTTCTATGTTGAAGCGTTCGTTTCCAGTAACAGTTTGAATTTTTAGGTTTCGCTCTGTTTTCTCCTATATTGATAGATGTATTTGGAACTCCGAATCCAACAGGGTTTGTGCTAGCTTCTTGAAACTTGACACAATAAAGTAGTTTCACGTTCTATCTCTATGTTTTGTTTCCTCTTGATGTAGCCCTAACAGTGACTGGCGATAAACACTTTCATGGAAAGGGGTGGCTTCCCAAAATTACGAATCTCCAGATATATCAGCAAATATTTTTTCACCCAAACTGGATGATACTGTCAGGTAATGATCAGTACACTACGGCGACTTGGTTCCCCAAATTTCGTTCTTCTATGTTGAAGCGTTCGTTTCCAGTAACAGTTTGAATTTTTAGGTTTCACTCTGTTTTCTCCTATATTGATAGATGTATTTGGAACTCTAAATCCAACACGGTTTGTGCTAGCTTCTTGAAACTTGACACAATAAAGCAGTTTCACGTTCTATCTCTATGTTTTGTTTCCTCTTGATGTAGCCCTAAGCAGTGACTGGCGAGAAACACTTTCATGGAAAGGGGTTGCCAGGCTTCCCAAAATTACGAATCTCCAGAAATCTCAGCAAATATTTTTTCACCCAAACTGGATGATACTTTCAGGTAATGATCACTACACTAACGCGACTTGGTTCCCCAAATGTCGTTCTTCTATGTTGAAGCGTTCGTTTCCAGTAACAGTTTGAATTTTTAGGTTTCACTCTGTTTTCTCCTATATTGATAGATGTATTTGGAACTCTAAATCCAACACGGTTTGTGCTAGGTTCTTGAAACTTGACACAATAAAGCAGTTTCACGTTCTATCTCTATGTTTTGTTTCCTCTTGATGTAGCCCTAAGCAGTGACTGGCGAGAAACACTTTCATGGAAAGGGGTTGCCAGGCTTCCCAAAATTACGAATCTCCAGAAATCTCAGCAAATATTTTTTCACCCAAACTGGATGATACTTTCAGGTAATGATCAGTACACTAAGGCGACTTGGTTCCCCAAATGTCGTTCTTCTATGTTGAAGCGTTCGTTTCCAGTAACAGTTTGAATTTTTAGGTTTCACTCTGTTTTCTCCTATATTGATAGATGTATTTGGAACTCTAAATCCAACACGGTTTGTGCTAGCTTCTTGAAACTTGACACAATAAAGTAGTTTCACGTTCTATCTCTATGTTTTGTTTCCTCTTGATGTAGCCCTAACAGTGACTGGCGAGAAACACTTTCATGGAAAGGGGTTGCAAGGCTTCCCAAATATACGAATCTCCAGAAATCTCAGCAAATATTTTTTTCACCCAAACAGGATGATACTTTCAGGTAATGATCAGTACACTAAGGCGACTTGGTTCCCCAAATTTCGTTCTTCTATGTTGAAGCGTTCGTTTCCAGTAACGGTTTGAATTTTTAGGTTTCACTCTGTTTTCTCCTATATTGATAGATGTATTTGGAACTCTAAATCCAACACGGTTTGTGCTAGCTTCTTGAAACTTGACACAATAAAGTAGTTTCACGTTCTATCTCTATGTTTTGTTTCCTCTTGATGTAGCCCTAAGCAGTGACTGGCGAGAAACACTTTCATGGAAAGGGGTTGCCAGGCTTCCCAAAATTACGAATCTCCAGAAATCTCAGCAAATATTTTTTCACCCAAACTGGATGATACTTTCAGGTAATGATCACTACACTAACGCGACTTGGTTCCCCAAATTTCGTTCTTCTATGTTGAAGCGTTCGTTTCCAGTAACAGTTTGAATTTTTAGGTTTCACTCTGTTTTCTCCTATATTGATAGATGTATTTGGAACTCTAAATCCAACACGGTTTGTGCTAGCTTCTTGAAACTTGACACAATAAAGCAGTTTCACGTTCTATCTCTATGTTTTGTTTCTTCTTGATGTAGCCCTAAGCAGTGACTGGCGAGAAACACTTTCATGGAAAGGGGTTGCCAGGCTTCCCAAAATTACGAATCTCCAGAAATCTCAGCAAATATTTTTTCACCCAAACTGGATGATACTTTCAGGTAATGATCAGTACACTAAGGCGACTTGGTTCCCCAAATGTCGTTCTTCTATGTTGAAGCGTTCGTTTCCAGTAACAGTTTGAATTTTTAGGTTTCACTCTGTTTTCTCCTATATTGATAGATGTATTTGGAACTCTAAATCCAACACGGTTTGTGCTAGCTTCTTGAAACTTGACACAATAAAGCAGTTTCACGTTCTATCTCTATGTTTTGTTTCCTCTTGATGTAGCCCTAACAGTGACTGGCGTGAAACACTTTCATGGAAAGGGGTTGCCAGGCTTCCCAAATATACGAATCTCCAGAAATCTCAGGAAATATTTTTTCACCCAAACAGGATGATACTTTCAGGTAATGATCACTACACTAACGCGACTTGGTTCCCCAAATGTCGTTCTTCTATGTTGAAGCGTTCGTTTCCAGTAACAGTTTGAATTTTTAGGTTTCACTCTGTTTTCTCCTATAGTGATAGATGTATTTGGAACTCTAAATCCAACACGGTTTGTGCTAGCTTCTTGAAACTTGACACAATAAAGTAGTTTCACGTTCTATCTCTATGTTTTGTTTCCTCTTGATGTAGCCCTAAGCAGTGACTGGCGAGAAACACTTTCATGGAAAGGGGTTGCCAGGCTTCCCAAAATTACGAATCTCCAGAAATCTCAGCAAATATTTTTTCACCCAAACAGGATGATACTTTCAGGTAATGATCACTACACTAACGCGACTTGGTTCCCCAAATTTCGTTCTTCTATGTTGAAGCGTTCGTTTCCAGTAACAGTTTGAATTTTTAGGTTTCACTCTGTTTTCTCCTATATTGATAGATGTATTTGGAACTCTAAATCCAACACGGTTTGTGCTAGCTTCTTGAAACTTGACACAATAAAGCAGTTTCACGTTCTATCTCTATGTTTTGTTTCCTCTTGATGTAGCCCTAACAGTGACTGGCGAGAAACACTTTCATGGAAAGGGGTTGCCAGGCTTCCCAAATATACGAATCTCCAGAAATCTCAGCAAATATTTTTTCACCCAAACAGGATGATACTTTCAGGTAATGATCAGTACACTAAGGCGACTTGGTTCCCCAAATTTCGTTCTTCTATGTTGAAGCGTTCGTTTCCAGTAACAGTTTGAATTTTTAGGTTTCACTCTGTTTTCTCCTATATTGATAGATGTATTTGGAACTCTAAATCCAACACGGTTTGTGCTAGCTTCTTGAAACTTGACACAATAAAGTAGTTTCACGTTCTATCTCTATGTTTTGTTTCCTCTTGATGTAGCCCTAAGCAGTGACTGGCGAGAAACACTTTCATGGAAAGGGGTTGCCAGGCTTCCCAAATATACGAATCTCCAGAAATCTCAGCAAATATTTTTTCACCCAAACAGGATGATACTTTCAGGTAATGATCAGTACACTAAGGCGACTTGGTTCCCCAAATTTCGTTCTTCTATGTTGAAGCGTTCGTTTCCAGTAACAGTTTGAATTTTTAGGTTTCACTCTGTTTTCTCCTATATTGATAGATGTATTTGGAACTCTAAATCCAACACGGTTTGTGCTAGCTTCTTGAAACTTGACACAATAAAGTAGTTTCACGTTCTATCTCTATGTTTTGTTTCCTCTTGATGTAGCCCTAAGAAGTGACTGGCGAGAAACACTTTCATGGAAAGGGGTTGCCAGGCTTCCCAAAATTACGAATCTCCAGAAATCTCAGCAAATATTTTTTCACCCAAACTGGATGATACTTTCAGGTAATGATCACTACACTAACGCGACTTGGTTCCCCAAATTTCGTTCTTCTATGTTGAAGCGTTCGTTTCCAGTAACAGTTTGAATTTTTAGGTTTCACTCTGTTTTCTCCTATATTGATAGATGTATTTGGAACTCTAAATCCAACACGGTTTGTGCTAGCTTCTTGAAACTTGACACAATAAAGCAGTTTCACGTTCTATCTCTATGTTTTGTTTCCTCTTGATGTAGCCCTAAGCAGTGACTGGCGAGAAACACTTTCATGGAAAGGGGTTGCCAGGCTTCCCAAAATTACGAATCTCCAGAAATCTCAGCAAATATTTTTTCACCCAAACTGGATGATACTTTCAGGTAATGATCAGTACACTAAGGCGACTTGGTTCCCCAAATGTCGTTCTTCTATGTTGAAGCGTTCGTTTCCAGTAACAGTTTGAATTTTTAGGTTTCACTCTGTTTTCTCCTATATTGATAGATGTATTTGGAACTCTAAATCCAACACGGTTTGTGCTAGCTTCTTGAAACTTGACACAATAAAGTAATTTCACGTTCTATCTCTATGTTTTGTTTCCTATTGATGTAGCCCCAAGCAGTGACTGAGGAGAAACACTTTCATGGAAAGGGGTTGCCAAGCTTCCTAAAATTACAAATCTCCAGAAATCTCAGCAAATATTTTTTCACCCAAACTGGATGATACTTTCAGGTAATGATCAGTACACTAAGGCGACTTGGTTCCCCAAATGTCGTTCTTCTATGTTGAAGCGTTCGTTTCCAGTAACAGTTTGAATTTTTAGGTTTCACTCTGTTTTCTCCTATATTGATAGATGTATTTGGAACTCTAAATCCAACACGGTTTGTGCTAGCTTCTTGAAACTTGACACAATAAAGCAGTTTCACGTTCTATCTCTATGTTTTGTTTCCTCTTGATGTAGCCCTAAGCAGTGACTGGCGAGAAACACTTTCATGGAAAGGGGTTGCCAGGCTTCCCAAAATTACGAATCTCCAGAAATCTCAGCAAATATTTTTTCACCCAAACTGGATGATACTTTCAGGTAATGATCAGTACACTAAGGCGACTTGGTTCCCCAAATGTCGTTCTTCTATGTTGAAGCGTTCGTTTCCAGTAACAGTTTGAATTTTTAGGTTTCACTCTGTTTTCTCCTATATTGATAGATGTATTTGGAACTCTAAATCCAACACGGTTTGTGCTAGCTTCTTGAAACTTGACACAATAAAGTAGTTTCACGTTCTATCTCTATGTTTTGTTTTCTCTTGATGTAGCCCTAACAGTGACTGGCGAGAAACACTTTCATGGAAAGGGGTTGCCAGGCTTCCCAAATATACGAATCTCCAGAAATCTCAGCAAATATTTTTTCACCCAAACAGGATGATACTTTCAGGTAATGATCAGTACACTAAGGCGACTTGGTTCCCCAAATTTCGTTCTTCTATGTTGAAGCGTTCGTTTCCAGTAACAGTTTGAATTTTTAGGTTTCACTCTGTTTTCTCCTATATTGATAGATGTATTTGGAACTCTAAATCCAACACGGTTTGTGCTAGCTTCTTGAAACTTGACACAATAAAGTAGTTTCACGTTCTATCTCTATGTTTTGTTTCCTCTTGATGTAGCCCTAAGCAGTGACTGGCGAGAAACACTTTCATGGAAAGGGGTTGCCAGGCTTCCCAAAATTACGAATCTCCAGAAATCTCAGCAAATATTTTTTCACCCAAACTGGATGATACTTTCAGGTAATGATCAGTACACTAAGGCGACTTGGTTCCCCAAATGTCGTTCTTCTATGTTGAAGCGTTCGTTTCCAGTAACAGTTTGAATTTTTAGGTTTCACTCTGTTTTCTCCTATATTGATAGATGTATTTGGAACTCTAAATCCAACACGGTTTGTGCTAGCTTCTTGAAACTTGACACAATAAAGCAGTTTCACGTTCTATCTCTATGTTTTGTTTCCTCTTGATGTAGCCCTAACAGTGACTGGCGAGAAACACTTTCATGGAAAGGGGTTGCCAGGCTTCCCAAATATACGAATCTCCAGAAATCTCAGGAAATATTTTTTCACCCAAACAGGATGATACTTTCAGGTAATGATCAGTACACTAAGGCGACTTGGTTCCCCGAATTTCGTTCTTCTATGTTGAAGCGTTCGTTTCCAGTAACAGTTTGAATTTTTAGGTTTCACTCTGTTTTCTCCTATATTGATAGATGTATTTGGAACTCTAAATCCAACACGGTTTGTGCTAGCTTCTTGAAACTTGACACAATAAAGCAGTTTCACGTTCTATCTCTATGTTTTGTTTCCTCTTGATGTAGCCCTAAGCAGTGACTGGCGAGAAACACTTTCATGGAAAGGGGTTGCCAGGCTTCCCAAAATTACGAATCTCCAGAAATCTCAGCAAATATTTTTTCACCCAAACTGGATGATACTTTCAGGTAATGATCAGTACACTAAGGCGACTTGGTTCCCCAAATGTCGTTCTTCTATGTTGAAGCGTTCGTTTCCAGTAACAGTTTGAATTTTTAGGTTTCACTCTGTTTTCTCCTATATTGATAGATGTATTTGGAACTCTAAATCCAACACGGTTTGTGCTAGCTTCTTGAAACTTGACACAATAAAGCAGTTTCACGTTCTATCTCTATGTTTTGTTTCCTCTTGATGTAGCCCTAACAGTGACTGGCGAGAAACACTTTCATGGAAAGGGGTTGCCAGGCTTCCCAAATATACGAATCTCCAGAAATCTCAGGAAATATTTTTTCACCCAAACAGGATGATACTTTCAGGTAATGATCAGTACACTAAGGCGACTTGGTTCCCCAAATTTCGTTCTTCTATGTTGAAGCGTTCGTTTCCAGTAACAGTTTGAATTTTTAGGTTTCACTGTGTTTTCTCCTATATTGATAGATGTATTTGGAACTCTAAATCCAACATGGTTTGTGCTAGCTTCTTGAAACTTGACACAATAAAGTAGTTTCACGTTCTATCTCTATGTTTTGTTTCCTCTTGATGTAGCCCTAACAGTGACTGGCGAGAAACACTTTCATGGAAAGGGGTTGCCAGGCTTCCCAAATATACGAATCTCCAGAAATCTCAGCAAATATTTTTTCACCCAAACAGGATGATACTTTCAGGTAATGATCAGTACACTAAGGCGACTTGGTTCCCCAAATTTCGTTCTTCTATGTTGAAGCGTTCGTTTCCAGTAACAGTTTGAATTTTTAGGTTTCACTCTGTTTTCTCCTATATTGATAGATGTATTTGGAACTCTAAATCCAACACGGTTTGTGCTAGCTTCTTGAAACTTGACACAATAAAGCAGTTTCACGTTCTATCTCTATGTTTTGTTTCCTCTTGATGTAGCCCTAAGCAGTGACTGGCGAGAAACACTTTCATGGAAAGGGGTTGCCAGGCTTCCCAAAATTACGAATCTCCAGAAATCTCAGCAAATATTTTTTCACACAAACTGGATGATACTTTCAGGTAATGATCAGTACACTAAGGCGACTTGGTTCCCCAAATGTCGTTCTTCTATGTTGAAGTGTTCGTTTCCAGTAACAGTTTGAATTTTTAGGTTTCACTCTGTTTTCTCCTATATTGATAGATGTATTTGGAACTCTAAATCCAACACGGTTTGTGCTAGCTTCTTGAAACTTGACACAATAAAGTAGTTTCACGTTCTATCTCTATGTTTTGTTTCCTCCTGATGTAGCCCTAACAGTGACTGGCGAGAAACACTTTCATGGAAAGGGGTTGCCAGGCTTCCCAAATATACAAATCTCCAGAAATCTCAGCAAATATTTTTTCACCCAAACTGGATGATACTTTTAGGTAATGATCACTACACTAACGCGACTTGGTTCCCCAAATGTCGTTCTTCTATGTTGAAGCGTTCGTTTCCAGTAACAGTTTGAATTTTTAGGTTTCACTCTGTTTTCTCCTATATTGATAGATGTATTTGGAACTCTAAATCCAACACGGTTTGTGCTAGCTTCTTGAAACTTGACACAATAAAGCAGTTTCACGTTCTATCTCTATGTTTTGTTTCCTCTTGATGTAGCCCTAACAGTGACTGGCGAGAAACACTTTCATGGAAAGGGGTTGCCAGGCTTCCCAAATATACGAATCTCCAGAAATCTCAGCAAATATTTTTTCACCCAAACAGGATGATACTTTCAGGTAATGATCAGTACACTAAGGCGACTTGGTTCCCCAAATTTCGTTCTTCTATGTTGAAGCGTTCGTTTCCAGTAACAGTTTGAATTTTTAGGTTTCACTCTGTTTTCTCCTATATTGATAGATGTATTTGGAACTCTAAATCCAACACGGTTTGTGCTAGCTTCTTGAAACTTGACACAATAAAGTAGTTTCACGTTCTATCTCTATGTTTTGTTTCCTCTTGATGTAGCCCTAAGCAGTGACTGGCGAGAAACACTTTCATGGAAAGGGGTTGCCAGGCTTCCCAAATATACGAATCTCCAGAAATCTCAGCAAATATTTTTTCACCCAAACTGGATGATACTTTCAGGTAATGATCAGTACACTAAGGCGACTTGGTTCCCCAAATTTCGTTCTTCTATGTTGAAGCGTTCGTTTCCAGTAACAGTTTGAATTTTTAGGTTTCACTCTGTTTTCTCCTATATTGATAGATGTATTTGGAACTCTAAATCCAACACGGTTTGTGCTAGCTTCTTGAAACTTGACACAATAAAGTAGTTTCACGTTCTATCTCTATGTTTTGTTTCCTCTTGATGTAGCCCTAAGCAGTGACTGGCGAGAAACACTTTCATGGAAAGGGGTTGCCAGGCTTCCCAAAATTACGAATCTCCAGAAATCTCAGCAAATATTTTTTCACCCAAACTGGATGATACTTTCAGGTAATGATCACTACACTAACGCGACTTGGTTCCCCAAATTTCGTTCTTCTATGTTGAAGCGTTCGTTTCCAGTAACAGTTTGAATTTTTAGGTTTCACTCTGTTTTCTCCTATATTGATAGATGTATTTGGAACTCTAAATCCAACACGGTTTGTGCTAGCTTCTTGAAACTTGACACAATAAAGCAGTTTCACGTTCTATCTCTATGTTTTGTTTCCTCTTGATGTAGCCCTAAGCAGTGACTGGCGAGAAACACTTTCATGGAAAGGGGTTGCCAGGCTTCCCAAAATTACGAATCTCCAGAAATCTCAGCAAATATTTTTTCACCCAAACAGGATGATACTTTCAGGTAATGATCAGTACACTAAGGCGACTTGGTTCCCCAAATGTCGTTCTTCTATGTTGAAGCGTTCTTTTCCAGTAACAGTTTGAATTTTTAGGTTTCACTCTGTTTTCTCCTATATTGATAGATGTATTTGGAACTCTAAATCCAACACGGTTTGTGCTAGCTTCTTGAAACTTGACACAATAAAGTAGTTTCACGTTCTATCTCTATGTTTTGTTTCCTCTTGATGTAGCCCTAAGCAGTGACTGGCGAGAAACACTTTCATGGAAAGGGGTTGCCAGGCTTCCCAAATATACGAATCTCCAGAAATCTCAGCAAATATTTTTTCACCCAAACAGGATGATACTTTCAGGTAATGATCAGTACACTAAGGCGACTTGGTTCCCCAAATTTCGTTCTTCTATGTTGAAGCGTTCGTTTCCAGTAACAGTTTGAATTTTTAGGTTTCACTCTGTTTTCTCCTATATTGATAGATGTATTTGGAACTCTAAATCCAACACGGTTTGTGCTAGCTTCTTGAAACTTGACACAATAAAGTAGTTTCACGTTCTATCTCTATGTTTTGTTTCCTCTTGATGTAGCCCTAAGCAGTGACTGGCGAGAAACACTTTCATGGAAAGGGGTTGCCAGGCTTCCCAAAATTACGAATCTCCAGAAATCTCAGCAAATATTTTTTCACCCAAACTGGATGATACTTTCAGGTAATGATCACTACACTAACGCGACTTGGTTCCCCAAATGTCGTTCTTCTATGTTGAAGCGTTCGTTTCCAGTAACAGTTTGAATTTTTAGGTTTCACTCTGTTTTCTCCTATATTGATAGATGTATTTGGAACTCTAAATCCAACACGGTTTGTGCTAGCTTCTTGAAACTTGACACAATAAAGCAGTTTCACGTTCTATCTCTATGTTTTGTTTCCTCTTGATGTAGCCCTAAGCAGTGACTGGCGAGAAACACTTTCATGGAAAGGGGTTGCCAGGCTTCCCAAAATTACGAATCTCCAGAAATCTCAGCAAATATTTTTTCACCCAAACTGTATGATACTTTCAGGTAATGATCAGTACACTAAGGCGACTTGGTTCCCCAAATGTCGTTCTTCTATGTTGAAGCGTTCGTTTCCAGTAACAGTTTGAATTTTTAGGTTTCACTCTGTTTTCTCTTATATTGATAGATGTATTTGGAACTCTAAATCCAACACGGTTTGTGGTAGCTTCTTGAAACTTGACACAATAAAGCAGTTTCACGTTCTATCTCTATGTTTTGTTTCCTCTTGATGTAGCCCTAACAGTGACTGGCGAGAAACACTTTCATGGAAAGGGGTTGCCAGGCTTCCCAAATATACGAATCTCCAGAAATCTCAGGAAATATTTTTTCACCCAAACAGGATGATACTTTCAGGTAATGATCAGTACACTAAGGCGACTTGGTTCCCCAAATTTCGTTCTTCTATGTTGAAGCGTTCGTTTCCAGTAACAGTTTGAATTTTTAGGTTTCACTGTGTTTTCTCCTATATTGATAGATGTATTTGGAACTCTAAATCCAACACGGTTTGTGCTAGCTTCTTGAAACTTGACACAATAAAGTAGTTTCACGTTCTATCTCTATGTTTTGTTTCCTCTTGATGTAGCCCTAACAGTGACTGGCGAGAAACACTTTCATGGAAAGGGGTTGCCAGGCTTCCCAAAATTACGAATCTCCAGAAATCTCAGGAAATATTTTTTCACCCAAACAGGATGATACTTTCAGGTAATGATCAGTACACTAAGGCGACTTGGTTCCCCAAATTTCGTTCTTCTATGTTGAAGCGTTCGTTTCCAGTAACAGTTTGAATTTTTAGGTTTCACTCTGTTTTCTCCTATATTGATAGATGTATTTGGAACTCTAAATCCAACACGGTTTGTGCTAGCTTCTTGAAACTTGACACAATAAAGTAGTTTCACGTTCTATCTCTATGTTTTGTTTCCTCTTGATGTAGCCCTAAGCAGTGACTGGCGAGAAACACTTTCATGGAAAGGGGTTGCCAGGCTTCCCAAAATTACGAATCTCCAGAAATCTCAGCAAATATTTTTTCACCCAAACTGGATGATACTTTCAGGTAATGATCACTACACTAACGCGACTTGGTTCCCCGAATTTCGTTCTTCTATGTTGAAGCGTTCGTTTCCAGTAACAGTTTGAATTTTTAGGTTTCACTCTGTTTTCTCCTATATTGATAGATGTATTTGGAACTCTAAATCCAACACGGTTTGTGCTAGCTTCTTGAAACTTGACACAATAAAGCAGTTTCACGTTCTATCTCTATGTTTTGTTTCCTCTTGATGTAGCCCTAAGCAGTGACTGGCGAGAAACACTTTCATGGAAAGGGGTTGCCAGGCTTCCCAAAATTACGAATCTCCAGAAATCTCAGCAAATATTTTTTCACCCAAACTGGATGATACTTTCAGGTAATGATCAGTACACTAAGGCGACTTGGTTCCCCAAATGTCGTTCTTCTATGTTGAAGCGTTCGTTTCCAGTAACAGTTTGAATTTTTAGGTTTCACTCTGTTTTCTCCTATATTGATAGATGTATTTGGAACTCTAAATCCAACACGGTTTGTGCTAGCTTCTTGAAACTTGACACAATAAAGCAGTTTCATGTTCTATCTCTATGTTTTGTTTCCTCTTGATGTAGCCCTAACAGTGACTGGCGAGAAACACTTTCATGGAAAGGGGTTGCCAGGCTTCCCAAATATACGAATCTCCAGAAATCTCAGGAAATATTTTTTCACCCAAACAGGATGATACTTTCAGGTAATGATCAGTACACTAAGGCGACTTGGTTCCCCAAATGTCGTTCTTCTATGTTGAAGCGTTCGTTTCCAGTAACAGTTTGAATTTTTAGGTTTCACTCTGTTTTCTCCTATATTGATAGATGTATTTGGAACTCTAAATCCAACACGGTTTGTGCTAGCTTCTTGAAACTTGACACAATAAAGTAGTTTCACGTTCTATCTCTATGTTTTGTTTTCTCTTGATGTAGCCCTAACAGTGACTGGCGAGAAACACTTTCATGGAAAGGGGTTGCCAGGCTTCCCAAATATACGAATCTCCAGAAATCTCAGCAAATATTTTTTCACCCAAACAGGATGATACTTTCAGGTAATGATCAGTACACTAAGGCGACTTGGTTCCCCAAATGTCGTTCTTCTATGTTGAAGCGTTCGTTTCCAGTAACAGTTTGAATTTTTAGGTTTCACTCTGTTTTCTCCTATATTGATAGATGTATTTGGAACTCTAAATCCAACACGGTTTGTGCTAGCTTCTTGAAACTTGACACAATAAAGCAGTTTCACGTTCTATCTCTTTTTTTTGTTTCCTCTTGATGTAGCCCTAAGCAGTGACTGGCGAGAAACACTTTCATGGAAAGGGGTTGCCAGGCTCCCAAAATTACGAATCTCCAGAAATCTCAGCAAATATTTTTTCACCCAAACTGGATGATACTTTCAGGTAATGATCAGTACACTAAGGCGACTTGGTTCCCCAAATGTCGTTCTTCTATGTTGAAGCGTTCGTTTCCAGTAACAGTTTGAATTTTTAGGTTTCACTCTGTTTTCTCCTATATTGATAGATGTATTTGGAACTCTAAATCCAACACGGTTTGTGCTAGCTTCTTGAAACTTGACACAATAAAGTAGTTTCACGTTCTATCTCTATGTTTTGTTTCCTCTTGATGTAGCCCTAACAGTGACTGGCGAGAAACACTTTCATGGAAAGGGGTTGCCAGGCTTCCCAAAATTACGAATCTCCAGAAATCTCAGGAAATATTTTTTCACCCAAACAGGATGATACTTTCAGGTAATGATCAGTACACTAAGGCGACTTGGTTCCCCAAATTTCGTTCTTCTATGTTGAAGCGTTCGTTTCCAGTAACAGTTTGAATTTTTAGGTTTCACTCTGTTTTCTCCTATATTGATAGATGTATTTGGAACTCTAAATCCAACACGGTTTGTGCTAGCTTCTTGAAACTTGACACAATAAAGTAGTTTCACGTTCTATCTCTATGTTTTGTTTCCTCTTGATGTAGCCCTAAGCAGTGACTGGCGAGAAACACTTTCATGGAAAGGGGTTGCCAGGCTTCCCAAATATACGAATCTCCAGAAATCTCAGCAAATATTTTTTCACCCAAACAGCATGATACTTTCAGGTAATGATCAGTACACTAAGGCGACTTGGTTCCCCAAATTTCGTTCTTCTATGTTGAAGCGTTCGTTTCCAGTAACAGTTTGAATTTTTAGGTTTCACTCTGTTTTCTCCTATATTGATAGATGTATTTGGAACTCTAAATCCAACACGGTTTGTGCTAGCTTCTTGAAACTTGACACAATAAAGTAGTTTCACGTTCTATCTCTATGTTTTGTTTCCTCTTGATGTAGCCCTAAGCAGTGACTGGCGAGAAACACTTTCATGGAAAGGGGTTGCCAGGCTTCCCAAAATTACGAATCTCCAGAAATCTCAGCAAATATTTTTTCACCCAAACTGGATGATACTTTCAGGTAATGATCACTACACTAACGCGACTTGGTTCCCCAAATGTCGTTCTTCTATGTTGAAGCGTTCGTTTCCAGTAACAGTTTGAATTTTTAGGTTTCACTCTGTTTTCTCCTATATTGATAGATGTATTTGGAACTCTAAATCCAACACGGTTTGTGCTAGCTTCTTGAAACTTGACACAATAAAGCAGTTTCACGTTCTATCTCTATGTTTTGTTTCCTCTTGATGTAGCCCTAAGCAGTGACTGGCGAGAAACACTTTCATGGAAAGGGGTTGCCAGGCTTCCCAAAATTACGAATCTCCAGAAATCTCAGCAAATATTTTTTCACCCAAACTGTATGATACTTTCAGGTAATGATCAGTACACTAAGGCGACTTGGTTCCCCAAATGTCGTTCTTCTATGTAGAAGCGTTCGTTTCCAGTAACAGTTTGAATTTTTAGGTTTCACTCTGTTTTCTCTTATATTGATAGATGTATTTGGAACTCTAAATCCAACACGGTTTGTGCTAGCTTCTTGAAACTTGACACAATAAAGCAGTTTCACGTTCTATCTCTATGTTTTGTTTCCTCTTGATGTAGCCCTAACAGTGACTGGCGAGAAACACTTTCATGGAAAGGGGTTGCCAGGCTTCCCAAATATACGAATCTCCAGAAATCTCAGGAAATATTTTTTCACCCAAACAGGATGATACTTTCAGGTAATGATCAGTACACTAAGGCGACTTGGTTCCCCAAATGTCGTTCTTCTATGTTGAAGCGTTCGTTTCCAGTAACAGTTTGAATTTTTAGGTTTCACTCTGTTTTCTCCTATATTGATAGATGTATTTGGAACTCTAAATCCAACACGGTTTGTGCTAGCTTCTTGAAACTTGACACAATAAAGTAGTTTCACGTTCTATCTCTATGTTTTGTTTCCTCTTGATGTAGCCCTAACAGTGACTGGCGAGAAACACTTTCATGGAAAGGGGTTGCCAGGCTTCCCAAAATTACGAATCTCCAGAAATCTCAGGAAATATTTTTTCACCCAAACAGGATGATACTTTCAGGTAATGATCAGTACACTAAGGCGACTTGGTTTTCCCAAATTTCGTTCTTCTATGTTGAAGCGTTCGTTTCCAGTAACAGTTTGAATTTTTAGGTTTCACTCTGTTTTCTCCTATATTGATAGATGTATTTGGAACTCTAAATCCAACACGGTTTGTGCTAGCTTCTTGAAACTTGACACAATAAAGTAGTTTCACGTTCTATCTCTATGTTTTGTTTCCTCTTGATGTAGCCCTAAGCAGTGACTGGCGAGAAACACTTTCATGGAAAGGGGTTGCCAGGCTTCCCAAAATTACGAATCTCCAGAAATCTCAGCAAATATTTTTTCACCCAAACTGGATGATACTTTCAGGTAATGATCACTACACTAACGCGACTTGGTTCCCCAAATTTCGTTCTTCTATGTTGAAGCGTTCGTTTCCAGTAACAGTTTGAATTTTTAGGTTTCACTCTGTTTTCTCCTATATTGATAGATGTATTTGGAACTCTAAATCCAACACGGTTTGTGCTAGCTTCTTGAAACTTGACACAATAAAGCAGTTTCACGTTCTATCTCTATGTTTTGTTTCCTCTTGATGTAGCCCTAAGCAGTGACTGGCGAGAAACACTTTCATGGAAAGGGGTTGCCAGGCTTCCCAAAATTACGAATCTCCAGAAATCTCAGCAAATATTTTTTCACCCAAACTGGATGATACTTTCAGGTAATGATCAGTACACTAAGGCGACTTGGTTCCCCAAATGTCGTTCTTCTATGTTGAAGCGTTCGTTTCCAGTAACAGTTTGAATTTTTAGGTTTCACTCTGTTTTCTCCTATATTGATAGATGTATTTGGAACTCTAAATCCAACACGGTTTGTGCTAGCTTCTTGAAACTTGACACAATAAAGCAGTTTCATGTTCTATCTCTATGTTTTGTTTCCTCTTGATGTAGCCCTAACAGTGACTGGCGAGAAACACTTTCATGGAAAGGGGTTGCCAGGCTTCCCAAATATACGAATCTCCAGAAATCTCAGGAAATATTTTTTCACCCAAACAGGATGATACTTTCAGGTAATGATCAGTACACTAAGGCGACTTGGTTCCCCAAATGTCGTTCTTCTATGTTGAAGCGTTCGTTTCCAGTAACAGTTTGAATTTTTAGGTTTCACTCTGTTTTCTCCTATATTGATAGATGTATTTGGAACTCTAAATCCAACACGGTTTGTGCTAGCTTCTTGAAACTTGACACAATAAAGTAGTTTCACGTTCTATCTCTATGTTTTGTTTTCTCTTGATGTAGCCCTAACAGTGACTGGCGAGAAACACTTTCATGGAAAGGGGTTGCCAGGCTTCCCAAATATACGAATCTCCAGAAATCTCAGCAAATATTTTTTCACCCAAACAGGATGATACTTTCAGGTAATGATCAGTACACTAAGGCGACTTGGTTCCCCAAATGTCGTTCTTCTATGTTGAAGCGTTCGTTTCCAGTAACAGTTTGAATTTTTAGGTTTCACTCTGTTTTCTCCTATATTGATAGATGTATTTGGAACTCTAAATCCAACACGGTTTGTGCTAGCTTCTTGAAACTTGACACAATCAAGCAGTTTCACGTTCTATCTCTATGTTTTGTTTCCTCTTGATGTAGCCCTAAGCAGTGACTGGCGAGAAACACTTTCATGGAAAGGGGTTGCCAGGCTTCCCAAAATTACGAATCTCCAGAAATCTCAGCAAATATTTTTTCACCCAAACTGGATGATACTTTCAGGTAATGATCAGTACACTAAGGCGACTTGGTTCCCCAAATTTCGTTCTTCTATGTTGAAGCGTTCGTTTCCAGTAACAGTTTGAATTTTTAGGTTTCACTCTGTTTTCTCCTATATTGATAGATGTATTTGGAACTCTAAATCCAACACGGTTTGTGCTAGCTTCTTGAAACTTGACACAATAAAGTAGTTTCACGTTCTATCTCTATGTTTTGTTTCCTCTTGATGTAGCCCTAACAGTGACTGGCGAGAAACACTTTCATGGAAAGGGGTTGCCAGGCTTCCCAAAATTACGAATCTCCAGAAATCTCAGGAAATATTTTTTCACCCAAACTGGATGATACTTTCAGGTAATGATCAGTACACTAAGGCGACTTGGTTCCCCAAATTTCGTTCTTCTATGTTGAAGCGTTCGTTTCCAGTAACAGTTTGAATTTTTAGGTTTCACTCTGTTTTCTCCTATATTGATAGATGTATTTGGAACTCTAAATCCAACACGGTTTGTGCTAGCTTCTTGAAACTTGACACAATAAAGCAGTTTCATGTTCTATCTCTATGTTTTGTTTCCTCTTGATGTAGCCCTAACAGTGACTGGCGAGAAACACTTTCATGGAAAGGGGTTGCCAGGCTTCCCAAATATACGAATCTCCAGAAATCTCAGGAAATATTTTTTCACCCAAACAGGATGATACTTTCAGGTAATGATCAGTACACTAAGGCGACTTGGTTCCCCAAATGTCGTTCTTCTATGTTGAAGCGTTCGTTTCCAGTAACAGTTTGAATTTTTAGGTTTCACTCTGTTTTCTCCTATATTGATAGATGTATTTGGAACTCTAAATCCAACACGGTTTGTGCTAGCTTCTTGAAACTTGACACAATAAAGTAGTTTCACGTTCTATCTCTATGTTTTGTTTTCTCTTGATGTAGCCCTAACAGTGACTGGCGAGAAACACTTTCATGGAAAGGGGTTGCCAGGCTTCCCAAATATACGAATCTCCAGAAATCTCAGCAAATATTTTTTCACCCAAACAGGATGATACTTTCAGGTAATGATCAGTACACTAAGGCGACTTGGTTCCCCAAATGTCGTTCTTCTATGTTGAAGCGTTCGTTTCCAGTAACAGTTTGAATTTTTAGGTTTCACTCTGTTTTCTCCTATATTGATAGATGTATTTGGAACTCTAAATCCAACACGGTTTGTGCTAGCTTCTTGAAACTTGACACAATAAAGCAGTTTCACGTTCTATCTCTATGTTTTGTTTCCTCTTGATGTAGCCCTAAGCAGTGACTGGCGAGAAACACTTTCATGGAAAGGGGTTGCCAGGCTTCCCAAAATTACGAATCTCCAGAAATCTCAGCAAATATTTTTTCACCCAAACTGGATGATACTTTCAGGTAATGATCAGTACACTAAGGCGACTTGGTTCCCCAAATTTCGTTCTTCTATGTTGAAGCGTTCGTTTCCAGTAACAGTTTGAATTTTTAGGTTTCACTCTGTTTTCTCCTATATTGATAGATGTATTTGGAACTCTAAATCCAACACGGTTTGTGCTAGCTTCTTGAAACTTGACACAATAAAGTAGTTTCACGTTCTATCTCTATGTTTTGTTTCCTCTTGATGTAGCCCTAACAGTGACTGGCGAGAAACACTTTCATGGAAAGGGGTTGCCAGGCTTCCCAAAATTACGAATCTCCAGAAATCTCAGGAAATATTTTTTCACCCAAACAGGATGATACTTTCAGGTAATGATCAGTACACTAAGGCGACTTGGTTCCCCAAATTTCGTTCTTCTATGTTGAAGCGTTCGTTTCCAGTAACAGTTTGAATTTTTAGGTTTCACTCTGTTTTCTCCTATATTGATAGATGTATTTGGAACTCTAAATCCAACACGGTTTGTGCTAGCTTCTTGAAACTTGACACAATAAAGTAGTTTCACGTTCTATCTCTATGTTTTGTTTCCTCTTGATGTAGCCCTAAGCAGTGACTGGCGAGAAACACTTTCATGGAAAGGGGTTGCCAGGCTTCCCAAAATTACGAATCTCCAGAAATCTCAGCAAATATTTTTTCACCCAAACTGGATGATACTTTCAGGTAATGATCACTACACTAACGCGACTTGGTTCCCCAAATTTCGTTCTTCTATGTTGAAGCGTTCGTTTCCAGTAACAGTTTGAATTTTTAGGTTTCACTCTGTTTTCTCCTATATTGATAGATGTATTTGGAACTCTAAATCCAACACGGTTTGTGCTAGCTTCTTGAAACTTGACACAATAAAGCAGTTTCACGTTCTATCTCTATGTTTTGTTTCCTCTTGATGTAGCCCTAAGCAGTGACTGGCGAGAAACACTTTCATGGAAAGGGGTTGCCAGGCTTCCCAAAATTACGAATCTCCAGAAATCTCAGCAAATATTTTTTCACCCAAACTGGATGATACTTTCAGGTAATGATCAGTACACTAAGGCGACTTGGTTCCCCAAATGTCGTTCTTCTATGTTGAAGCGTTAGTTTCCAGTAACAGTTTGAATTTTTAGGTTTCACTCTGTTTTCTCCTATATTGATAGATGTATTTGGAACTCTAAATCCAACACGGTTTGTGCTAGCTTCTTGAAACTTGACACAATAAAGCAGTTTCACGTTCTATCTCTATGTTTTGTTTCCTCTTGATGTAGCCCTAACAGTGACTGGCGAGAAACACTTTCATGGAAAGGGGTTGCCAGGCTTCCCAAATATACGAATCTCCAGAAATCTCAGGAAATATTTTTTCACCCAAACAGGATGATACTTTCAGGTAATGATCAGTACACTAAGGCGACTTGGTTCCCCAAATTTCGTTCTTCTATGTTGAAGCGTTCGTTTCCAGTAACAGTTTGAATTTTTAGGTTTCACTCTGTTTTCTCCTATATTGATAGATGTATTTGGAACTCTAAATCCAACACGGTTTGTGCTAGCTTCTTGAAACTTGACACAATAAAGTAGTTTCACGTTCTATCTCTATGTTTTGTTTTCTCTTGATGTAGCCCTAACAGTGACTGGCGAGAAACACTTTCATGGAAAGGGGTTGCCAGGCTTCCCAAATATACGAATCTCCAGAAATCTCAGCAAATATTTTTTCACCCAAACAGGATGATACTTTCAGGTAATGATCAGTACACTAAGGCGACTTGGTTCCCCAAATTTCGTTCTTCTATGTTGAAGCGTTCGTTTCCAGTAACAGTTTGAATTTTTAGGTTTCACTCTGTTTTCTCCTATATTGATAGATGTATTTGGAACTCTAAATCCAACACGGTTTGTGCTAGCTTCTTGAAACTTGACACAATAAAGTAGTTTCACGTTCTATCTCTATGTTTTGTTTCCTCTTGATGTAGCCCTAAGCAGTGACTGGCGAGAAACACTTTCATGGAAAGGGGTTGCCAGGCTTCCCAAAATTACGAATCTCCAGAAATCTCAGCAAATATTTTTTCACCCAAACTGGATGATACTTTCAGGTAATGATCAGTACACTAAGGCGACTTGGTTCCCCAAATTTCGTTCTTCTATGTTGAAGCGTTCGTTTCCAGTAACAGTTTGAATTTTTAGGTTTCACTCTGTTTTCTCCTATATTGATAGATGTATTTGGAACTCAAAATCCAACAGGGTTTGTGCTAGCTTCTTGAAACTTGACACAATAAAGTAGTTTCACGTTCTATCTCTATGTTTTGTTTCCTCTTGATGTAGCCCTAACAGTGACTGGCGAGAAACACTTTCATGGAAAGGGGTTGCCAGGCTTCCCAAATATACGAATCTCCAGAAATCTCAGCAAATATTTTTTCACCCAAACAGGATGATACTTTCAGGTAATGATCAGTACACTAAGGCGACTTGGTTCCCCGAATTTCGTTCTTCTATGTTGAAGCGTTCGTTTCCAGTAACAGTTTGAATTTTTAGGTTTCACTCTTTTTCTCCTATATTGATAGATGTATTTGGAACTCTAAATCCAACACGGTTTGTGCTAGCTTCTTGAAACTTGACACAATAAAGCAGTTTCACGTTCTATCTCTATGTTTTGTTTCCTCTTGATGTAGCCCTAAGCAGTGACTGGCGAGAAACACTTTCATGGAAAGGGGTTGCCAGGCTTCCCAAAATTACGAATCTCCAGAAATCTCAGCAAATATTTTTTCACCCAAACTGGATGATACTTTCAGGTAATGATCAGTACACTAAGGCGACTTGGTTCCCCAAATGTCGTTCTTCTAAGTTGAAGCGTTCGTTTCCAGTAACAGTTTGAATTTTTAGGTTTCACTCTGTTTTCTCCTATATTGATAGATGTATTTGGAACTCTAAATCCAACACGGTTTGTGCTAGCTTCTTGAAACTTGACACAATAAAGCAGTTTCACGTTCTATCTCTATGTTTTGTTTCCTCTTGATGTAGCCCTAACAGTGACTGGCGAGAAACACTTTCATGGAAAGGGGTTGCCAGGCTTCCCAAATATACGAATCTCCAGAAATCTCAGGAAATATTTTTTCACCCAAACAGGATGATACTTTCAGGTAATGATCAGTACACTAAGGCGACTTGGTTCCCCAAATTTCGTTCTTCTATGTTGAAGCGTTCGTTTCCAGTAACAGTTTGAATTTTTAGGTTTCACTGTGTTTTCTCCTATATTGATAGATGTATTTGGAACTCTAAATCCAACATGGTTGGTGCTAGCTTCTTGAAACTTGACACAATAAAGTAGTTTCACGTTCTATCTCTATGTTTTGTTTCCTCTTGATGTAGTCCTAACAGTGACTGGCGAGAAACACTTTCATGGAAAGGGGTTGCCAGGCTTCCCAAATATACGAATCTCCAGAAATCTCAGCAAATATTTTTTCACCCAAACAGGATGATACTTTCAGGTAATGATCAGTACACTAAGGCGACTTGGTTCCCCAAATTTCGTTCTTCTATGTTGAAGCGTTCGTTTCCAGTAACAGTTTGAATTTTTACGTTTCACTCTGTTTTCTCCTATATTGATAGATGTATTTGGAACTCTAAATCCAACACGGTTTGTGCTAGCTTCTTGAAACTTGACACAATAAAGCAGTTTCACGTTCTATCTCTATGTTTTGTTTCCTCTTGATGTAGCCCTAAGCAGTGACTGGCGAGAAACACTTTCATGGAAAGGGTTTGCCAGGCTTCCCAAAATTACGAATCTCCAGAAATCTCAGCAAATATTTTTTCACCCAAACTGGATGATACTTTCAGGTAATGATCAGTACACTAAGGCGACTTGGTTCCCCAAATGTCGTTCTTCTATGTTGAAGCGTTCGTTTCCAGTAACAGTTTGAATTTTTAGGTTTCACTCTGTTTTCTCCTATATTGATAGATGTATTTGGAACTCTAAATCCAACACGGTTTGTGCTAGCTTCTTGAAACTTGACACAATAAAGCAGTTTCACGTTCTATCTCTATGTTTTGTTTCCTCTTGATGTAGCCCTAACAGTGACTGGCGAGAAACACTTTCATGGAAAGGGGTTGCCAGGCTTCCCAAATATACGAATCTCCATAAATCTCAGGAAATATTTTTTCACCCAAACAGGATGATACTTTCAGGTAATGATCAGTACACTAAGGCGACTTGGTTCCCCGAATTTCGTTCTTCTATGTTGAAGCGTTCGTTTCCAGTAACAGTTTGAATTTTTAGGTTTCACTCTGTTTTCTCCTATATTGATAGATGTATTTGGAACTCTAAATCCAACACGGTTTGTGCTAGCTTCTTGAAACTTGACACAATAAAGCAGTTTCACGTTCTATCTCTATGTTTTGTTTCCTCTTGATGTAGCCCTAAGCAGTGACTGGCGAGAAACACTTTCATGGAAAGGGGTTGCCAGGCTTCCCAAAATTACGAATCTCCAGAAATCTCAGCAAATATTTTTTCACCCAAACTGGATGATACTTTCAGGTAATGATCAGTACACTAAGGCGACTTGGTTCCCCAAATGTCGTTCTTCTATGTTGAAGCGTTCGTTTCCAGTAACAGTTTGAATTTTTAGGTTTCACTCTGTTTTCTCCTATATTGATAGATGTATTTGGAACTCTAAATCCAACACGGTTTGTGCTAGCTTCTTGAAACTTGACACAATAAAGCAGTTTCACGTTCTATCTCTATGTTTTGTTTCCTCTTGATGTAGCCCTAACAGTGACTGGCGAGAAACACTTTCATGGAAAGGGGTTGCCAGGCTTCCCAAATATACGAATCTCCAGAAATCTCAGGAAATATTTTTTCACTCAAACAGGATGATACTTTCAGGTAATGATCAGTACACTAAGGCGACTTGGTTCCCCAAATTTCGTTCTTCTATGTTGAAGCGTTCGTTTCCAGTAACAGTTTGAATTTTTAGGTTTCACTGTGTTTTCTCCTATATTGATAGATGTATTTGGAACTCTAAATCCAACATGGTTGGTGCTAGCTTCTTGAAACTTGACACAATAAAGTAGTTTCACGTTCTATCTCTATGTTTTGTTTCCTCCTGATGTAGCCCTAACAGTGACTGGCGAGAAACACTTTCATGGAAAGGGGTTGCCAGGCTTCCCAAATATACGAATCTCCAGAAATCTCAGCAAATATTTTTTTCACCCAAACAGGATGATACTTTCAGGTAATGATCAGTACACTAAGGCGACTTGGGTCCCCAAATGTCGTTCTTCTATGTTGAAGCGTTCGTTTCCAGTAACAGTTTGAATTTTTAGGTTTCACTCTGTTTTCTCCTATATTGATAGATGTATTTGGAACTCTAAATCCAACACGGTTTGTGCTAGCTTCTTGAAACTTGACACAATAAAGTAGTTTCACGTTCTATCTCTATGTTTTGTTTCCTCTTGATGTAGCCCTAAGCAGCGACTGGCGAGAAACACTTTCATGGAAAGGGGTTGCCAGGCTTCCCAAAATTACGAATCTCCAGAAATCTCAGCAAATATTTTTTCACCCAAACTGGATGACACTTTCAGGTAATGATCACTACACTAACGCGACTTGGTTCCCCAAATTTCGTTCTTCTATGTTGAAGCGTTCGTTTCCAGTAACAGTTTGAATTTTTAGGTTTCACTCTGTTTTCTCCTATATTGATAGATGTATTTGGAACTCTAAATCCAACACGGTTTGTGCTAGCTTCTTGAAACTTGACACAATAAAGCAGTTTCACGTTCTATCTCTATGTTTTGTTTCCTCTTGATGTAGCCCTAAGCAGTGACTGGCGAGAAACACTTTCATGGAAAGGGGTTGCCAGGCTTACCAAAATTACGAATCTCCAGAAATCTCAGCAAATATTTTTTCACCCAAACTGGATGATACTTTTAGGTAATGATCAGTACACTAAGGCGACTTGGTTCCCCAAATGTCGTTCTTCTATGTTGAAGCGTTCGTTTCCAGTAACAGTTTGAATTTTTAGGTTTCACTCTGTTTTCTCCTATATTGATAGATGTATTTGGAACTCTAAATCCAACACGGTTTGTGCTAGCTTCTTGAAACTTGACACAATAAAGTAATTTCACGTTCTATCTCTATGTTTTGTTTCCTCTTGATGTAGCCCCAAGCAGTGACTGAGGAGAAACACTTTCATGGAAAGGGGTTGCCAAGCTTCCTAAAATTACAAATCTCCAGAAATCTCAGCAAATATTTTTTCACCCAAACTGGATGATACTTTCAGGTAATGATCAGTACACTAAGGCGACTTGGTTCCCCAAATTTCGTTCTTCTATTTTGAAGCGTTCGTTTCCAGTAACAGTTTGAATTTTTAGGTTTCGCTCTGTTTTCTCCTATATTGATAGATGTATTTGGAACTCCAAATCCAACAGGGTTTGTGCTAGCTTCTTGAAACTTGACACAATAAAGTAGTTTCACGTTCTATCTCTATGTTTTGTTTCCTCTTGATATAGCCCTAAGCAGTGACTGGCGATGAACACTTTCATGGAAAGGGGTGGCTTTCCAAAATTACGAATCTCCATAAATCTCAGCAAATATTTTTTCACCCAAACAGGATGATACTTTCAGGTAATGATCAGTACACTAAGGCGACTTGGTTCCCCAAATGTCGTTCTTCTATGTTGAAGCGTTCGTTTCCAGTAACAGTTTGAATTTGTAGGTTTCACTCTGTTTTCTCCTATATTGATAGATGTATTTGGAACTCTAAATCCAACACGGTTTGTGCTAGCTTCTTGAAACTTGACACAATAAAGTAGTTTCACGTTCTATCTCTATGTTTTGTTTCCTCTTGATGTAGCCCTAAGCAGTGACTGGCGAGAAACACTTTCATGGAAAGGGGTTGCCAGGCTTCCCAAAATTACGAATCTCCAGAAATCTCAGCAAATATTTTTTCACCCAAACTGGATGATACTTTCAGGTAATGATCAGTACACTAAGGCGACTTGGTTCCCCAAATTTCGTTCTTCTATGTTGAAGCGTTCGTTTCCAGTAACAGTTTGAATTTTTAGGTTTCACTCTGTTTTCTCCTATATTGATAGATGTATTTGGAACTCTAAATCCAACACGGTTTGTGCTAGCTTCTTGAAACTTGACACAATAAAGCAGTTTCACGTTCTATCTCTATGTTTTGTTTCCTCTTGATGTAGCCCCAAGCAGTGACTGGCGAGAAACACTTTCATGGAAAGGGGTTGCCAGGCTTCCCAAAATTACGAATCTCCAGAAATCTCAGCAAATATTTTTTCACCCAAACTGGATGATACTTTCAGGTAATGATCAGTACACTAAGGCGACTTGGTTCCCCAAATGTCGTTCTTCTATGTTGAAGCGTTCGTTTCCAGTAACAGTTTGAATTTTTAGGTTTCACTCTGTTTTCTCCTATATTGATAGATGTATTTGGAACTCTAAATCCAACACGGTTTGTGCTAGCTTCTTGAAACTTGACACAATAAAGTAATTTCACGTTCTATCTCTATGTTTTGTTTCCTCTTGATGTAGCCCCAAGCAGTGACTGAGAAGAAACACTTTCATGGAAAGGGGTTGCCAAGCTTCCTAAAATTACAAATCTCCAGAAATCTCAGCAAATATTTTTTCACCCAAACTGGATGATACTTTCAGGTAATGATCAGTACACTAAGGCGACTTGGTTCCCCAAATTTCGTTCTTCTATGTTGAAGCGTTCGTTTCCAGTAACAGTTTGAATTTTTAGGTTTCGCTCTGTTTTCTCCTATATTGATAGATGTATTTGGAACTCCAAATCCAACAGGGTTTGTGCTAGCTTCTTGAAACTTGACACAATAAAGTAGTTTCACGTTCTATCTCTATGTTTTGTTTCCTCTTGATGTAGCCCTAACAGTGACTGGCGAGAAACACTTTCATGGAAAGGGGTTGCCAGGCTTCCCAAATATACGAATCTCCAGAAATCTCAGCAAATATTTTTTCACCCAAACAGGATGATACTTTCAGGTAATGATCAGTACACTAAGGCGACTTGGTTCCCCAAATTTCGTTCTTCTATGTTGAAGCGTTCGTTTCCAGTAACAGTTTGAATTTTTAGGTTTCACTCTGTTTTCTCCTATATTGATAGATGTATTTGGAACTCTAAATCCAATACGGTTTGTGCTAGCTTTTTGAAACTTGACACAATAAAGCAGTTTCACGTTCTATCTCTATGTTTTGTTTCCTCTTGATGTAGCCCTAACAGTGACTGGCGAGAAACACTTTCATGGAAAGGGGTTGCCAGGCTTCCCAAATATACGAATCTCCAGAAATCTCAGGAAATATTTTTTCACCCAAACAGGATGATACTTTCAGGTAATGATCAGTACACTAAGGCGACTTGGTTCCCCAAATTTCGTTCTTCTATGTTGAAGCGTTCGTTTCCAGTAACAGTTTGAATTTTTAGGTTTCACTCTGTTTTCTCCTATATTGATAGATGTATTTGGAACTCTAAATCCAACACGGTTTGTGCTAGCTTCTTGAAACTTGACACAATAAAGTAGTTTCACGTTCTAACTCTATGTTTTGTTTCCTCTTGATGTAGCCCTAACAGTGACTGGCGAGAAACACTTTCATGGAAAGGGGTTGCCAGGCTTCCCAAATATACGAATCTCCAGAAATCTCAGCAAATATTTTTTCACCCAAACAGGATGATACTTTCAGGTAATGATCAGTACACTAAGGCGACTTGGTTCCCCAAATTTCGTTCTTCTATGTTGAAGCGTTCGTTTCCAGTAACAGTTTGAATTTTTAGGTTTCACTCTGTTTTCTCCTATATTGATAGATGTATTTGGAACTCTAAATCCAACACGGTTTGTGCTAGCTTCTTGAAACTTGACACAATAAAGTAGTTTCACGTTCTATCTCTATGTTTTGTTTCCTCTTGATGTAGCCCTAAGCAGTGACTGGCGAGAAACACTTTCATGGAAAGGGGTTGCCAGGCTTCCCAAAATTACGAATCTCCAGAAATCTCAGCAAATATTTTTTCACCCAAACTGGATGATACTTTCAGGTAATGATCACTACACTAACGCAACTTGGTTCCCCAAATTTCGTTCTTCTATGTTGAAGCGTTCGTTTCCAGTAACAGTTTGAATTTTTAGGTTTCACTCTGTTTTCTCCTATATTGATAGATGTATTTGGAACTCTAAATCCAACACGGTTTGTGCTAGCTTCTTGAAACTTGACACAATAGAGCAGTTTCACGTTCTATCTCTATGTTTCGTTTCCTCTTGATGTAGCCCTAACAGTGACTGGCGAGAAACACTTTCATGGAAAGGGGTTGCCAGGCTTCCCAAATATACGAATCTCCAGAAATCTCAGCAAATATTTTTTCACCCAAACAGGATGATACTTTCAGGTAATGATCAGTACACTAAGGCGACTTGGTTCCCCAAATTTCGTTCTTCTATGTTGAAGCGTTCGTTTCCAGTAACAGTTTGAATTTTTAGGTTTCACTCTGTTTTCTCCTATATTGATAGATGTATTTGGAACGCTAAATCCAACACGGTTTGTGCTAGCTTCTTGAAACTTGACACAATAAAGCAGTTTCACGTTCTATCTCTATGTTTTGTTTCCTCAGATGTAGCCCTAAGCAGTGACTGGCGAGAAACACTTTCATGGAAAGGGGTTGCCAGGCTTCCCAAAATTACGAATCTCCAGAAATCTCAGCAAATATTTTTTCACCCAAACTGGATGATACTTTCAGGTAATGATCAGTACACTAAGGCGACTTGGTTCCCCAAATGTTGTTCTTCTATGTTGAAGCGTTCGTTTCCAGTAACAGTTTGAATTTTTAGGTTTCACTCTGTTTTCTCCTATATTGATAGATGTATTTGGAACTCTAAATCCAACACGGTTTGTGCTAGCTTCTTGAAACTTGACACAATAAAGCAGTTTCACGTTCTATCTCTATGTTTTGTTTCCTCTTGATGTAGCCCTAAGCAGTGACTGGCGAGAAACACTTTCATGGAAAGGGGTTGCCAGGCTTCCCAAAATTACGAATATCCAGAAATCTCAGCAAATATTTTTTCACCCAAACTGGATGATACTTTCAGGTAATGATCAGTACACTAAGGCGACTTGGTTCCCCAAATGTCGTTCTTCTATGTTGAAGCGTTCGTTTCCAGTAACAGTTTGAATTTTTAGGTTTCACTCTGTTTTCTCCTATATTGATAGATGTATTTGGAACTCTAAATCCAACACGGTTTGTGCTAGCTTCTTGAAACTTGACACAATAGAGCAGTTTCACGTTCTATCTCTATGTTTTGTTTCCTCTTGATGTAGCCCTAACAGTGACTGGCGAGAAACACTTTCATGGAAAGGGGTTGCCAGGCTTCCCAAATATACGAATCTCCAGAAATCTCAGCAAATATTTTTTCACCCAAACAGGATGATACTTTCAGGTAATGATCAGTACACTAAGGCGACTTGGTTCCCCAAATTTCGTTCTTCTATGTTGAAGCGTTCGTTTCCAGTAACAGTTTGAATTTTTAGGTTTCACTCTGTTTTCTCCTATATTGATAGATGTATTTGGAACTCTAAATCCAACACGGTTTGTGCTAGCTTCTTGAAACTTGACACAATAAAGCAGTTTCACGTTCTATCTCTATGTTTTGTTTCCTCTTGATGTAGCCCTAAGCAGTGACTGGCGAGAAACACTTTCATGGAAAGGGGTTGCCAGGCTTCCCAAAATTACGAATCTCCAGAAATATCAGCAAATATTTTTTCACCCAAACTGGATGATACTTTCAGGTAATGATCAGTACACTAAGGCGACTTGGTTCCCCAAATGTCGTTCTTCTATGTTGAAGCGTTCGTTTCCAGTAACAGTTTGAATTTTTAGGTTTCACTCTGTTTTCTCCTATATTGATAGATGTATTTGGAACTCTAAATCCAACACGGTTTGTGCTAGCTTCTTGAAACTTGACACAATAAAGCAGTTTCACGTTCTATCTCTATGTTTTGTTTCCTCTTGATGTAGCCCTAACAGTGACTGGCGAGAAACACTTTCATGGAAAGGGGTTGCCAGGCTTCCCAAATATACGAATCTCCAGAAATCTCAGGAAATATTTTTTCACCCAAACAGGATGATACTTTCAGGTAATGATCAGTACACTAAGGCGACTTGGTTCCCCAAATTTCGTTCTTCTATGTTGAAGCGTTCGTTTCCAGTAACAGTTTGAATTTTTAGGTTTCACTCTGTTTTCTCCTATATTGATAGATGTATTTGGAACTCTAAATCCAACACGGTTTGTGCTAGCTTCTTGAAACTTGACACAATAAAGTAGTTTCACGTTCTAACTCTATGTTTTGTTTCCTCTTGATGTAGCCCTAACAGTGACTGGCGAGAAACACTTTCATGGAAAGGGGTTGCCAGGCTTCCCAAATATACGAATCTCCAGAAATCTCAGCAAATATTTTTTCACCCAAACAGGATGATACTTTCAGGTAATGATCAGTACACTAAGGCGACTTGGTTCCCCAAATTTCGTTCTTCTATGTTGAAGCGTTCGTTTCCAGTAACAGTTTGAATTTTTAGGTTTCACTCTGTTTTCTCCTATATTGATAGATGTATTTGGAACTCTAAATCCAACACGGTTTGTGCTAGCTTCTTGAAACTTGACACAATAAAGTAGTTTCACGTTCTATCTCTATGTTTTGTTTCCTCTTGATGTAGCCCTAAGCAGTGACTGGCGAGAAACACTTTCATGGAAAGGGGTTGCCAGGCTTCCCAAAATTACGAATCTCCAGAAATCTCAGCAAATATTTTTTCACCCAAACTGGATGATACTTTCAGGTAATGATCACTACACTAACGCGACTTGGTTCCCCAAATTTCGTTCTTCTATGTTGAAGCGTTCGTTTCCAGTAACAGTTTGAATTTTTAGGTTTCACTCTGTTTTCTCCTATATTGATAGATGTATTTGGAACTCCAAATCCAACAGGGTTTGTGCTAGCTTCTTGAAACTTGACACAATAAAGTAGTTTCACGTTCTATCTCTATGTTTTGTTTCCTCTTGATGTAGCCCTAAGCAGTGACTGGCGATGAACACTTTCATGGAAAGGGGTGGCTTTCCAAAATTACGAATCTCCAGAAATCTCAGCAAATATTTTTTCACCCAAACAGGATGATACTTTCAGGTAATGATCAGTACACTAAGGCGACTTGGTTCCCCAAATTTCGTTCTTCTATGTTGAAGCGTTCGTTTCCAGTAACAGTTTGAATTTTTAGGTTTCACTCTGTTTTCTCCTATATTGATAGATGTATTTGGAACTCTAAATCCAACACGGTTTGTGCTAGCTTCTTGAAACTTGACACAATAAAGTAGTTTCACGTTCTATCTCTATGTTTTGTTTCCTCTTGATGTAGCCCTAAGCAGTGACTGAGGAGAAACACTTTCATGGAAAGGGGTTGCCAGGCTTCCCAAAATTACGAATCTCCAGAAATCTCAGCAAATATTTTTTCACCCAAACTGGATGATACTTTCAGGTAATGATCAGTACACTAAGGCGACTTGGTTCCCCAAATGTCGTTCTTCTATGTTGAAGCGTTCGTTTCCAGTAACAGTTTGAATTTTTAGGTTTCACTCTGTTTTCTCCTATATTGATAGATGTATTTGGAACTCTAAATCCAACACGGTTTGTGCTAGCTTCTTGAAACTTGACACAATAAAGCAGTTTCACGTTCTATCTCTATGTTTTGTTTCCTCTTGATGTAGCCCTAAGCAGTGACTGGCGAGAAACACTTTCATGGAAAGGGGTTGCCAGGCTTCCCAAAATTACGAATCTCCAGAAATCTCAGCAAATATTTTTTCACCCAAACTGGATGATACTTTCAGGTAATGATCAGTACACTAAGGCGACTTGGTTCCCCAAATGTCGTTCTTCTATGTTGAAGCGTTCGTTTCCAGTAACAGTTTGAATTTTTAGGTTTCACTCTGTTTTCTCCTATATTGATAGATGTATTTGGAACTCTAAATCCAACACGGTTTGTGCTAGCTTCTTGAAACTTGACACAATAGAGCAGTTTCACGTTCTATCTCTATGTTTCGTTTCCTCTTGATGTAGCCCTAACAGTGACTGGCGAGAAACACTTTCATGGAAAGGGGTTGCCAGGCTTCCCAAATATACGAATCTCCAGAAATCTCAGCAAATATTTTTTCACCCAAACAGGATGATACTTTCAGGTAATGATCAGTACACTAAGGCGACTTGGTTCCCCAAATTTCGTTCTTCTATGTTGAAGCGTTCGTTTCCAGTAACAGTTTGAATTTTTAGGTTTCACTCTGTTTTCTCCTATATTGATAGATGTATTTGGAACGCTAAATCCAACACGGTTTGTGCTAGCTTCTTGAAACTTGACACAATAAAGCAGTTTCACGTTCTATCTCTATGTTTTGTTTCCTCAGATGTAGCCCTAAGCAGTGACTGGCGAGAAACACTTTCATGGAAAGGGGTTGCCAGGCTTCCCAAAATTACGAATCTCCAGAAATCTCAGCAAATATTTTTTCACCCAAACTGGATGATACTTTCAGGTAATGATCAGTACACTAAGGCGACTTGGTTCCCCAAATGTTGTTCTTCTATGTTGAAGCGTTCGTTTCCAGTAACAGTTTGAATTTTTAGGTTTCACTCTGTTTTCTCCTATATTGATAGATGTATTTGGAACTCTAAATCCAACACGGTTTGTGCTAGCTTCTTGAAACTTGACACAATAAAGCAGTTTCACGTTCTATCTCTATGTTTTGTTTCCTCTTGATGTAGCCCTAAGCAGTGACTGGCGAGAAACACTTTCATGGAAAGGGGTTGCCAGGCTTCCCAAAATTACGAATATCCAGAAATCTCAGCAAATATTTTTTCACCCAAACTGGATGATACTTTCAGGTAATGATCAGTACACTAAGGCGACTTGGTTCCCCAAATGTCGTTCTTCTATGTTGAAGCGTTCGTTTCCAGTAACAGTTTGAATTTTTAGGTTTCACTCTGTTTTCTCCTATATTGATAGATGTATTTGGAACTCTAAATCCAACACGGTTTGTGCTAGCTTCTTGAAACTTGACACAATAGAGCAGTTTCACGTTCTATCTCTATGTTTTGTTTCCTCTTGATGTAGCCCTAACAGTGACTGGCGAGAAACACTTTCATGGAAAGGGGTTGCCAGGCTTCCCAAATATACGAATCTCCAGAAATCTCAGCAAATATTTTTTCACCCAAACAGGATGATACTTTCAGGTAATGATCAGTACACTAAGGCGACTTGGTTCCCCAAATTTCGTTCTTCTATGTTGAAGCGTTCGTTTCCAGTAACAGTTTGAATTTTTAGGTTTCACTCTGTTTTCTCCTATATTGATAGATGTATTTGGAACTCTAAATCCAACACGGTTTGTGCTAGCTTCTTGAAACTTGACACAATAAAGCAGTTTCACGTTCTATCTCTATGTTTTGTTTCCTCTTGATGTAGCCCTAAGCAGTGACTGGCGAGAAACACTTTCATGGAAAGGGGTTGCCAGGCTTCCCAAAATTACGAATCTCCAGAAATATCAGCAAATATTTTTTCACCCAAACTGGATGATACTTTCAGGTAATGATCAGTACACTAAGGCGACTTGGTTCCCCAAATGTCGTTCTTCTATGTTGAAGCGTTCGTTTCCAGTAACAGTTTGAATTTTTAGGTTTCACTCTGTTTTCTCCTATATTGATAGATGTATTTGGAACTCTAAATCCAACACGGTTTGTGCTAGCTTCTTGAAACTTGACACAATAAAGCAGTTTCACGTTCTATCTCTATGTTTTGTTTCCTCTTGATGTAGCCCTAACAGTGACTGGCGAGATACACTTTCATGGAAAGGGGTTGCCAGGCTTCCCAAATATACGAATCTCCAGAAATCTCAGGAAATATTTTTTCACCCAAACAGAATGATACTTTCAGGTAATGATCAGTACACTAAGGCGACTTGGTTCCCCAAATTTCGTTCTTATATGTTGAAGCGTTCGTTTCCAGTAACAGTTTGAATTTTTAGGTTTCACTCTGTTTTCTCCTATATTGATAGATGTATTTGGAACTCTAAATCCAACACGGTTTGTGCTAGCTTCTTGAAACTTGACACAATAAAGTAGTTTCACGTTCTATCTCTATGTTTTGTTTCCTCTTGATGTAGCCCTAACAGTGACTGGCGAGAAACACTTTCATGGAAAAGGGGTTGCCAGGCTTCCCAAATATACGAATCTCCAGAAATCTCAGCAAATATTTTTTCACCCAAACAGGATGATACTTTCAGGTAATGATCAGTACACTAAGGCGACTTGGTTCCCCAAATTTCGTTCTTCTATGTTGAAGCGTTCGTTTCCAGTAACAGTTTGAATTTTTAGGTTTCACTCTGTTTTCTCCTATATTGATAGATGTATTTGGAACTCTAAATCCAACACGGTTTGTGCTAGCTTCTTGAAACTTGACACAATAAAGTAGTTTCACGTTCTATCTCTATGTTTTGTTTCCTCTTGATGTAGCCCTAAGCAGTGACTGGCGAGAAACACTTTCATGGAAAGGGGTTGCCAGGCTTCCCAAAATTACGAATCTCCAGAAATCTCAGCAAATATTTTTTCACCCAAACTGGATGATACTTTCAGGTAATGATCACTACACTAACGCGACTTGGTTCCCCAAATTTCGTTCTTCTATGTTGAAGCGTTCGTTTCCAGTAACAGTTTGAATTTTTAGGTTTCACTCTGTTTTCTCCTATATTGATAGATGTATTTGGAACTCTAAATCCAACACGGTTTGTGCTAGCTTCTTGAAACTTGACACAATAAAGCAGTTTCACGTTCTATCTCTATGTTTTGTTTCCTCTTGATGTAGCCCTAAGCAGTGACTGGCGAGAAACACTTTCATGGAAAGGGGTTGCCAGGCTTCCCAAAATTACGAATCTCCAGAAATCTCAGCAAATATTTTTTCACCCAAACTGGATGATACTTTCAGGTAATGATCAGTACACTAAGGCGACTTGGTTCCCCAAATGTCGTTCTTCTATGTTGAAGCGTTCGTTTCCAGTAACAGTTTGAATTTTTAGGTTTCACTCTGTTTTCTCCTATATTGATAGAAGTATTTGGAACTCTAAATCCAACACGGTTTGTGCTAGCTTCTTGAAACTTGACACAATAAAGCAGTTTCACGTTCTATCTCTATGTTTTGTTTCCTCTTGATGTAGCCCTAACAGTGACTGGCGAGAAACACTTTCATGGAAAGGGGTTGCCAGGCTTCCCAAATATACGAATCTCCAGAAATCTCAGGAAATATTTTTTCACCCAAACTGGATGATACTTTCAGGTAATGATCACTACACTAAGGCGACTTGGTTCCCCAAATGTCGTTCTTCTATGTTGAAGCGTTCGTTTCCAGTAACAGTTTGAATTTTTAGGTTTCACTCTGTTTTCTCCTATATTGATAGATGTATTTGGAACTCTAAATCCAACACGGTTTGTGCTAGCTTCTTGAAACTTGACACAATAAAGTAATTTCACGTTCTATCTCTATGTTTTGTTTCCTCTTGATGTAGCCCCAAGCAGTGACTGAGGAGAAACACTTTCATGGAAAGGGGTTGCCAAGCTTCCTAAAATTACAAATCACCAGAAATCTCAGCAAATATTTTTTAACCCAAACTGGATGATACTTTCAGGTAATGATCAGTACACTAAGGCGACTTGGTTCCCCAAATTTCGTTCTTCTATGTTGAAGCGTTCGTTTCCAGTAACAGTTTGAATTTTTAGGTTTCACTCTGTTTTCTCCTATATTGATAGATGTATTTGGAACTCCAAATCCAACACGGTTTGTGCTAGCTTCTTGAAACTTGACACAATAAAGTAGTTTCACGTTCTATCTCTATGTTTTGTTTCCTCTTGATGTAGCCCTAACAGTGACTGGCGAGAAACACTTTCATGGAAAGGGGTTGCCAGGCTTCCCAAATATACGAATCTCCAGAAATCTCAGGAAATATTTTTTCACCCAAACAGGATGATACTTTCAGGTAATGATCAGTACACTAAGGCGACTTGGTTCCCCAAATTTCGTTCTTCTATGTTGAAGCGTTCGTTTCCAGTAACAGTTTGAATTTTTAGGTTTCACTCTGTTTTCTCCTATATTGATAGATGTATTTGGAACTCTAAATCCAACACGGTTTGTGCTAGCTTCTTGAAACTTGACACAATAAAGTAGTTTCACGTTCTATCTCTATGTTTTGTTTCCTCTTGATGTAGCCCTAACAGTGACTGGCGAGAAACACTTTCATGGAAAGGGGTTGCCAGGCTTCCCAAATATACGAATCTCCAGAAATCTCAGGAAATATTTTTTCACCCAAACAGGATGATACTTTCAGGTAATGATCAGTACACTAAGGCGACTTGGTTCCCCAAATTTCGTTCTTCTATGTTGAAGCGTTCGTTTCCAGTAACAGTTTGAATTTTTAGGTTTCACTCTGTTTTCTCCTATATTGATAGATGTATTTGGAACTCTAAATCCAACACGGTTTGTGCTAGCTTCTTGAAACTTGACACAATAAAGTAGTTTCACGTTCTATCTCTATGTTTTGTTTCCTCTTGATGTAGCCCTAAGCAGTGACTGGCGAGAAACACTTTCATGGAAAGGGGTTGCCAGGCTTCCCAAAATTACGAATCTCCAGAAATCTCAGCAAATATTTTTTCACCCAAACTGGATGATACTTTCAGGTAATGATCACTACACTAACGCGACTTGGTTCCCCAAATTTCGTTCTTCTATGTTGAAGCGTTCGTTTCCAGTAACAGTTTGAATTTTTAGGTTTCACTCTGTTTTCTCCTATATTGATAGATGTATTTGGAACTCTAAATCCAACACGGTTTGTGCTAGCTTCTTGAAACTTGACACAATAAAGCAGTTTCACGTTCTATCTCTATGTTTTGTTTCCTCTTGATGTAGCCCTAAGCAGTGACTGGCGAGAAACACTTTCATGGAAAGGGGTTGCCAGGCTTCCCAAAATTACGAATCTCCAGAAATCTCAGGAAATATTTTTTCACCCAAACTGGATGATACTTTCAGGTAATGATCAGTACACTAAGGCGACTTGGTTCCCCAAATGTCGTTCTTCTATGTTGAAGCGTTCGTTTCCAGTAACAGTTTGAATTTTTAGGTTTCACTCTGTTTTCTCCTATATTGATAGATGTATTTGGAACTCTAAATCCAACACGGTTTGTGCTAGCTTCTTGAAACTTGACACAATAAAGCAGTTTCACGTTCTATCTCTATGTTTTGTTTCCTCTTGATGTAGCCCTAACAGTGACTGGCGAGAAACACTTTCATGGAAAGGGGTTGCCAGGCTTCCCAAATATACGAATCTCCAGAAATCTCAGGAAATATTTTTTCACCCAAACAGGATGATACTTTCAGGTAATGATCAGTACACTAAGGCGACTTGGTTCCCCAAATTTCGTTCTTCTATGTTGAAGCGTTCGTTTCCAGTAACAGTTTGAATTTTTAGGTTTCACTCTGTTTTCTCCTATATTGATAGATGTATTTGGAACTCTAAATCCAACACGGTTTGTGCTAGCTTCTTGAAACTTGACACAATAAAGTAGTTTCACGTTCTATCTCTATGTTTTGTTTCCTCTTGATGTAGCCCTAACAGTGACTGGCGAGAAACACTTTCATGGAAAGGGGTTGCCAGGCTTCCCAAATATACGAATCTCCAGAAATCTCAGCAAATATTTTTTCACCCAAACAGGATGATACTTTCAGGTAATGATCAGTACACTAAGGCGACTTGGTTCCCCAAATTTCGTTCTTCTATGTTGAAGCGTTCGTTTCCAGTAACAGTTTGAATTTTTAGGTTTCACTCTGTTTTCTCCTATATTGATAGATGTATTTGGAACTCTAAATCCAACACGGTTTGTGCTAGCTTCTTGAAACTTGACACAATAAAGTAGTTTCACGTTCTATCTCTATGTTTTGTTTCCTCTTGATGTAGCCCTAAGCAGTGACTGGCGAGAAACACTTTCATGGAAAGGGGTTGCCAGGCTTCCCAAAATTACGAATCTCCAGAAATCTCAGCAAATATTTTTTCACCCAAACTGGATGATACTTTCAGGTAATGATCACTACACTAACGCGACTTGGTTCCCCAAATTTCGTTCTTCTATGTTGAAGCGTTCGTTTCCAGTAACAGTTTGAATTTTTAGGTTTCACTCTGTTTTCTCCTATATTGATAGATGTATTTGGAACTCTAAATCCAACACGGTTTGTGCTAGCTTCTTGAAACTTGACACAATAAAGCAGTTTCACGTTCTATCTCTATGTTTTGTTTCCTCTTGATGTAGCCCTAAGCAGTGACTGGCGAGAAACACTTTCATGGAAAGGGGTTGCCAGGCTTCCCAAAATTACGAATCTCCAGAAATCTCAGGAAATATTTTTTCACCCAAACTGGATGATACTTTCAGGTAATGATCAGTACACTAAGGCGACTTGGTTCCACAAATGTCGTTCTTCTATGTTGAAGCGTTCGTTTCCAGTAACAGTTTGAATTTTTAGGTTTCACTCTGTTTTCTCCTATATTGATAGATGTATTTGGAACTCTAAATCCAACACGGTTTGTGCTAGCTTCTTGAAACTTGACACAATAAAGCAGTTTCACGTTCTATCTCTATGTTTTGTTTCCTCTTGATGTAGCCCTAACAGTGACTGGCGAGAAACACTTTCATGGAAAGGGGTTGCCAGGCTTCCCAAATATACGAATCTCCAGAAATCTCAGGAAATATTTTTTCACCCAAACAGGATGATACTTTCAGGTAATGATCAGTACACTAAGGCGACTTGGTTCCCCAAATTTCGTTCTTCTATGTTGAAGCGTTCGTTTCCAGTAACAGTTTGAATTTTTAGGTTTCACTCTGTTTTCTCCTATATTGATAGATGTATTTGGAACTCTAAATCCAACACGGTTTGTGCTAGCTTCTTGAAACTTGACACAATAAAGTAGTTTCACGTTCTATCTCTATGTTTTGTTTCCTCTTGATGTAGCCCTAAGCAGTGACTGGCGAGAAACACTTTCATGGAAAGGGGTTGCCAGGCTTCCCAAAATTACGAATCTCCAGAAATCTCAGCAAATATTTTTTCACCCAAACTGGATGATACTTTCAGGTAATGATCACTACACTAACGCGACTTGGTTCCCCAAATTTCGTTCTTCTATGTTGAAGCGTTCGTTTCCAGTAACAGTTTGAATTTTTAGGTTTCACTCTGTTTTCTCCTATATTGATAGATGTATTTGGAACTCTAAATCCAACACGGTTTGTGCTAGCTTCTTGAAACTTGACACAATAAAGCAGTTTCACGTTCTATCTCTATGTTTTGTTTCCTCTTGATGTAGCCCTAAGCAGTGACTGGCGAGAAACACTTTCATGGAAAGGGGTTGCCAGGCTTCCCAAAATTACGAATCTCCAGAAATCTCAGGAAATATTTTTTCACCCAAACTGGATGATACTTTCAGGTAATGATCAGTACACTAAGGCGACTTGGTTCCCCAAATGTCGTTCTTCTATGTTGAAGCGTTCGTTTCCAGTAACAGTTTGAATTTTTAGGTTTCACTCTGTTTTCTCCTATATTGATAGATGTATTTGGAACTCTAAATCCAACACGGTTTGTGCTAGCTTCTTGAAACTTGACACAATAAAGCAGTTTCACGTTCTATCTCTATGTTTTGTTTCCTCTTGATGTAGCCCTAACAGTGACTGGCGAGAAACACTTTCATGGAAAGGGGTTGCCAGGCTTCCCAAATATACGAATCTCCAGAAATCTCAGGAAATATTTTTTCACCCAAACAGGATGATACTTTCAGGTAATGATCAGTACACTAAGGCGACTTGGTTCCCCAAATTTCGTTCTTCTATGTTGAAGCGTTCGTTTCCAGTAACAGTTTGAATTTTTAGGTTTCACTCTGTTTTCTCCTATATTGATAGATGTATTTGGAACTCTAAATCCAACACGGTTTGTGCTAGCTTCTTGAAACTTGACACAATAAAGTAGTTTCACGTTCTATCTCTATGTTTTGTTTCCTCTTGATGTAGCCCTAACAGTGACTGGCGAGAAACACTTTCATGGAAAGGGGTTGCCAGGCTTCCCAAATATACGAATCTCCAGAAATCTCAGCAAATATTTTTTCACCCAAACAGGATGATACTTTCAGGTAATGATCAGTACACTAAGGCGACTTGGTTCCCCAAATTTCGTTCTTCTATGTTGAAGCGTTCGTTTCCAGTAACAGTTTGAATTTTTAGGTTTCACTCTGTTTTCTCCTATATTGATAGATGTATTTGGAACTCTAAATCCAACACGGTTTGTGCTAGCTTCTTGAAACTTGACACAATAAAGTAGTTTCACGTTCTATCTCTATGTTTTGTTTCCTCTTGATGTAGCCCTAAGCAGTGACTGGCGAGAAACACTTTCATGGAAAGGGGTTGCCAGGCTTCCCAAAATTACGAATCTCCAGAAATCTCAGCAAATATTTTTTCACCCAAACTGGATGATACTTTCAGGTAATGATCACTACACTAACGCGACTTGGTTCCCCAAATTTCGTTCTTCTATGTTGAAGCGTTCGTTTCCAGTAACAGTTTGAATTTTTAGGTTTCACTCTGTTTTCTCCTATATTGATAGATGTATTTGGAACTCTAAATCCAACACGGTTTGTGCTAGCTTCTTGAAACTTGACACAATAAAGCAGTTTCACGTTCTATCTCTATGTTTTGTTTCCTCTTGATGTAGCCCTAAGCAGTGACTGGCGAGAAACACTTTCATGGAAAGGGGTTGCCAGGCTTCCCAAAATTACGAATCTCCAGAAATCTCAGGAAATATTTTTTCACCCAAACAGGATGATACTTTCAGGTAATGATCAGTACACTAAGGCGACTTGGTTCCCCAAATGTCGTTCTTCTATGTTGAATGGTTCGTTTCCAGTAACAGTTTGAATTTTTAGGTTTCACTCTGTTTTCTCCTATATTGATAGATGTATTTGGAACTCTAAATCCAACACGGTTTGTGCTAGCTTCTTGAAACTTGACACAATAAAGCAGTTTCACGTTCTATCTCTATGTTTTGTTTCCTCTTGATGTAGCCTTAACAGTGACTGGCGAGAAACACTTTCATGGAAAGGGGTTGCCAGGCTTCCCAAATATACGAATCTCCAGAAATCTCAGGAAATATTTTTTCACCCAAACAGGATGATACTTTCAGGTAATGATCAGTACACTAAGGCGACTTGGTTCCCCAAATTTCGTTCTTCTATGTTGAAGCGTTCGTTTCCAGTAACAGTTTGAATTTTTAGGTTTCACTCTGTTTTCTCCTATATTGATAGATGTATTTGGAACTCTAAATCCAACACGGTTTGTGCTAGCTTCTTGAAACTTGACACAATAAAGTAGTTTCACGTTCTATCTCTATGTTTTGTTTCCTCTTGATGTAGCCCTAACAGTGACTGGCGAGAAACACTTTCATGGAAAGGGGTTGCCAGGTTTCCCAAATATACGAATCTCCAGAAATCTCAGCAAATATTTTTTGACCCAAACTGGATGATACTTTCAGGTAATGATCACTACACTAACGCGACTTGGTTCCCCAAATTTCGTTCTTCTATGTTGAAGCGTTCGTTTCCAGTAACAGTTTGAATTTTTAGGTTTCACTCTGTTTTCTCCTATATTGATAGATGTATTTGGAACTCTAAATCCAACACGGTTTGTGCTAGCTTCTTGAAACTTGACACAATAAAGCAGTTTCACGTTCTATCTCTATGTTTTGTTTCCTCTTGATGTAGCCCTAAGCAGTGACTGGCGAGAAACACTTTCATGGAAAGGGGTTGCCAGGCTTCCCAAAATTACGAATCTCCAGAAATCTCAGCAAATATTTTTTCACCCAAACTGGATGATACTTTCAGGTAATGATCAGTGCACTAAGGCGACTTGGTTCCCCAAATGTCGTTCTTCTATGTTGAAGCGTTCGTTTCCAGTAACAGTTTGAATTTTTAGGTTTCACTCTGTTTTCTCCTATATTGATAGATGTATTTGGAACTCTAAATCCAACACGGTTTGTGCTAGCTTCTTGAAACTTGACACAATAAAGCAGTTTCACGTTCTATCTCTATGTTTTGTTTCCTCTTGATGTAGCCCTAACTGTGACTGGCGAGAAACACTTTCATGGAAAGGGGTTGCCAGGCTTCCCAAATATACGAATCTCCAGAAATCTCAGGAAATATTTTTTCACCCAAACAGGATGATACTTTCAGGTAATGATCAGTACACTAAAGCGACTTGGTTCCCCAAATTTCGTTCTTCTATGTTGAAGCGTTCGTTTCCAGTAACAGTTTGAATTTTTAGGTTTCACTCTGTTTTCTCCTATATTGATAGATGTATTTGGAACTCTAAATCCAACACGGTTTGTGCTAGCTTCTTGAAACTTGACACAATAAAGTAGTTTCACGTTCTATCTCTATGTTTTGTTTCCTCTTGATGTAGCCCTAAGCAGTGACTGGCGAGAAACACTTTCATGGAAAGGGGTTGCCAGGCTTCCCAAAATTACGAATCTCCAGAAATCTCAGCAAATATTTTTTCACCCAAACTGGATGATACTTTCAGGTAATGATCACTACACTAACGCGACTTGGTTCCCCAAATGTCGTTCTTCTATGTTGAAGCGTTCGTTTCCAGTAACAGTTTGAATTTTTAGGTTTCACTCTGTTTTCTCCTATATTGATAGATGTATTTGGAACTCTAAATCCAACACGGTTTGTGCTAGCTTCTTGAAACTTGACACAATAAAGTAGTTTCACGTTCTATCTCTATGTTTTGTTTCCTCTTGATGTAGCCCTAAGCAGTGACTGGCGAGAAACACTTTCATGGAAAGGGGTTGCCAGGCTTCCCAAAATTACGAATCTCCAGAAATCTCAGCAAATATTTTTTCACCCAAACTGGATGATACTTTCAGGTAATGATCAGTACACTAAGGCGACTTGGTTCCCCAAATGTCGTTCTTCTATGTTGAAGCGTTCGTTTCCAGTAACAGTTTGAATTTTTAGGTTTCACTCTGTTTTCTCCTATATTGATAGATGTATTTGGAACTCTAAATCCAACACGGTTTGTGCTAGCTTCTTGAAACTTGACACAATAAAGTAATTTCACGTTCTATCTCTATGTTTTGTTTCCTCTTGATGTAGCCCCAAGCAGTGACTGAGGAGAAACACTTTCATGGAAAGGGGTTGCCAAGCTTCCTAAAATTACAAATCTCCAGAAATCTCAGCAAATATTTTTTAACCCAAACTGGATGATACTTTCAGGTAATGATCAGTACACTAAGGCGACTTGGTTCCCCAAATTTCGTTCTTCTATGTTGAAGCGTTCGTTTCCAGTAACAGTTTGAATTTTTAGGTTTCGCTCTGTTTTCTCCTATATTGATAGAGGTATTTGGAACTCTAAATCCAACACGGTTTGTGCTAGCTTCTTGAAACTTGACACAATAAAGTAGTTTCACGTTCTATCTCTATGTTTTGTTTCCTCTTGATGTAGCCCTAACAGTGACTGGCGAGAAACACTTTCATGGAAAGGGGTTGCCAGGCTTCCCAAATATACGAATCTCCAGAAATCTCAGGAAATATTTTTTCACCCAAACAGGATGATACTTTCAGGTAATGATCAGTACACTAAGGCGACTTGGTTCCCCAAATTTCGTTCTTCTATGTTGAAGCGTTCGTTTCCAGTAACAGTTTGAATTTTTAGGTTTCACTCTGTTTTCTCCTATATTGATAGATGTATTTGGAACTCTAAATCCAACACGGTTTGTGCTAGCTTCTTGAAACTTGACACAATAAAGCAGTTTCACGTTCTATCTCTATGTTTTGTTTCCTCTTGATGTAGCCCTAAGCAGTGACTGGCGAGAAACACTTTCATGGAAAGGGGTTGCCAGGCTTCCCAAAATTACGAATCTCCAGAAATCTCAGCAAATATTTTTTCACCCAAACTGGATGATACTTTCAGGTAATGATCAGTACACTAAGGCGACTTGGTTCCCCAAATGTCGTTCTTCTATGTTGAAGCGTTCGTTTCCAGTAACAGTTTGAATTTTTAGGTTTCACTCTGTTTTCTCCTATATTGATAGATGTATTTGGAACTCTAAATCCAACACGGTTTGTGCTAGCTTCTTGAAACTTGACACAATAAAGTAATTTCACGTTCTATCTCAATGTTTTGTTTCCTCTTGATGTAGCCCCAAGCAGTGACTGAGGAGAAACACTTTCATGGAAAGGGGTTGCCAAGCTTCCTAAAATTACAAATCTCCAGAAATCTCAGCAAATATTTTTTCACCCAAACTGGATGATACTTTCAGGTAATGATCAGTACACTAAGGCGACTTGGTTCCCCAAATGTCGTTCTTCTATGTTGAAGCGTTCGTTTCCAGTAACAGTTTGAATTTTTAGGTTTCGCTCTGTTTTCTCCTATATTGATAGATGTATTTGGAACTCCAAATCCAACAGGGTTTGTGCTAGCTTCTTGAAACTTGACACAATAAAGTAGTTTCACGTTCTATCTCTATGTTTTGTTTCCGCTTGATGTAGCCCTAACAGTGACTGGCGAGAAACACTTTCATGGAAAGGGGTTGCCAGGCTTCCCAAATATACGAATCTCCAGAAATCTCAGCAAATATTTTTTCACCCAAACAGGATGATACTTTCAGGTAATGATCAGTACACTAAGGCGACTTGGTTCCCCAAATTTCGTTCTTCTATGTTGAAGCGTTCGTTTCCAGTAACAGTTTGAATTTTTAGGTTTCACTCTGTTTTCTCCTATATTGATAGATGTATTTGGAACTCTAAATCCAACACGGTTTGTGCTAGCTTCTTGAAACTTGACACAATAAAGTAGTTTCACGTTCTATCTCTATGTTTTGTTTCCTCTTGATGTAGCCCTAAGCAGTGACTGGCGAGAAACACTTTCATGGAAAGGGGTTGCCAGGCTTCCCAAAATTACGAATCTCCAGAAATCTCAGCAAATATTTTTTCACCCAAACTGGATGATACTTTCAGGTAATGATCACTACACTAACGTGACTTGGTTCCCCAAATTTCGTTCTTCTATGTTGAAGCGTTCGTTTCCAGTAACAGTTTGAATTTTTAGGTTTCACTCTGTTTTCTCCTATATTGATAGATGTATTTGGAACTCTAAATCCAACACGGTTTGTGCTAGCTTCTTGAAACTTGACACAATAAAGCAGTTTCACGTTCTATCTCTATGTTTTGTTTCCTCTTGATGTAGCCCTAAGCAGTGACTGGCGAGAAACACTTTCATGGAAAGGGGTTGCCAGGCTTCCCAAAATTACGAATCTCCAGAAATCTCAGCAAATATTTTTTCACCCAAACTGGATGATACTTTCAGGTAATGATCAGTACACTAAGGCGACTTGGTTCCCCAAATGTCGTTCTTCTATGTTGAAGCGTTCGTTTCCAGTAACAGTTTGAATTTTTAGGTTTCACTCTGTTTTCTCCTATATTGATAGATGTATTTGGAACTCTAAATCCAACACGGTTTGTGCTAGCTTCTTGAAACTTGACACAATAAAGCAGTTTCACGTTCTATCTCTATGTTTTGTTTCCTCTTGATGTAGCCCTAACTGTGACTGGCGAGAAACACTTTCATGGAAAGGGGTTGCCAGGCTTCCCAAATATACGAATCTCCAGAAATCTCAGGAAATATTTTTTCACCCAAACAGGATGATACTTTCAGGTAATGATCAGTACACTAAAGCGACTTGGTTCCCCAAATTTCGTTCTTCTATGTTGAAGCGTTCGTTTCCAGTAACAGTTTGAATTTTTAGGTTTCACTCTGTTTTCTCCTATATTGATAGATGTATTTGGAACTCTAAATCCAACACGGTTTGTGCTAGCTTCTTGAAACTTGACACAATAAAGTAGTTTCACGTTCTATCTCTATGTTTTGTTTCCTCTTGATGTAGCCCTAAGCAGTGACTGGCGAGAAACACTTTCATGGAAAGGGGTTGCCAGGCTTCCCAAAATTACGAATCTCCAGAAATCTCAGCAAATATTTTTTCACCCAAACTGGATGATACTTTCAGGTAATGATCACTACACTAACGCGACTTGGTTCCCCAAATTTCGTTCTTCTATGTTGAAGCGTTCGTTTCCAGTAACAGTTTGAATTTTTAGGTTTCACTCTGTTTTCTCCTATATTGATAGATGTATTTGGAACTCTAAATCCAACACGGTTTGTGCTAGCTTCTTGAAACTTGACACAATAAAGCAGTTTCACGTTCTATCTCTATGTTTTGTTTCCTCTTGATGTAGCCCTAAGCAGTGACTGGCGAGAAACACTTTCATGGAAAGGGGTTGCCAGGCTTCCCAAAATTACGAATCTCCAGAAATCTCAGCAAATATTTTTTCACCCAAACTGGATGATACTTTCAGGTAATGATCAGTACACTAAGGCGACTTGGTTCCCCAAATGTCGTTCTTCTATGTTGAAGCGTTCGTTTCCAGTAACAGTTTGAATTTTTAGGTTTCACTCTGTTTTCTCCTATATTGATAGATGTATTTGGAACTCTAAATCCAACACGGTTTGTGCTAGCTTCTTGAAACTTGACACAATAAAGTAATTTCACGTTCTATCTCTATGTTTTGTTTCCTCTTGATGTAGCCCCAAGCAGTGACTGAGGAGAAACACTTTCATGGAAAGGGGTTGCCAAGCTTCCTAAAATTACAAATCTCCAGAAATCTCAGCAAATATTTTTTCACCCAAACTGGATGATACTTTCAGGTAATGATCAGTACACTAAGGCGACTTGGTTCCCCAAATTTCGTTCTTCTATGTTGAAGCGTTCGTTTCCAGTAACAGTTTGAATTTTTAGGTTTCGCTCTGTTTTCTCCTATATTGATAGATGTATTTGGAACTCCGAATCCAACAGGGTTTGTGCTAGCTTCTTGAAACTTGACACAATAAAGTAGTTTCACGTTCTATCTCTATGTTTTGTTTCCTCTTGATGTAGCCCTAACAGTGACTGGCGAGAAACACTTTCATGGAAAGGGGTTGCCAGGCTTCCCAAATATACGAATCTCCAGAAATCTCAGGAAATATTTTTTCACCCAAACAGGATGATACTTTCAGGTAATGATCAGTACACTAAGGCGACTTGGTTCCCCAAATTTCGTTCTTCTATGTTGAAGCGTTCGTTTCCAGTAACAGTTTGAATTTTTAGGTTTCACTCTGTTTTCTCCTATATTGATAGATGTATTTGGAACTCTAAATCCAACACGGTTTGTGCTAGCTTCTTGAAACTTGACACAATAAAGTAGTTTCACGTTCTATCTCTATGTTTTGTTTCCTCTTGATGTAGCCCTAACAGTGACTGGCGAGAAACACTTTCATGGAAAGGGGTTGCCAGGCTTCCCAAATATACGAATCTCCAGAAATCTCAGCAAATATTTTTTCACCCAAACTGGATGATACTTTCAGGTAATGATCACTACACTAACGCGACTTGGTTCCCCAAATTTCGTTCTTCTATGTTGAAGCGTTCGTTTCCAGTAACAGTTTGAATTTTTAGGTTTCACTCTGTTTTCTCCTATATTGATAGATGTATTTGGAACTCTAAATCCAACACGGTTTGTGCTAGCTTCTTGAAACTTGACACAATAAAGCAGTTTCACGTTCTATCTCTATGTTTTGTTTCCTCTTGATGTAGCCCTAAGCAGTGACTGGCGAGAAACACTCTCATGGAAAGGGGTTGCCAGGCTTCCCAAAATTACGAATCTCCAGAAATCTCAGCAAATATTTTTTCACCCAAACTGGATGATACTTTCAGGTAATGATCAGTACACTAAGGCGACTTGGTTCCCCAAATGTCGTTCTTCTATGTTGAAGCGTTCGTTTCCAGTAACAGTTTGAATTTTTAGGTTTCACTCTCTTTTCTCCTATATTGATAGATGTATTTGGGACTCTAAATCCAACACGGTTTGTGCTAGCTTCTTGAAACTTGACACAATAAAGCAGTTTCACGTTCTATCTCTATGTTTTGTTTCCTCTTGATGTAGCCCTAAGCAGTGACTGGCGAGAAATACTTTCATGGAAAGGGGTTGCCAGGCTTCCCAAAATTACGAATCTCCAGAAATCTCAGCAAATATTTTTTCACCCAAACTGGATGATACTTTCAGGTAATGATCAGTACACTAAGGCGACTTGGTTCCCCAAATGTCGTTCTTCTATGTTGAAGCGTTCGTTTCCAGTAACAGTTTGAATTTTTAGGTTTCACTCTGTTTTCTCCTATATTGATAGATGTATTTGGAACTCTAAATCCAACACGGTTTGTGCTAGCTTCTTGAAACTTGACACAATAAAGTAGTTTCACGTTCTATCTCTATGTTTTGTTTCCTCTTGATGTAGCCCTAACAGTGACTGGCGAGAAACACTTTCATGGAAAGGGGTTGCCAGGCTTCCCAAATATACGAATCTCCAGAAATCTCAGCAAATATTTTTTTCACCCAAACAGGATGATACTTTCAGGTAATGATCAGTACACTAAGGCGACTTGGTTCCCCAAATGTCGTTCTTCTATGTTGAAGCGTTCGTTTCCAGTAACAGTTTGAATTTTTAGGTTTCACTCTGTTTTCTCCCATATTGATAGATGTATTTGGAACTCTAAATCCAACACGGTTTGTGCTAGCTTCTTGAAACTTGACACAATAAAGCAGTTTCACGTTCTATCTCTATGTTTTGTTTCCTCTTGATGTAGCCCTAAGCAGTGACTGGCGAGAAACACTTTCATGGAAAGGGGTTGCCAGGCTTCCCAAAATTACGAATCTCCAGAAATCTCAGCAAATATTTTTTCACCCAAACTGGATGATACTTTCAGGTAATGATCACTACACTAACGCGACTTGGTTCCCCAAATTTCGTTCTTCTATGTTGAAGCGTTCGTTTCCAGTAACAGTTTGAATTTTTAGGTTTCACTCTGTTTTCTCCTATATTGATAGATGTATTTGGAACTCTAAATCCAACACGGTTTGTGCTAGCTTCTTGAAACTTGACACAATAAAGCAGTTTCACGTTCTATCTCTATGTTTTGTTTCCTCTTGATGTAGCCCTAAGCAGTGACTGGCGAGAAACACTTTCATGGAAAGGGGTTGCCAGGCTTCCCAAAATTACGAATCTCCAGAAATCTCAGCAAATATTTTTTCACCCAAACTGGATGATACTTTCAGGTAATGATCAGTACACTAAGGCGACTTGGTTCCCCAAATGTCGTTCTTCTATGTTGAAGCGTTCGTTTCCAGTAACAGTTTGAATTTTTAGGTTTCACTCTGTTTTCTCCTATATTGATAGATGTATTTGGAACTCTAAATCCAACACGGTTTGTGCTAGCTTCTTGAAACTTGACACAATAAAGTAATTTCACGTTCTATCTCTATGTTTTGTTTCCTCTTGATGTAGCCCCAAGCAGTGACTGAGGAGAAACACTTTCATGGAAAGGGGTTGCCAAGCTTCCTAAAATTACAAATCTCCAGAAATCTCAGCAAATATTTTTTCACCCAAACTGGATGATACTTTCAGGTAATGATCAGTACACTAAGGCGACTTGGTTCCCCAAATTTCGTTCTTCTATGTTGAAGCGTTCGTTTCCAGTAACAGTTTGAATTTTTAGGTTTCGCTCTGTTTTCTCCTATATTGATAGATGTATTTGGAACTCCGAATCCAACAGGGTTTGTGCTAGCTTCTTGAAACTTGACACAATAAAGTAGTTTCACGTTCTATCTCTATGTTTTGTTTCCTCTTGATGTAGCCCTAACAGTGACTGGCGAGAAACACTTTCATGGAAAGGGGTTGCCAGGCTTCCCAAATATACGAATCTCCAGAAATCTCAGGAAATATTTTTTCACCCAAACAGGATGATACTTTCAGGTAATGATCAGTACACTAAGGCGACTTGGTTCCCCAAATTTCGTTCTTCTATGTTGAAGCGTTCGTTTCCAGTAACAGTTTGAATTTTTAGGTTTCACTCTGTTTTCTCCTATATTGATAGATGTATTTGGAACTCTAAATCCAACACGGTTTGTGCTAGCTTCTTGAAACTTGACACAATAAAGTAGTTTCACGTTCTATCTCTATGTTTTGTTTCCTCTTGATGTAGCCGTAACAGTGACTGGCGAGAAACACTTTCATGGAAAGGGGTTGCCAGGCTACCCAAATATACGAATCTCCAGAAATCTCAGCAAATATTTTTTCACCCAAACTGGATGATACTTTCAGGTAATGATCACTACACTAACGCGACTTGGTTCCCCAAATGTCGTTCTTCTATGTTGAAGCGTTCGTTTCCAGTAACAGTTTGAATTTTTAGGTTTCACTCTGTTTTCTCCTATATTGATAGATGTATTTGGAACTCTAAATCCAACACGGTTTGTGCTAGCTTCTTGAAACTTGACACAATAAAGCAGTTTCACGTTCTATCTCTATGTTTTGTTTCCTCTTGATGTAGCCCTAAGCAGTGACTGGCGAGAAACACTTTCATGGAAAGGGGTTGCCAGGCTTCCCAAAATTACGAATCTCCAGAAATCTCAGCAAATATTTTTTCACCCAAACTGGATGATACTTTCAGGTAATGATCACTACACTAACGCGACTTGGTTCCCCAAATGTCGTTCTTCTATGTTGAAGCGTTCGTTTCCAGTAACAGTTTGAATTTTTAGGTTTCACTCTCTTTTCTCCTATATTGATAGATGTATTTGGGACTCTAAATCCAACACGGTTTGTGCTAGCTTCTTGAAACTTGACACAATAAAGCAGTTTCACGTTCTATCTCTATGTTTTGTTTCCTCTTGATGTAGCCCTAAGCAGTGACTGGCGAGAAACACTTTCATGGAAAGGGGTTGCCAGGCTTCCCAAAATTACGAATCTCCAGAAATCTCAGCAAATATTTTTTCACCCAAACTGGATGATACTTTCAGGTAATGATCAGTACACTAAGGCGACTTGGTTCCCCAAATGTCGTTCTTCTATGTTGAAGCGTTCGTTTCCAGTAACAGTTTGAATTTTTAGGTTTCACTCTGTTTTCTCCTATATTGATAGATGTATTTGGAACTCTAAATCCAACACGGTTTGTGCTAGCTTCTTGAAACTTGACACAATAAAGTAGTTTCACGTTCTATCTCTATGTTTTGTTTCCTCTTGATGTAGCCCTAACAGTGACTGGCGAGAAACACTTTCATGGAAAGGGGTTTCCAGGCTTCCCAAATATACGAATCTCCAGAAATCTCAGCAAATATTTTTTTCACCCAAACAGGATGATACTTTCAAGTAATGATCAGTACACTAAGGCGACTTGGTTCCCCAAATGTCGTTCTTCTATGTTGAAGCGTTCGTTTCCAGTAACAGTTTGAATTTTTAGGTTTCACTCTGTTTTCTCCTATATTGATAGATGTATTTGGAACTCTAAATCCAACACGGTTTGTGCTAGCTTCTTGAAACTTGACACAATAAAGCAGTTTCACGTTCTATCTCTATGTTTTGTTTCCTCTTGATGTAGCCCTAACAGTGACTGGCGAGAAACACTTTCATTGAAAGGGGTTGCCAGGCTTCCCAAATATACGAATCTCCAGAAATCTCAGCAAATATTTTTTCACCCAAACTGGATGATACTTTCAGGTAATGATCACTACACTAACGCGACTTGGTTCCCCAAATTTCGTTCTTCTATGTTGAAGCGTTCGTTTCCAGTAACAGTTTGAATTTTTAGGTTTCACTCTGTTTTCTCCTATATTGATAGATGTATTTGGAACTCTAAATCCAACACGGTTTGTGCTAGCTTCTTGAAACTTGACACAATAAAGCAGTTTCACGTTCTATCTCTATGTTTTGTTTCCTCTTGATGTAGCCCTAAGCAGTGACTGGCGAGAAACACTTTCATGGAAAGGGGTTGCCAGGCTTCCCAAAATTACGAATCTCCAGAAATCTCAGCAAATATTTTTTCACCCAAACTGGATGATACTTTCAGGTAATGATCAGTACACTAAGGCGACTTGGTTCCCCAAATGTCGTTCTTCTATGTTGAAGCGTTCGTTTCCAGTAACAGTTTGAATTTTTAGGTTTCACTCTGTTTTCTCCTATATTGATAGATGTATTTGGAACTCTAAATCCAACACGGTTTGTGCTAGCTTCTTGAAACTTGACACAATAAAGTAATTTCACGTTCTATCTCTATGTTTTGTTTCCTCTTGATGTAGCCCCAAGCAGTGACTGAGGAGAAACACTTTCATGGAAAGGGGTTGCCAAGCTTCCTAAAATTACAAATCTCCAGAAATCTCAGCAAATATTTTTTCACCCAAACTGGATGATACTTTCAGGTAATGATCAGTACACTAAGGCGACTTGGTTCCCCAAATTTCGTTCTTCTATGTTGAAGCGTTCGTTTCCAGTAACAGTTTGAATTTTTAGGTTTCGCTCTGTTTTCTCCTATATTGATAGATGTATTTGGAACTCCGAATCCAACAGGGTTTGTGCTAGCTTCTTGAAACTTGACACAATAAAGTAGTTTCACGTTCTATCTCTATGTTTTGTTTCCTCTTGATGTAGCCCTAAGCAGTGACTGGCGAGAAACACTTTCATGGAAAGGGGTTCCCAGGCTTCCCAAAATTACGAATCTCCAGAAATCTCAGCAAATATTTTTTCACCCAAACAGGATGATACTTTCAGGTAATGATCAGTACACTAAGGCGACTTGGTTCCCCAAATTTCGTTCTTCTATGTTGAAGCATTCGTTTCCAGTAACAGTTTGAATTTTTAGGTTTCACTCTGTTTTCTCCTATATTGATAGATGTATTTGGAACTCTAAATCCAACACGGTTTGTGCTAACTTCTTGAAACTTGACACAATAAAGTAGTTTCACGTTCTATCTCTATGTTTTGTTTCCTCTTGATGTAGCCCTAACAGTGACTGGTGAGAAACACTTTCATGGAAAGGGGTTGCCAGGCTTCCCAAAATTACGAATCTCCAGAAATCTCAGCAAATATTTTTTCACCCAAACAGGATGATACTTCCAGGTAATGATCAGTACACTAAGGCGACTTGGTTCCCCAAATTTCGTTCTTCTATGTTGAAGCATTCGTTTCCAGTAACAGTTTGAATTTTTAGGTTTCACTCTGTTTTCTCCTATATTGATAGATGTATTTGGAACTCTAAATCCAACACGGTTTGTGCTAGCTTCTTGAAACTTGAAACAATAAAGTAGTTTCACGATCTATCTCTATGTTTTGTTTCCTCTTGATGTAGCCCTAAGCAGTAACTGGCGATAAACACTTTCATGGAAAGGGGTGGCTTTCCAAAATTACGAATCTCCAGAAATCTCAGCAAATATTTTTTCACCCAAACTGGATGATACTTTCAGGTAATGATCACTACACTAACGCGACTTGGTTCCCCAAATGTCGTTCTTCTATGTTGAAGTGTTCGTTTCCAGTAACAGTTTGAATTTTTAGGTTTCACTCTGTTTTCTCCTATATTGATAGATGTATTTGGAACTCTAAATCCAACACGGTTTGTGCTAGCTTCTTGAAACTTGACGCAATAAAGCAGTTTCACGTTCTATCTCTATGTTTTGTTTCCTCTTGATGTAGCCCTAAGCAGTGACTGGCGAGAAACACTTTCATGGAAAGGGGTTGCCAGGCTTCCCAAAATTACGAATCTCCAGAAATCTCAGCAAATATTTTTTCACCCAAACTGGATGATACTTTCAGGTAATGATCAGTACACTAAGGCGACTTGGTTCCCCAAATGTCGTTCTTCTATGTTGAAGCGTTCGTTTCCAGTAACAGTTTGAATTTTTAGGTTTCACTCTGTTTTCTCCTATATTGATAGATGTATTTGGAACTCTAAATCCAACACGGTTTGTGCTAGCTTCTTGAAACTTGACACAATAAAGTAATTTCACGTTCTATCTCTATGTTTTGTTTCCTCTTGATGTAGCCCCAAGCAGTGACTGAGGAGAAACACTTTCATGGAAAGGGGTTGCCAAGCTTCCTAAAATTGCAAATCTCCAGAAATCTCAGCAAATATTTTTTCACCCAAACTGGATGATACTTTCAGGTAATGATCAGTACACTAAGGCGGCTTGGTTCCCCAAATTTCGTTCTTCTATGTTGAAGCGTTCGTTTCCAGTAACAGTTTGAATTTTTAGGTTTCACTCTGTTTTCTCCTATATTGATAGATGTATTTGGAACTCTAAATCCAACACGGTTTGTGCTAGCTTCTTGAAACTTGACACAATAAAGTAGTTTCACGTTCTATCTCTATGTTTTGTTTCCTCTTGATGTAGCCCTAACAGTGACTGGCGAGAAACACTTTCATGGAAAGTGGTTGCCAGGCTTCCCAAATATACGAATCTCCAGAAATCTCAGCAAATATTTTTTCACCCAAACAGGATGATACTTTCAGGTAATGATCAGTACACTAAGGCGACTTGGTTCCCCAAATTTCGTTCTTCTATGTTGAAGCGTTCGTTTCCAGTAACAGTTTGAATTTTTAGGTTTCACTCTGTTTTCTCCTATATTGATAGATGTATTTGGAACTCTAAATCCAACACGGTTTGTGCTAGCTTCTTGAAACTTGACACAATAAAGTAGTTTCACGTTGTATCTCTATGTTTTGTTTCCTCTTGATGTAGCCCTAAGCAGTGACTGGCGAGATACACTTTCATGGAAAGGGGTTGCCAGGCTTCCCAAAATTACGAATCTCCAGAAATCTCAGCAAATATTTTTTCACCCAAACTGGATGATACTTTCAGGTAATGATCACTACACTAACGCGACTTGGTTCCCCAAATTTCGTTCTTCTATGTTGAAGCGTTCGTTTCCAGTAACAGTTTGAATTTTTAGGTTTCACTCTGTTTTCTCCTATATTGATAGATGTATTTGGAACTCTAAATCCAACACGGTTTGTGCTAGCTTCTTGAAACTTGACACAATAAAGCAGTTTCACGTTCTATCTCTATGTTTTGTTTCCTCTTGATGTAGCCCTAAGCAGTGACTGGCGAGAAACACTTTCATGGAAAGGGGTTGCCAGGCTTCCCAAAATTACGAATCTCCAGAAATCTCAGCAAATATTTTTTCACCCAAACTGGATGATACTTTCAGGTAATGATCAGTACACTAAGGCGACTTGGTTCCCCAAATGTCGTTCTTCTATGTTGAAGCGTTCGTTTCCAGTAACAGTTTGAATTTTTAGGTTTCACTCTGTTTTCTCCTATATTGATAGATGTATTTGGAACTCTAAATCCAACAAGGTTTGTGCTAGCTTCTTGAAACTTGACACAATAAAGTAGTTTCACGTTCTATCTCTATGTTTTGTTTCCTCTTGATGTAGCCCTAAGCATTGACTGGCGAGAAACACTTTCATGGAAAGGGGTTGCCAGGCTTCCCAAAATTACGAATCTCCAGAAATCTCAGCAAATATTTTTTCACCCAAACTGGATGATACTTTCAGGTAATGATCACTACACTAACGCGACTTGGTTCCCCAAATTTCGTTCTTCTATGTTGAAGCGTTCGTTTCCAGTAACAGTTTGAATTTTTAGGTTTCACTCTGTTTTCTCCTATATTGATAGATGTATTTGGAACTCTAAATCCAACACGGTTTGTGCTAGCTTCTTGAAACTTGACACAATAAAGCAGTTTCACGTTCTATCTCTATGTTTTGTTTCCTCCTGATGTAGCCCTAAGCAGTGACTGGCGAGAAACACATTCATGGAGAGGGGTTGCCAGGCTTCCCAAAATTACGAATCTCCAGAAATCTCAGCAAATATTTTTTCACCCAAACTGGATGATACTTTCAGGTAATGATCAGTACACTAACGCGACTTGGTTCCCCAAATGTCGTTCTTCTAGGTTGAAGCGTTCGTTTCCAGTAACAGTTTGAATTTTTAGGTTTCACTCTGTTTTCTCCTATATTGATAGATGTATTTGGAACTCTAAATCCAACACGGTTTGTGCTAGCTTCTTGAAACTTGACACAATAAAGTAGTTTCACGTTCTATCTCTATGTTTTGTTTCCTCTTGATGTAGCCCTAACAGTGACTGGCGAGAAACACTTTCATGGAAAGGGGTTGCCAGGCTTCCCAAATATACCAATCTCCAGAAATCTCAGCAAATATTTTTTCACCCAAACAGGATGATACTTTCAGTTAATGATCAGTACACTAAGGCGACTTGGTTCCCCAAATTTCGTTCTTCTATGTTGAAGCGTTCGTTTCCAGTAACAGTTTGAATTTTTAGGTTTCACTCTGTTTTCTCCTATATTGATAGATGTATTTGGAACTCTAAATCCAACACGGTTTGTGCTAGCTTCTTGAAACTTGACACAATAAAGTAGTTTCACGTTCTATCTCTATGTTTTGTTTCCTCTTGATGTAGACCTAAGCAGTGACTGGCGATAAACATTTTCATGGAAAGGGGTGGCTTCCCAAAATTACGAATCTCCAGAAATCTCAGCAAATATTTTTTCACACAAACTGGATGATACTTTCAGGTAATGATCACTACACTAACGCGACTTGGTTCCCCAAATTTCGTTCTTCTATGTTGAAGCGTTCGTTTCCAGTAACAGTTTGAATTTTTAGGTTTCACTCTGTTTTCTCCTATATTGATAGATGTATTTGGAACTCTAAATCCAACACGGTTTGTGCTAGCTTCTTGAAACTTGACACAATAAAGCAGTTTCACGTTCTATCTCTATGTTTTGTTTCCTCTTGATGTAGCCCTAAGCAGTGACTGGCAAAAAACACTTTCATGGAAAGGGGTTGCCAGGCTTCCCAAAATTACGAATCTCCAGAAATCTCAGCAAATATTTTTTCACCCAAACTAGATGATACTTTCAGGTAATGATCAGTACACTAAGGCGACTTGGGTCCCCAAATGTCGTTCTTCTATGTTGAAGCGTTAGTTTCCAGTAACAGTTTGAATTTTTAGGTTTCACTCTGTTTTCTCCTATATTGATAGATGTATTTGGAACTCTAAATCCAACACGGTTTGTGCTAGCTTCTTGAAACTTGACACAATAAAGTAATTTCACGTTCTATCTCTATGTTTTGTTTCCTCTTGATGTAGCCCCAAGCAGTGACTGAGGAGAAACACTTTCATGGAAAGGGGTTGCCAAGCTTCCTAAAATTACGAATCTCCAGAAATCTCAGCAAATATTTTTTCACCCAAACTGGATGATACTTTCAGGTAATGATCACTACACTAACGCGACTTGGTTCCCCAAATTTCGTTCTTCTATGTTGAAGCGTTCGTTTCCAGTAACAGTTTGAATTTTTAGGTTTCACTCTGTTTTCTCCTATATTGATAGATGTATTTGGAACTCTAAATCCAACACGGTTTGTGCTAGCTTCTTGAAACTTGACACAATAAAGTAATTTCATGTTCTATCTCTATGTTTTGTTTCCTCTTGATGTAGCCCTAACAGTGATTGGCGAGAAACACTTTCATGGAAAGGGGTTGCCAGTCTTCCCAAATATACGTTCTCCAGAAATCTCAGGAAATATTTTTTCACCCAAACAGGATGATACTTTCAGGTAATGATCAGTACACTAAGGCGACTTGGTTCCCCAAATGTCGTTCTTCTATGTTGAAGCGTTCGTTTCCAGTAACAGTTTGAATTTTTAGGTTTCACTCTGTTTTCTCCTATATTGATAGATGTATTTGGAACTCTAAATCCAACACGGTTTGTGCTAGCTTCTTGAAACTTGACACAATAAAGTAGTTTCACGTTCTATCTCTATGTTTTGTTTCCTCTTGATGTAGCCCTAACAGTGACCGGCGAGAAACACTTTCATGGAAAGGGGTTGCCAGGCTTCCCAAATATACGAATCTCCAGAAATCTCAGGAAATATTTTTTCACCCAAACAGGATGATACTTTCAGGTAATGATCAGTACACTAAGGCGACTTGGTTCCCCAAATTTCGTTCTTCTATGTTGAAGCGTTCCCTTCCAGTAACAGTTTGAATTTTTAGGTTTCACTCTGTTTTCTCCTATATTGATAGATGTATTTGGAACTCTAAATCCAACACGGTTTGTGCTAGCTTCTTGAAACTTGACACAATAAAGTAGTTTCACGTTCTATCTCTATGATTTGTTTCCTCTTGATGTAGCCCTAAGCATTGACTGGCGAGAAACACTTTCGTGGAAAGGGGTTGCCAGGCTTCCCAAATATACGAATCTCCAGAAATCTCAGGAAATATTTTTTCACCCAAACAGGATGATACTTTCAGGTAATGATCAGTACACTAAGGCGACTTGGTTCCCCAAATGTCGTTCTTCTATGTTGAAGCGTTCGTTTCCAGTAACAGTTTGAATTTTTAGGTTTCACTCTGTTTTCTCCTATATTGATAGATGTATTTGGAACTCTGAATCCAACAAGGTTTGTGCTAGGTTCTTGAAACTTGACACAATAAAGTAGTTTCACGTTCTATCTCTATGTTTTGTTTCCTCTTGATGTAGCCCTAACAGTGACTGGCGAGAAACACTTTCATGGAAAGGGGTTGCCAGGCTTCCCAAATATACGAATCTCCAGAAATCTCAGGAAATATTTTTTCACCCAAACAGGATGATACTTTCAGGTAATGATCAGTACACTAAGGCGACTTGGTTCCCCAAATTTCGTTCTTCTATGTTGAAGCGTTCGTTTCCAATAACAGTTTGAATTTTTAGGTTTCGCTCTGTTTTCTCCTATATTGATAGATGTATTTGGAACTCTAAATCCAACACGGTTTGTGCTAGCTTCTTGAAACTTGACACAATAAAGTAGTTTCACGTTCTATCTCTATGTTTTGTTTCCTCTTGATGTAGCCCTAAGCAGTGACTGGCGAGAAACACTTTCATGGAAAGGGGTTGCCAGGCTTCCCAAAATTACGAATCTCCAGAAATCTCAGCAAATATTTTTTCACCCAAACAGGATGATACTTTCAGGTAATGATCAGTACACTAAGGCGACTTGGTTCCCCAAATTTCGTTCTTCTATGTTGAAGCGTTCGTTTCCAGTAACAGTTTGAATTTTTAGGTTTCACTCTGTTTTCTCCTATATTGATAGATGTATTTGTAACTCTAAATCCAACACGGTTTGTGCTAGCTTCTTGAAACTTGACACAATAAAGTAGTTTCACGTTCTATCTCTATGTTTTGTTTCCTCTTGATGTAGCCCCAAGCAGTGACTGAGGAGAAACACTTTCATGGAAAGGGGTTGCCAAGCTTCCTAAAATTACAAATCTCCAGAAATCTCAGCAAATATTTTTTCACCCAATCTGGATGATACTTTCAGGTAATGATCAGTACACTAACGCAACTTGGTTCCCCAAATTTCGTTCTTCTATGTTGAAGCGTTCGTTTCCAGTAACAGTTTGAATTTTTAGGTTTCACTCTGTTTTCTCCTATATTGATAGATGTATTTGGAACTCCAAATCCAACACGGTTTGTGCTAGCATCTTGAAACTTGACACAATCAAGTAGTTTCACGTTCTATCTCTATGTTTTGTTTCCTCTTGATGTAGCCCTAACAGTGACTGGCGAGAAACACTTTCATGGAAAGGGGTTGCCAGGCTTCCCAAAATTACGAATCTCCAGAAATCTCAGGAAATATTTTGTCACCCAAACAGGATGATACTTTCAGGTAATGATCAGTACACTAAGGCGACTTGGTTCCCCAAATTTCGTTCTTCTATGTTGAAGCGTTCGCTTCCAGTAACAGTTTGAATTTTTAGGTTTCACTCTGTTTTCTCCTATATTGATAGATGTATTTGGAACTCTAAATCCAACATGGTTTGTGCTAGCTTCTTGAAACTTGACACAATAAAGTAGTTTCACGTTCTATCTCTATGTTTTGTTTCCTCTTGATGTAGCCCTAAGCAGTGACTGGCGAGAAACACTTTCATGGAAAGGGGTTGCCAGGCTTCCCAAAATTATGAATCTCCAGAAATCTCAGCAAATATTTTTTCACCCAAACAGGATGATACTTTCCGGTAATGATCAGTACACTAAGGCGACTTGGTTCCCCAAATTTCGTTCTTCTATGTTGAAGCGTTCGTTTCCAGTAACAGTTTGAATTTTTAGGTTTCACTCTGTTTTCTCCTATATTGATAGATGTATTTGGAACTCTAAATTCAACACGGTTTGTGCTAGCTTCTGGAAACTTGACACAATAAAGCAGTTTCACGTTCTATCTCTATGTTTTGTTTCCACTTGATGTAGCCCTAAGCAGTGACTGGCAAAAAACACTTTCATGGAAAGGGGTTGCCAGGCTTCCCAAAATTACGAATCTCCAGAAATCTCAGGAAATATTTTTTCACCCAAACTGGATGATACTTTCAGGTAATGATCAGTACACTAAGGCGACTTGGTTCCCCAAATGTCGTTCTTCTATGTTGAAGCGTTCGTTTCCAGTAACAGTTTGAATTTTTAGGTTTCACTCTGTTTTCTCCTATATTGATAGATGTATTTGGAACTCTAAATCCAACACGGTTTGTGCTAGCTTCTTGAAACTTGACACAATAAAGTAATTTCACGTTCTATCTCTATGTTTTGTTTCCTCTTGATGTAGCCCCAAGCAGTGACTGAGGAGAAACACTTTCATGGAAAGGGGTTGCCAAGCTTCCTAAAATTACAAATCTCCAGAAATCTCAGCAAATATTTTTTCACCCAAACTGGATGATACTTTCAGGTAATGATCAGTACACTAAGGTGACTTGGTTCCCCAAATTTCGTTCTTCTATGTTGAAGCGTTCGTTTCCAGTAACAGTTTGAATTTTTAGGTTTCACTCTGTATTCTCCTATATTGATAGATGTATTTGGAACTCTAAATCCAACACGGTTTGTGCTAGCTTCTTGAAACTTGACACAATAAAGTAATTTCACGTTCTATCTCTATGTTTAGTTTCCTCTTGATGTAGCCCTAACAGTGATTGGCGAGAAACACTTTCATGGAAAGGGGTTGCCAGGCTTCCCAAATATACGAATCTCCAGAAATCTCAGGAAATATTTTTTCACCCAAACAGGATGATACTTTCAGGTAATGATCAGTACACTAAGGCGACTTGGTTCCCCAAATGTCGTTCTTCTATGTTGAAGCGTTCGTTTCCAGTAACAGTTTGAATTTTTAGGTTTCACTCTGTTTTCTCCTATATTGATAGATGTATTTGGAACTCTAAATCCAACACGGTTTGTGCTAGCTTCTTGAAACTTGACACAATAAAGTAGTTTCACGTTCTATCTCTATGTTTTGTTTCCTCTTGATGTAGCCCTAACAGTGACCGGCGAGAAACACTTTCATGGAAAGGGGTTGCCAGGCTTCCCAAATATACGAATCTCCAGAAATCTCAGGAAATATTTTTTCACCCAAACAGGATGATACTTTCAGGTAATGATCAGTACACTAAGGCGACTTGGTTCCCCAAATTTCGTTCTTCTATGTTGAAGCGTTCGCTTCCAGTAACAGTTTGAATTTTTAGGTTTCACTCTGTTTTCTCCTATATTGATAGATGTATTTGGAACTCTAAATCCAACACGGTTTGTGCTAGCTTCTTGAAACTTGACACAATAAAGTAGTTTCACGTTCTATCTCTATGTTTTGTTTCCTCTTGATGTAGCCTTAAGCAGTGACTGGCGAGAAACACTTTCATGGAAAGGGGTGGCTTCCCAAAATTACGAATCTCCAGAAATCGCAGCAAATATTTTTTCACCCAAACTGGATGATACTTTCAGGTAATGATCAGTACACTAAGGCGACTTGGTTCCCCAAATGTCGTTCTTCTATGTTGAAGCGTTCGTTTCCAGTAACAGTTTGAATTTTTAGGTTTCACTCTGTTTTCTCCTATATTGATAGAGGTATTTGGAACTCTGAATCCAACACGGTTTGTGCTAGCTTCTTGAAACTTGACACAATAAAGTAGTTTCACGTTCTATCTCTATGTTTTGTTTCCTCTTGATGTAGCCCTAACAGTGACTGGCGAGAAACACTTTCATGGAAAGTGGTTGCCAGGCTTCCCAAATATACGAATCTCCAGAAATCTCAGCAAATATTTTTTCACCCAAACAGGATGATACTTTCAGGTAATGATCAGTACACTAAGGCGACTTGGTTCCCCAAATTTCGTTCTTCTATGTTGAAGCGTTCGTTTCCAGTAACAGTTTGAATTTTTAGGTTTCACTCTGTTTTCTCCTATATTGATAGATGTATTTGGAACTCTAAATCCAACACGGTTTGTGCTAGCTTCTTGAAACTTGACACAATAAAGTAGTTTCACGTTCTATCTCTATGTTTTGTTTCCTCTTGATGTAGCCCTAAGCAGTGACTGGCGATAAACAATTACATGGAAAGGGGTGGCTTCCCAAAATTACGAATCTCCAGAAATCTCAGCAAATATTTTTTCACCCAAACTGGATGATACTTTCAGGTAATGATCACTACACTAACGCGACTTGGTTCCCCAAATTTCGTTTTTCTATGTTGAAGCGTTCGTTTCCAGTAACAGTTTGAATTTTTAGGTTTCACTCTGTTTTCTCCTATATTGATAGATGTATTTGGAACTCTAAATCCAACACGGTTTGTGCTAGCTTCTGGAAACTTGACACAATAAAGCAGTTTCACGTTCTATCTCTATGTTTTGTTTCCTCTTGATGTAGCCCTAAGCAGTGACTGGCAAAAAACACTTTCATGGAAAGGGGTTGCCAGGCTTCCCAAAATTACGAATCTCCAGAAATCTCAGCAAATATTTTTTCACCCAAACTGGATGATACTTTCAGGTAATGATCAGTACACTAAGGCGACTTGGTTCCCCAAATGTCGTTCTTCTATGTTGAAGCGTTCGTTTCCAGTAACAGTTTGAATTTTTAGGTTTCACTCTGTTTTCTCCTATATTGATAGATGTATTTGGAACTCTAAATCCAACACGGTTTGTGCTAGCTTCTTGAAACTTGACACAATAAAGTAATTTCACGTTCTATCTCTATGTTTTGTTTCCTCTTGATGTAGCCCCAAGCAGTGACTGAGGAGAAACACTTTCATGGAAAGGGGTTGCCAAGCTTCCTAAAATTACAAATCTCCAGAAATCTCAGCAAATATTTTTTCACCCAAACTGGATGATACTTTCAGGTAATGATCAGTACACTAAGGCGACTTGGTTCCCCAAATTTCGTTCTTCTATGTTGAAGCGTTCGTTTCCAGTAACAGTTTGAATTTTTAGGTTTCACTCTGTTTTCTCCTATATTGATAGATGTATTTGGAACTCTAAATCCAACACGGTTTGTGCTAGCTTCTTGAAACTTGACACAATAAAGTAGTTTCACGTTCTATCTCTATGTTTTGTTTCCTCTTGATGTAGCCCTAACAGTGACCGGCGAGAAACACTTTCATGGAAAGGGGTTGCCAGGCTTCCCAAATATACGAATCTCCAGAAACCTCAGGAAATATTTTTTCACCCAAACAGGATGATACTTTCAGGTAATGATCAGTACACTAAGGCGACTTGGTTCCCCAAATTTCGTTCTTCTATGTTGAAGCGTTCGCTTCCAGTAACAGTTTGAATTTTTAGGTTTCACTCTGTTTTCTCCTATATTGATAGATGTATTTGGAACTCTAAATCCAACACGGTTTGTGCTAGCTTCTTGAAACTTGACACAATAAAGTAGTTTCACGTTCTATCTCTATGTTTTGTTTCCTCTTGATGTAGCCCTAACAGTGACTGGCGAGAAACACTTTCATGGAAAGGGGTTGCCAGGCTTCCCAAATATACGAATCTCCAGAAATCTCAGCAAATATTTTTTCACCCAAACAGGATGATACTTTCAGGTAATGATCAGTACACTAAGGTGACTTGGTTCCCCAAATTTCGTTCTTCTATGTTGAAGCGTTCGTTTCCAGTAACAGTTTGAATTTTTAGGTTTCACTCTGTTTTCTCCTATATTGATAGATGTATTTGGAACTCTGAATCCAACAAGGTTTGTGCTAGGTTCTTGAAACTTGACACAATAAAGTAGTTTCATGTTCTATCTCTATGTTTTGTTTCCTCTTGATGTAGCCCTAACAGTGACTGGCGAGAAACACTTTCATGGAAAGGGGTTGCCAGGCTTCCCAAATATACGAATCTCCAGAAATCTCAGGAAATATTTTTTCACCCAAACTGGATGATACTTTCAGGTAATGATCAGTACACTAAGGCGACTTGGTTCCCCAAATTTCGTTCTTCTATGTTGAAGCGTTCGTTTCCAATAACAGTTTGAATTTTTAGGTTTCGCTCTGTTTTCTCCTATATTGATAGATGTATTTGGAACTCTAAATCCAACACGGTTTGTGCTAGCTTCTTGAAACTTGACACAATAAAGTAATTTCACGTTCTATCTCTATGTTTTGTTTCCTCTTGATGTAGCCCAAGCAGTGACTGAGGAGAAACACTTTCATGGAAAGGGGTTGCCAAGCTTCCTAAAATTACAAATCTCCAGAAATCTCAGCAAATATTTTTTCACCCAAACTGGATGATACTTTCAGGTAATGATCAGTACACTAAGGCGACTTGGTTCCCCAAATTTCGTTCTTCTATGTTGAAGCGTTCGTTTCCAGTAACAGTTTGAATTTTTAGGTTTCACTCTGTTTTCTCCTATATTGATAGATGTATTTGGAACTCTAAATCCAACACGGTTTGTGCTAGCTTCTTGAAACTTGACACAATAAAGTAATTTCACGTTCTATCTCTATGTTTTGTTTCCTCTTGATGTAGCCCTAACAGTGATTGGCGAGAAACACTTTCATGGAAAGGGGTTGCCAGTCTTCCCAAATATACGAATCTCCAGAAATCTCAGGAAATATTTTTTCACCCAAACAGGATGATACTTTCAGGTAATGATCAGTACACTAAGGCGACTTGGTTCCCCAAATGTCGTTCTTCTTTGTTGAAGCGTTCGTTTCCAGTAACAGTTTGAATTTTTAGGTTTCACTCTGTTTTCTCCTATATTGATAGATGTATTTGGAACTCTAAATCCAACACGGTTTGTGCTAGCTTCTTGAAACTTGACACAATAAAGTAGTTTCACGTTCTATCTCTATGTTTTGTTTCCTCTTGATGTAGCCCTAACAGTGACCGGCGAGAAACACTTTCATGGAAAGGGGTTGCCAGGCTTCCCAAATATACGAATCTCCAGAAACCTCAGGAAATATTTTTTCACCCAAACAGGATGATACTTTCAGGTAATGATCAGTACACTAAGGCGACTTGGTTCCCCAAATTTCGTTCTTCTATGTTGAAGCGTTCGCTTCCAGTAACAGTTTGAATTTTTAGGTTTCACTCGGTTTTCTCCTATATTGATAGATGTATTTGGAACTCTAAATCCAACACGGTTTGTGCTAGCTTCTTGAAACTTGACACAATAAAGTAGTTTCACGTTCTATCTCTATGTTTTGTTTCCTCTTGATGTAGCCCTAACAGTGACTGGCGAGAAACACTTTCATGGAAAGGGGTTGCCAGGCTTCCCAAATATACGAATCTCCAGAAATCTCAGCAAATATTTTTTCACCCAAACAGGATGATACTTTCAGGTAATGATCAGTACACTAAGGCGACTTGGTTCCCCAAATTTCGTTCTTCTATGTTGAAGCGTTCGTTTCCAGTAACAGTTTGAATTTTTAGGTTTCACTCTGTTTTCTCCTATATTGATAGATGTATTTGGAACTCTGAATCCAACAAGGTTTGTGCTAGGTTCTTGAAACTTGACACAATAAAGTAGTTTCACGTTCTATCTCTATGTTTTGTTTCCTCTTGATGTAGCCCTAACAGTGACTGGCGAGAAACACTTTCATGGAAAGGGGTTGCCAGGCTTCCCAAATATACGAATCTCCAGAAATCTCAGGAAATATTTTTTCACCCAAACTGGATGATACTTTCAGGTAATGATCAGTACACTAAGGCGACTTGGTTCCCCAAATTTCGTTCTTCTATGTTGAAGCGTTCGTTTCCAATAACAGTTTGAATTTTTAGGTTTCGCTCTGTTTTCTCCTATATTGATAGATGTATTTGGAACTCTAAATCCAACACGGTTTGTGCTAGCTTCTTGAAACTTGACACAATAAAGTAGTTTCACGTTCTATCTCTATGTTTTGTTTCCTCTTGATGTAGCCCTAAGCAGTGACTGGCGAGAAACACTTTCATGGAAAGGGGTTGCCAGGCTTCCCAAAATTACGAATCTCCAGAAATCACAGCAAATATTTTTTCACCCAAACTGGATGATACTTTCAGGTAATGATCAGTACACTAAGGCGACTTGGTTCCCCAAATTTCGTTCTTCTATGTTGAAGCGTTCGTTTCCAGTAACAGTTTGAATTTTTAGGTTTCACTCTGTTTTCTCCTATATTGATAGATGTATTTGGAACTCTAAATCCAACACGGTTTGTGCTAGCTTCTTGAAACTTGACACAATAAAGTAATTTCACGTTCTATCTCTATGTTTTGTTTCCTCTTGATGTAGCCCCAAGCAGTGACTGAGGAGAAACACTTTCATGGAAAGGGGTTGCCAAGCGTCCTAAAATTACAAATCTCCAGAAATCTCAGCAAATATTTTTTCACCCAAACTGGATGATACTTTCAGGTAATGATCAGTACACTAACGCGACTTGGTTCCCCAAATTTCGTTCTTCTATGTTGAAGCGTTCGTTTCCAGTAACAGTTTGAATTTTTAGGTTTCGCTCTGTTTTCTCCTATATTGATAGATGTATTTGGAACTCCAAATCCAACACGGTTTGTGCTAGCTTCTTGAAACTTGACACAATAAAGTAGTTTCACGTTCTATCTCTATGTTTTGTTTCCTCTTGATGTAGCCCTAACAGTGACTGGCGAGAAACACTTTCATGGAAAGGGGTTGCCAGGCTTCCCAAAATTACGAATCTCCAGAAATCTCAGGAAATATTTTGTCACCCAAACAGGATGATACTTTCAGGTAATGATCAGTACACTAAGGCGACTTGGTTCCCCAAATTTCGTTCTTCTATGTTGAAGCGTTCGCTTCCAGTAACAGTTTGAATTTTTAGGTTTCACTCTGTTTTCTCCTATATTGATAGATGTATTTGGAACTCTAAATCCAACACGGTTTGTGCTAGCTTCTTGAAACTTGACACAATAAAGTAGTTTCACGTTCTATCTCTATGTTTTGTTTCCTCTTGATGTAGCCCTAATCATTGACTGGCGAGAAACACTTTCATGGAAAGGGGTGGCTTCCCAAAATTACGAATCTCCAGAAATCTCAGCAAATATTTTTTCACCCAAACTGGATGATACTTTCAGGTAATGATCACTACACTAACGCGACTTGGTTCCCCAAATGTCGTTCTTCTATGTTGAAGCGTTCGTTTCCAGTAACAGTTTGAATTTTTAGGTTTCACTCTGTTTTCTCCTATATTGATAGATGTATTTGGAACTCTAAATCCAACACGGTTTGTGCTAGCTTCTGGAAACTTGACACAATAAAGCAGTTTCACGTTCTATCTCTATGTTTTGTTTCCTCTTGATGTAGCCCTAAGCAGTGACTGGCAAAAAACACTTTCATGGAAAGGGGTTGCCAGGCTTCCCAAAATTACGAATCTCCAGAAATCTCAGCAAATATTTTTTCACCCAAACTGGATGATACTTTCAGGTAATGATCAGTACACTAAGGCGACTTGGTTCCCCAAATTTCGTTCTTCTATGTTGAAGCGTTCATTTCCAGTAACAGTTTGAATTTTTAGGTTTCACTCTGTTTTCTCCTATATTGATAGATGTATTTGGAACTCTAAATCCAACACGGTTTGTGCTAGCTTCTTGAAACTTGACACAATAAAGTAATTTCACGTTCTATCTCTATGTTTTGTTTCCTCTTGATGTAGCCCCAAGCAGTGACTGAGGAGAAACACTTTCATGGAAAGGGGTTGCCAAGCTTCCTAAAATTACAAATCTCCAGAAATCTCAGCAAATATTTTTTCACCCAAACTGGATGATACTTTCAGGTAATGATCAGTACACTAAGGCGACTTGGTTCCCCAAATTTCGTTCTTCTATGTTGAAGCGTTCGTTTCCAGTAACAGTTTGAATTTTTAGGTTTCACTCTGTATTCTCCTATATTGATAGATGTATTTGGAACTCTAAATCCAACACGGTTTGTGCTAGCTTCTTGAAACTTGACACAATAAAGTAATTTCACGTTCTATCTCTATGTTTTGTTTCCTCTTGATGTAGCCCTAACAGTGATTGGCGAGAAACACTTTCATGGAAAGGGGTTGCCAGTCTTCCCAAATATACGAATCTCCAGAAATCTCAGGAAATATTTTTTCACCCAAACAGGATGATACTTTCAGGTAATGATCAGTACACTAAGGCGACTTGGTTCCCCAAATGTCGTTCTTCTATGTTGAAGCGTTCGTTTCCAGTAACAGTTTGAATTTTTAGGTTTCACTCTGTTTTCTCCTATATTGATAGATGTATTTGGAACTCTAAATCCAACACGGTTTGTGCTAGCTTCTTGAAACTTGACACAATAAAGTAGTTTCACGTTCTATCTCTATGTTTTGTTTCCTCTTGATATAGCCCTAACAGTGACCGGCGAGAAACACTTTCATGGAAAGGGGTTGCCAGGCTTCCCAAATATACGGATCTCCAGAAATCTCAGGAAATATTTTTTCACCCAAACAGGATGATACTTTCAGGTAATGATCAGTACACTAAGGCGACTTGGTTCCCCAAATTTCGTTCTTCTATGTTGAAGCGTTCGCTTCCAGTAACAGTTTGAATTTTTAGGTTTCACTCTGTTTTCTCCTATATTGATAGATGTATTTGGAACTCTAAATCCAACACGGTTTGTGCTAGCTTCTTGAAACTTGACACAATAAAGTAGTTTCACGTTCTATCTCTATGTTTTGTTTCCTCTTGATGTAGCCCTAAGCAGTGACTGGCGAGAAACACTTTCATGGAAAGGGGTTGCCAGGCTTCCCAAAATTACGAATCTCCAGAAATCTCAGCAAATATTTTTTCACCCAAACAGGATGATACTTTCAGGTAATGATCAGTACACTAAGGCGACTTGGTTCCCCAAATTTCGTTCTTCTATGTTGAAGCGTTCGTTTCCAGTAACAGTTTGAATTTTTAGGTTTCACTCTGCTTTCTCCTATATTGATAGATGTATTTGGAACTCTAAATCCAACACGGTTTGTGCTAGCTTCTTGAAATTTGACACAATAAAGTAGTTTCACGTTCTATCTCTATGTTTTGTTTCCTCTTGATGTAGCCCTAACAGTGACTGGCGAGAAACACTTTCATGGAAAGGGGTTGCCAGGCTTCCCAAATATACGAATCTCCAGAAATCTCAGCAAATATTTTTTCACCCAAACAGGATGATACTTTCAGGTAATGATCAGTACACTAAGGCGACTTGGTTCCCCAAATTTCGTTCTTCTATGTTGAAGCGTTCGTTTCCAGTAACAGTTTGAATTTTTAGGTTTCACTCTGTTTTCTCCTATATTGATAGATGTATTTGGAACTCTAAATCCAACACGGTTTGTGCTAGCTTCTTGAAACTTGACACAATAAAGTAATTTCACGTTCTATCTCTATGTTTTGTTTCCTCTTGATGTAGCCCCAAGCAGTGACTGAGGAGAAACACTTTCATGGAAAGGGGTTGCCAAGCTTCCTAAAATTACAAATCTCCAGAAATCTCAGCAAATATTTTTTCACCCAAACTGGATGATACTTTCAGGTAATGATCAGTACACTAAGGCGACTTGGTTCCCCAAATTTTGTTCTTCTATGTTGAAGCGTTCGTTTCCAGTAACAGTTTGAATTTTTAGGTTTCACTCTGTTTTCTCCTATATTGATAGATGTATTTGGAACTCCAAATCCAACACGGTTTGTGCTAGCTTCTTGAAACTTGACACAATAAAGTAGTTTCACGTTCTATCTCTATGTTTTGTTTCCTCTTGATGTAGCCCTAACAGTGACTGGCGAGAAACACTTTCATGGAAAGGGGTTGCCAGGCTTCCCAAATATACGAATCTCCAGAAATCTCAGCAAATATTTTTTCACCCAAACAGGATGATACTTTCAGGTAATGATCAGTACACTAAGGCGACTTGGTTCCCCAAATTTCGTTCTTCTATGTTGAAGCGTTCGTTTCCAATAACAGTTTGAATTTTTAGGTTTCACTCTGTTTTCTCCTATATTGATAGATGTATTTGGAACTCTAAATCCAACACGGTTTGTGCTAGCTTCTTGAAACTTGACACAATAAAGTAGTTTCACGTTCTATCTCTATGTTTTGTTTCCTCTTGATGTAGCCCTAAGCAGTGACTGGCGAGAAACACTTTCATGGAAAGGGGTGGCTTCCCAAAATTACGAATCTCCAGAAATCGCAGCAAATATTTTTTCACCCAAACTGGATGATACTTTCAGGTAATGATCACTACACTAAGGCGACTTGATTCCCCAAATTTCGTTCTTCTATGTTGAAGCGTTCGTTTCCAGTAACAGTTTGAATTTTTAGGTTTCACTCTGTTTTCTCCTATATTGATAGATGTATTTGGAACTCTGAATACAACACGGTTTGTGCTAGCTTCTTGAAACTTGACACAATAAAGCAGTTTCACGTTCTATATCTATGTTTTGTTTCCTCTTGATGTAGCCCTAAGCAGTGACTGGCGAGAAACACTTTCATGGAAAGGGGTTGCCAGGGTTCCCAAAATTACGAATCTCCAGAAATCTCAGCAAATATTTTTTCACCCAAACTGGATGATACTTTCAGGTAATGATCAGTACACTAAGGCGACTTGGTTCCCCAAATGTCGTTCTTCTATGTTGAAGCGTTTGTTTCCAGTAACAGTTTGAATTTTTAGGTTTCACTCTGTTTTCTCCTATATTGATAGATGTATTTGGAACTCTAAATCCAACACGGTTTGTGCTAGCTTCTTGAAACTTGACACAATAAAGTAATTTCACGTTCTATCTCTATGTTTTGTTTCCTCTTGATGTAGCCCCAAGCAGTGACTGAGGAGAAACACTTTCATGGAAAGGGGTTGCCAAGCTTCCTAAAATTACAAATCTCCAGAAATCTCAGCAAATATTTTTTCACTCAAACTGGATGATACTTTCAGGTAATGATCAGTACACTAAGGCGACTTGGTTCCCCAAATTTCGTTTTTCTATGTTGAAGCGTTCGTTTCCAGTAACAGTTTGAATTTTTAGGTTTCACTCTGTTTTCTCCTATATTGATAGATGTATTTGGAACTCTAAATCCAACACGGTTTGTGCTAGCTTCTTGAAACTTGACACAATAAAGTAGTTTCACGTTCTATCTCTATGTTTTGTTTCCTCTTGATGTAGCCCTAAGCAGTGACTGGCGATGAACCCTTTCATGGAAAGGGGTGGCTTTCCAAAATTACGAATCTCCAGAAATCTCAGCAAATATTTTTTCACCCAAACTGGATGATACTTTCAGGTAATGATCACTACACTAACGCGACTTGGTTCCCCAAATGTCGTTCTTCTATGTTGAAGCGTTCGTTTCCAGTAACAGTTTGAATTTTTAGGTTTCACTCTGTTTTCTCCTATATTCATAGATGTATTTGGAACTCTAAATCCAACACGGTTTGTGCTAGCTTCTTGAAACTTGACACAATAAAGCAGTTTCACGTTCTATCTCTATGTTTTGTTTCCTCTTGATGTAGCCCTAAGCAGTGACTGGCGAGAAACACTTTCATGGAAAGGGGTTGCCAGGCTTCCCAAAATTACGAATCTCCAGAAATCTCAGCAAATATTTTTTCACCCAAACTGGATGATACTTTCAGGTAATGATCAGTACACTAAGGCGACTTGGTTCCCCAAATGTCGTTCTTCTATGTTGAAGCGTTCGTTTCCAGTAACAGTTTGAATTTTTAGGTTTCACTCTGTTTTCTCCTATATTGATAGATGTATTTGGAACTCTAAATCCAACACGGTTTGTGCTAGCTTCTTGAAACTTGACACAATAAAGTAGTTTCACGTTCTATCTCTATGTTTTGTTTCCTCTTGATGTAGCCCTAACAGTGACCGGCGAGAAACACTTTCATGGAAAGGGGTTGCCAGGCTTCCCAAATATACGGATCTCCAGAAATCTCAGGAAATATTTTTTCACCCAAACAGGATGATACTTTCATGTAATGATCAGTACACTAAGGCGACTTGGTTCCCCAAATTTCGTTCTTCTATGTTGAAGCGTTCGCTTCCAGTAACAGTTTGAATTTTTAGGTTTCACTCTGTTTTCTCCTATATTGATAGATGTATTTGGAACTCTAAATCCAACACGGTTTGTGCTAGCTTCTTGAAACTTGACACAATAAAGTAGTTTCACGTTCTATCTCTATGTTTTGTTTCCTCTTGGTGTAGCCCTAAGCAGTGACTGGCGAGAAACACTTTCATGGAAAGGGGTTGCCAGGCTTCCCAAAATTACGAATCTCCAGAAATCTCAGCAAATATTTTTTCACCCAAACAGGATGATACTTTCAGGTAATGATCAGTACACTAAGGCGACTTGGTTCCCCAAATTTCGTTCTTCTATGTTGAAGCGTTCGTTTCCAGTAACAGTTTGAATTTTTAGGTTTCACTCTGTTTTCTCCTATATTGATAGATGTATTTGGAACTCTAAATCCAACACGGTTTGTGCTAGCTTCTTGAAACTTGACACAATAAAGTAGTTTCACGTTCTATCTCTATGTTTTGTTTCCTCTTGACGTAGCCCTAACAGTGACTGGCGAGAAACACTTTCATGGAAAGGGGTTGCCAGGCTTCCCAAATATACGAATCTCCAGAAATCTCAGCAAATATTTTTTCACCCAAACAGGATGATACTTTCAGGTAATGATCAGTACACTAAGGCGACTTGGTTCCCCAAATTTCGTTCTTCTATGTTGAAGCGTTCGTTTCCAGTAACAGTTTGAATTTTTAGGTTTCACTCTGTTTTCTCCTATATTGATAGATGTATTTGGAACTCTAAATCCAACACGGTTTGTGCTAGCTTCTTGAAACTTGACACAATAAAGTAATTTCACGTTCTATCTCTATGTTTTGTTTCCTCTTGATGTAGCCCCAAGCAGTGACTGAGGAGAAACACTTTCATGGAAAGGGGTTGCCAAGCTTCCTAAAATTACAAATCTCCAGAAATCTCAGCAAATATTTTTTCACCCAAACTGGATGATACTTTCAGGTAATGATCAGTACACTAAGGCGACTTGGTTCCCCAAATTTCGTTCTTCTATGTTGAAGCGTTCGTTTCCAGTAACAGTTTGAATTTTTAGGTTTCACTCTGTATTCTCCTATATTGATAGATGTATTTGGAACTCTAAATCCAACACGGTTTGTGCTAGCTTCTTGAAACTTGACACAATAAAGTAGTTTCACGTTCTATCTCTATGTTTTGTTTCCTCTTGATGTAGCCCTAACAGTGACCGGCGAGAATCACTTTCATGGAAAGGGGTTGCCAGGCTTCCCAAATATACGGATCTCCAGAAATCTCAGGAAATATTTTTTCACCCAAACAGGATGATACTTTCAGGTAATGATCAGTACACTAAGGCGACTTGGTTCCCCAAATTTCGTTCTTCTATGTTGAAGCGTTCGCTTCCAGTAACAGTTTGAATTTTTAGGTTTCACTCTGTTTTCTCCTATATTGATAGATGTATTTGGAACTCTAAATCCAACACGGTTTGTGCTAGCTTCTTGAAACTTGACACAATAAAGTAGTTTCACGTTCTATCTCTATGTTTTGTTTCCTCTTGATGTAGCCCTAAGCAGTGACTGGCGAGAAACACTTTCATGGAAAGGGGTTGCCAGGCTTCCCAAAATTACGAATCTCCAGAAATCTCAGCAAATATTTTTTCACCCAAACAGGATGATACTTTCAGGTAATGATCAGTACACTAAGGCGACTTGGTTCCCCAAATTTCGTTCTTCTATGTTGAAGCGTTCGTTTCCAGTAACAGTTTGAATTTTTAGGTTTCACTCTGTTTTCTCCTATATTGATAGATGTATTTGGAACTCTAAATCCAACACGGTTTGTGCTAGCTTCTTGAAACTTGACACAATAAAGTAGTTTCACGTTCTATCTCTATGTTTTGTTTCCTCTTGATGTAGCCCTAACAGTGACTGGCGAGAAACACTTTCATGGAAAGGGGTTGCCAGGCTTCCCAAATATACGAATCTCCAGAAATCTCAGCAAATATTTTTTCACCCAAACAGGATGATACTTTCAGGTAATGATCAGTACACTAAGGCGACTTGGTTCCCCAAATGTCGTTCTTCTATGTTGAAGCGTTCGTTTCCAGTAACAGTTTGAATTTTTAGGTTTCACTCTGTTTTCTCCTATATTGATAGAGGTATTTGGAACTCTGAATCCAACACGGTTTGTGCTAGCTTCTTGAAACTTGACACAATAAAGTAGTTTCACGTTCTATCTCTATGTTTTGTTTCCTCTTGATGTAGCCCTAACAGTGACTGGCGAGAAACACTTTCATGGAAAGTGGTTGCCAGGCTTCCCAAATATACGAATCTCCAGAAATCTCAGCAAATATTTTTTCACCCAAACAGGATGATACTTTCAGGTAATGATCAGTACACTAAGGCGACTTGGTTCCCCAAATTTCGTTCTTCTATGTTGAAGCGTTCGTTTCCACTAACAGTTTGAATTTTTAGGTTTCACTCTGTTTTCTCCTATATTGATAGATGTATTTGGAACTCTAAATCCAACACGGTTTGTGCTAGCTTCTTGAAACTTGACACAATAAAGTAGTTTCACGTTCTATCTCTATGTTTTGTTTCCTCTTGATGTAGCCCTAAGCAGTGACTGGCGATAAACAATTTCATGGAAAGGGGTGGCTTCCCAAAATTACGAATCTCCAGAAATCTCAGCAAATATTTTTTCACCCAAACTGGATGATACTTTCAGGTAATGATCACTACACTAACACGACTTGGTTCCCCAAATTTCGTTTTTCTATGTTGAAACGTTCGTTTCCAGTAACAGTTTGAATTTTTAGGTTTCACTCTGTTTTCTCCTATATTGATAGATGTATTTGGAACTCTAAATCCAACACGGTTTGTGCTAGCTTCTGGAAACTTGACACAATAAAGCAGTTTCACGTTCTATCTCTATGTTTTGTTTCCTCTTGATGTAGCCCTAAGCAGTGACTGGCAAAAAACACTTTCATGGAAAGGGGTTGCCAGGCTTCCCAAAATTACGAATCTCCAGAAATCTCAGCAAATATTTTTTCACCCAAACTGGATGATACTTTCAGGTAATGATCAGTACACTAAGGCGACTTGGTTCCCCAAATGTCGTTCTTCTATGTTGAAGCGTTCGTTTCCAGTAACAGTTTGAATTTTTAGGTTTCACTCTGTTTTCTCCTATATTGATAGATGTATTTGGAACTCTAAATCCAACACGGTTTGTGCTAGCTTCTTGAAACTTGACACAATAAAGTAATTTCACGTTCTATCTCTATGTTTTGTTTCCTCTTGATGTAGCCCCAAGCAGTGACTGAGGAGAAACACTTTCATGGAAAGGGGTTGCCAAGCTTCCTAAAATTACAAATCTCCAGAAATCTCAGCAAATATTTTTTCACCCAAACTGGATGATACTTTCAGGTAATGATCAGTACACTAAGGCGACTTGGTTCCCCAAATTTCGTTCTTCTATGTTGAAGCGTTCGTTTCCAGTAACAGTTTGAATTTTTAGGTTTCACTCTGTTTTCTCCTATATTGATAGATGTATTTGGAACTCTAAATCCAACACGGTTTGTGCTAGCTTCTTGAAACTTGACACAATAAAGTAATTTCACGTTCTATCTCTATGTTTTGTTTCCTCTTGATGTAGCCCTAACAGTGATTGGCGAGAAACACTTTCATGGAAAGGGGTTGCCAGTCTTCCCAAATATACGAATCTCCAGAAATCTCAGGAAATATTTTTTCACCCAAACAGGATGATACTTTCAGGTAATGATCAGTACACTAAGGCGACTTGGTTCCCCAAATGTCGTTCTTCTATGTTGAAGCGTTCGTTTCCAGTAACAGTTTGAATTTTTAGGTTTCACTCTGTTTTCTCCTATATTGATAGATGTATTTGGAACTCTAAATCCAACACGGTTTGTGCTAGCTTCTTGAAACTTGACACAATAAAGTAGTTTCACGTTCTATCTCTATGTTTTGTTTCCTCTTGATGTAGCCCTAACAGTGACCGGCGAGAAACACTTTCATGGAAAGGGGTTGCCAGGCTTCCCAAATATACGAATCTCCAGAAACCTCAGGAAATATTTTTTCACCCAAACAGGATGATACTTTCAGGTAATGATCAGTACACTAAGGCGACTTGGTTCCCCAAATTTCGTTCTTCTATGTTGAAGCGTTCGCTTCCAGTAACAGTTTGAATTTTTAGGTTTCACTCTGTTTTCTCCTATATTGATAGATGTATTTGGAACTCTAAATCCAACACGGTTTGTGCTAGCTTCTTGAAACTTGACACAATAAAGTAGTTTCACGTTCTATCTCTATGTTTTGTTTCCTCTTGATGTAGCCCTAACAGTGACTGGCGAGAAACACTTTCATGGAAAGGGGTTGCCAGGCTTCCCAAATATACGAATCTCCAGAAATCTCAGCAAATATTTTTTCACCCAAACAGGATGATACTTTCAGGTAATGATCAGTACACTAAGGTGACTTGGTTCCCCAAATTTCGTTCTTCTATGTTGAAGCGTTCGTTTCCAGTAACAGTTTGAATTTTTAGGTTTCACTCTGTTTTCTCCTATATTGATAGATGTATTTGGAACTCTGAATCCAACAAGGTTTGTGCTAGGTTCTTGAAACTTGACACAATAAAGTAGTTTCATGTTCTATCTCTATGTTTTGTTTCCTCTTGATGTAGCCCTAACAGTGACTGGCGAGAAACACTTTCATGGAAAGGGGTTGCCAGGCTTCCCAAATATACGAATCTCCAGAAATCTCAGGAAATATTTTTTCACCCAAACTGGATGATACTTTCAGGTAATGATCAGTACACTAAGGCGACTTGGTTCCCCAAATTTCGTTCTTCTATGTTGAAGCGTTCGTTTCCAATAACAGTTTGAATTTTTAGGTTTCGCTCTGTTTTCTCCTATATTGATAGATGTATTTGGAACTCTAAATCCAACACGGTTTGTGCTAGCTTCTTGAAACTTGACACAATAAAGTAATTTCACGTTCTATCTCTATGTTTTGTTTCCTCTTGATGTAGCCCAAGCAGTGACTGAGGAGAAACACTTTCATGGAAAGGGGTTGCCAAGCTTCCTAAAATTACAAATCTCCAGAAATCTCAGCAAATATTTTTTCACCCAAACTGGATGATACTTTCAGGTAATGATCAGTACACTAAGGCGACTTGGTTCCCCAAATTTCGTTCTTCTATGTTGAAGCGTTCGTTTCCAGTAACAGTTTGAATTTTTAGGTTTCACTCTGTTTTCTCCTATATTGATAGATGTATTTGGAACTCTAAATCCAACACGGTTTGTGCTAGCTTCTTGAAACTTGACACAATAAAGTAATTTCACGTTCTATCTCTATGTTTTGTTTCCTCTTGAAGTAGCCCTAACAGTGATTGGCGAGAAACACTTTCATGGAAAGGGGTTGCCAGTCTTCCCAAATATACGAATCTCCAGAAATCTCAGGAAATATTTTTTCACCCAAACAGGATGATACTTTCAGGTAATGATCAGTACACTAAGGCGACTTGGTTCCCCAAATGTCGTTCTTCTATGTTGAAGCGTTCGTTTCCAGTAACAGTTTGAATTTTTAGGTTTCACTCTGTTTTCTCCTATATTGATAGATGTATTTGGAACTCTAAATCCAACACGGTTTGTGCTAGCTTCTTGAAACTTGACACAATAAAGTAGTTTCACGTTCTATCTCTATGTTTTGTTTCCTCTTGATGTAGCCCTAACAGTGACCGGCGAGAAACACTTTCATGGAAAGGGGTTGCCAGGCTTCCCAAATATACGAATCTCCAGAAACCTCAGGAAATATTTTTTCACCCAAACAGGATGATACTTTCAGGTAATGATCAGTACACTAAGGCGACTTGGTTCCCCAAATTTCGTTCTTCTATGTTGAAGCGTTCGCTTCCAGTAACAGTTTGAATTTTTAGGTTTCACTCGGTTTTCTCCTATATTGATAGATGTATTTGGAACTCTGAATCCAACAAGGTTTGTGCTAGGTTCTTGAAACTTGACACAATAAAGTAGTTTCACGTTCTATCTCTATGTTTTGTTTCCTCTTGATGTAGCCCTAACAGTGACTGGCGAGAAACACTTTCATGGAAAGGGGTTGCCAGGCTTCCCAAATATACGAATCTCCAGAAATCTCAGGAAATATTTTTTCACCCAAACTGGATGATACTTTCAGGTAATGATCAGTACACTAAGGCGACTTGGTTCCCCAAATTTCGTTCTTCTATGTTGAAGCGTTCGTTTCCAATAACAGTTTGAATTTTTAGGTTTCGCTCTGTTTTCTCCTATATTGATAGATGTATTTGGAACTCTAAATCCAACACGGTTTGTGCTAGCTTCTTGAAACTTGACACAATAAAGTAGTTTCACGTTCTATCTCTATGTTTTGTTTCCTCTTGATGTAGCCCTAAGCAGTGACTGGCGAGAAACACTTTCATGGAAAGGGGTTGCCAGGCTTCCCAAAATTACGAATCTCCAGAAATCACAGCAAATATTTTTTCACCCAAACTGGATGATACTTTCAGGTAATGATCAGTACACTAAGGCGACTTGGTTCCCCAAATTTCGTTCTTCTATGTTGAAGCGTTCGTTTCCAGTAACAGTTTGAATTTTTAGGTTTCACTCTGTTTTCTCCTATATTGATAGATGTATTTGGAACTCTAAATCCAACACGGTTTGTGCTAGCTTCTTGAAACTTGACACAATAAAGTAGTTTCACGTTCTATCTCTATGTTTTGTTTCCTCTTGATGTAGCCCCAAGCAGTGACTGAGGAGAAACACTTTCATGGAAAGGGGTTGCCAAGCGTCCTAAAATTACAAATCTCCAGAAATCTCAGCAAATATTTTTTCACCCAAACTGGATGATACTTTCAGGTAATGATCAGTACACTAACGCGACTTGGTTCCCCAAATTTCGTTCTTCTATGTTGAAGCGTTCGTTTCCAGTAACAGTTTGAATTTTTAGGTTTCGCTCTGTTTTCTCCTATATTGATAGATGTATTTGGAACTCCAAATCCAACACGGTTTGTGCTAGCTTCTTGAAACTTGACACAATAAAGTAGTTTCACGTTCTATCTCTATGTTTTGTTTCCTCTTGATGTAGCCCTAACAGTGACTGGCGAGAAACACTTTCATGGAAAGGGGTTGCCAGGCTTCCCAAAATTACGAATCTCCAGAAATCTCAGGAAATATTTTGTCACCCAAACAGGATGATACTTTCAGGTAATGATCAGTACACTAAGGCGACTTGGTTCCCCAAATTTCGTTCTTCTATGTTGAAGCGTTCGCTTCCAGTAACAGTTTGAATTTTTAGGTTTCACTCTGTTTTCTCCTATATTGATAGATGTATTTGGAACTCTAAATCCAACACGGTTTGTGCTAGCTTCTTGAAACTTGACACAATAAAGTAGTTTCACGTTCTATCTCTATGTTTTGTTTCCTCTTGATGTAGCCCTAATCATTGACTGGCGAGAAACACTTTCATGGAAAGGGGTGGCTTCCCAAAATTACGAATCTCCAGAAATCTCAGCAAATATTTTTTCACCCAAACTGGATGATACTTTCAGGTAATGATCACTACACTAACGCGACTTGGTTCCCCAAATGTCGTTCTTCTATGTTGAAGCGTTCGTTTCCAGTAACAGTTTGAATTTTTAGGTTTCACTCTGTTTTCTCCTATATTGATAGATGTATTTGGAACTCTAAATCCAACACGGTTTGTGCTAGCTTCTGGAAACTTGACACAATAAAGCAGTTTCACGTTCTATCTCTATGTTTTGTTTCCTCTTGATGTAGCCCTAAGCAGTGACTGGCAAAAAACACTTTCATGGAAAGGGGTTGCCAGGCTTCCCAAAATTACGAATCTCCAGAAATCTCAGCAAATATTTTTTCACCCAAACTGGATGATACTTTCAGGTAATGATCAGTACACTAAGGCGACTTGGTTCCCCAAATTTCGTTCTTCTATGTTGAAGCGTTCATTTCCAGTAACAGTTTGAATTTTTAGGTTTCACTCTGTTTTCTCCTATATTGATAGATGTATTTGGAACTCTAAATCCAACACGGTTTGTGCTAGCTTCTTGAAACTTGACACAATAAAGTAATTTCACGTTCTATCTCTATGTTTTGTTTCCTCTTGATGTAGCCCCAAGCAGTGACTGAGGAGAAACACTTTCATGGAAAGGGGTTGCCAAGCTTCCTAAAATTACAAATCTCCAGAAATCTCAGCAAATATTTTTTCACCCAAACTGGATGATACTTTCAGGTAATGATCAGTACACTAAGGCGACTTGGTTCCCCAAATTTCGTTCTTCTATGTTGAAGCGTTCGTTTCCAGTAACAGTTTGAATTTTTAGGTTTCACTCTGTATTCTCCTATATTGATAGATGTATTTGGAACTCTAAATCCAACACGGTTTGTGCTAGCTTCTTGAAACTTGACACAATAAAGTAATTTCACGTTCTATCTCTATGTTTTGTTTCCTCTTGATGTAGCCCTAACAGTGATTGGCGAGAAACACTTTCATGGAAAGGGGTTGCCAGTCTTCCCAAATATACAAATCTCCAGAAATCTCAGGAAATATTTTTTCACCCAAACAGGATGATACTTTCAGGTAATGATCAGTACACTAAGGCGACTTGGTTCCCCAAATGTCGTTCTTCTATGTTGAAGCGTTCGTTTCCAGTAACAGTTTGAATTTTTAGGTTTCACTCTGTTTTCTCCTATATTGATAGATGTATTTGGAACTCTAAATCCAACACGGTTTGTGCTAGCTTCTTGAAACTTGACACAATAAAGTAGTTTCACGTTCTATCTCTATGTTTTGTTTCCTCTTGATGTAGCCCTAACAGTGACCGGCGAGAAACACTTTCATGGAAAGGGGTTGCCAGGCTTCCCAAATATATGGATCTCCAGAAATCTCAGGAAATATTTTTTCACCCAAACAGGATGATACTTTCAGGTAATGATCAGTACACTAAGGCGACTTGGTTCCCCAAATTTCGTTCTTCTATGTTGAAGCGTTCGCTTCCAGTAACAGTTTGAATTTTTAGGTTTCACTCTGTTTTCTCCTATATTGATAGATGTATTTGGAACTCTAAATCCAACACGGTTTGTGCTAGCTTCTTGAAACTTGACACAATAAAGTAGTTTCACGTTCTATCTCTATGTTTTGTTTCCTCTTGATGTAGCCCTAAGCAGTGACTGGCGAGAAACACTTTCATGGAAAGGGGTTGCCAGGCTTCCCAAAATTACGAATCTCCAGAAATCTCAGCAAATATTTTTTCACCCAAACAGGATGATACTTTCAGGTAATGATCAGTACACTAAGGCGACTTGGTTCCCCAAATTTCGTTCTTCTATGTTGAAGCGTTCGTTTCCAGTAACAGTTTGAATTTTTAGGTTTCACTCTGCTTTCTCCTATATTGATAGATGTATTTGGAACTCTAAATCCAACACGGTTTGTGCTAGCTTCTTGAAACTTGACACAATAAAGTAGTTTCACGTTCTATCTCTATGTTTTGTTTCCTCTTGATGTAGCCCTAACAGTGACTGGCGAGAAACACTTTCATGGAAAGGGGTTGCCAGGCTTCCCAAATATACGAATCTCCAGAAATCTCAGCAAATATTTTTTCACCCAAACAGGATGATACTTTCAGGTAATGATCAGTACACTAAGGCGACTTGGTTCCCCAAATTTCGTTCTTCTATGTTGAAGCGTTCGTTTCCAGTAACAGTTTGAATTTTTAGGTTTCACTCTGTTTTCTCCTATATTGATAGATGTATTTGGAACTCTAAATCCAACACGGTTTGTGCTAGCTTCTTGAAACTTGACACAATAAAGTAATTTCACGTTCTATCTCTATGTTTTGTTTCCTCTTGATGTAGCCCCAAGCAGTGACTGAGGAGAAACACTTTCATGGAAAGGGGTTGCCAAGCTTCCTAAAATTACAAATCTCCAGAAATCTCAGCAAATATTTTTTCACCCAAACTGGATGATACTTTCAGGTAATGATCAGTACACTAAGGCGACTTGGTTCCCCAAATTTTGTTCTTCTATGTTGAAGCGTTCGTTTCCAGTAACAGTTTGAATTTTTAGGTTTCACTCTGTTTTCTCCTATATTGATAGATGTATTTGGAACTCCAAATCCAACACGGTTTGTGCTAGCTTCTTGAAACTTGACACAATAAAGTAGTTTCACGTTCTATCTCTATGTTTTGTTTCCTCTTGATGTAGCCCTAACAGTGACTGGCGAGAAACACTTTCATGGAAAGGGGTTGCCAGGCTTCCCAAATATACGAATCTCCAGAAATCTCAGCAAATATTTTTTCACCCAAACAGGATGATACTTTCAGGTAATGATCAGTACACTAAGGCGACTTGGTTCCCCAAATTTCGTTCTTCTATGTTGAATCGTTCGTTTCCAATAACAGTTTGAATTTTTAGGTTTCACTCTGTTTTCTCCTATATTGATAGATGTATTTGGAACTCTAAATCCAACACGGTTTGTGCTAGCTTCTTGAAACTTGACACAATAAAGTAGTTTCACGTTCTATCTCTATGTTTTGTTTCCTCTTGATGTAGCCCTAAGCAGTGACTGGCGAGAAACACTTTCATGGAAAGGGGTGGCTTCCCAAAATTACGAATCTCCAGAAATCGCAGCAAATATTTTTTCACCCAAACTGGATGATACTTTCAGGTAATGATCACTACACTAAGGCGACTTGATTCCCCAAATTTCGTTCTTCTATGTTGAAGCGTTCGTTTCCAGTAACAGTTTGAATTTTTAGGTTTCACTCTGTTTTCTCCTATATTGATAGATGTATTTGGAACTCTGAATACAACACGGTTTGTGCTAGCTTCTTGAAACTTGACACAATAAAGCAGTTTCACGTTCTATATCTATGTTTTGTTTCCTCTTGATGTAGCCCTAAGCAGTGACTGGCGAGAAACACTTTCATGGAAAGGGGTTGCCAGGGTTCCCAAAATTACGAATCTCCAGAAATCTCAGCAAATATTTTTTCACCCAAACTGGATGATACTTTCAGGTAATGATCAGTACACTAAGGCGACTTGGTTCCCCAAATGTCGTTCTTCTATGTTGAAGCGTTTGTTTCCAGTAACAGTTTGAATTTTTAGGTTTCACTCTGTTTTCTCCTATATTGATAGATGTATTTGGAACTCTAAATCCAACACGGTTTGTGCTAGCTTCTTGAAACTTGACACAATAAAGTAATTTCACGTTCTATCTCTATGTTTTGTTTCCTCTTGATGTAGCCCCAAGCAGTGACTGAGGAGAAACACTTTCATGGAAAGGGGTTGCCAATCTTCCTAAAATTACAAATCTCCAGAAATCTCAGCATATATTTTTTCACCCAAACTGGATGATACTTTCAGGTAATGATCAGTACACTAAGGCGACTTGGTTCCCCAAATTTCGTTTTTCTATGTTGAAGCGTTCGTTTCCAGTAACAGTTTGAATTTTTAGGTTTCACTCTGTTTTCTCCTATATTGATAGATGTATTTGGAACTCTAAATCCAACACGGTTTGTGCTAGCTTCTTGAAACTTGACACAATAAAGTAGTTTCACGTTCTATCTCTATGTTTTGTTTCCTCTTGATGTAGCCCTAAGCAGTGACTGGCGATGAACCCTTTCATGGAAAGGGGTGGCTTTCCAAAATTACGAATCTCCAGAAATCTCAGCAAATATTTTTTCACCCAAACTGGATGATACTTTCAGGTAATGATCACTACACTAACGCGACTTGGTTCCCCAAATGTCGTTCTTCTATGTTGAAGCGTTCATTTCCAGTAACAGTTTGAATTTTTAGGTTTCACTCTGTTTTCTCCTATATTCATAGATGTATTTGGAACTCTAAATCCAACACGGTTTGTGCTAGCTTCTTGAAACTTGACACAATAAAGCAGTATCACGTTCTATCTCTATGTTTTGTTTCCTCTTGATGTAGCCCTAAGCAGTGACTGGCGAGAAACACTTTCATGGAAAGGGGTTGCCAGGCTTCCCAAAATTACGAATCTCCAGAAATCTCAGCAAATATTTTTTCACCCAAACTGGATGATACTTTCAGGTAATGATCAGTACACTAAGGCGACTTGGTTCCCCAAATGTCGTTCTTCTATGTTGAAGCGTTCGTTTCCAGTAACAGTTTGAATTTTTAGGTTTCACTCTGTTTTCTCCTATATTGATAGATGTATTTGGAACTCTAAATCCAACACGGTTTGTGCTAGCTTCTTGAAACTTGACACAATAAAGTAGTTTCACGTTCTATCTCTATGTTTTGTTTCCTCTTGATGTAGCCCTAACAGTGACCGGCGAGAAACACTTTCATGGAAAGGGGTTGCCAGGCTTCCCAAATATACGGATCTCCAGAAATCTCAGGAAATATTTTTTCACCCAAACAGGATGATACTTTCAGGTAATGATCAGTACACTAAGGCGACTTGGTTCCCCAAATTTCGTTCTTCTATGTTGAAGCGTTCGCTTCCAGTAACAGTTTGAATTTTTAGGTTTCACTCTGTTTTCTCCTATATTGATAGATGTATTTGGAACTCTAAATCCAACACGGTTTGTGCTAGCTTCTTGAAACTTGACACAATAAAGTAGTTTCACGTTCTATCTCTATGTTTTGTTTCCTCTTGGTGTAGCCCTAAGCAGTGACTGGCGAGAAACACTTTCATGGAAAGGGGTTGCCAGGCTTCCCAAAATTACGAATCTCCAGAAATCTCAGCAAATATTTTTTCACCCAAACAGGATGATACTTTCAGGTAATGATCAGTACACTAAGGCGACTTGGTTCCCCAAATTTCGTTCTTCTATGTTGAAGCGTTCGTTTCCAGTAACAGTTTGAATTTTTAGGTTTCACTCTGTTTTCTCCTATATTGATAGATGTATTTGGAACTCTAAATCCAACACGGTTTGTGCTAGCTTCTTGAAACTTGACACAATAAAGTAGTTTCACGTTCTATCTCTATGTTTTGTTTCCTCTTGACGTAGCCCTAACAGTGACTGGCGAGAAACACTTTCATGGAAAGGGGTTGCCAGGCTTCCCAAATATACGAATCTCCAGAAATCTCAGCAAATATTTTTTCACCCAAACAGGATGATACTTTCAGGTAATGATCAGTACACTAAGGCGACTTGGTTCCCCAAATTTCGTTCTTCTATGTTGAAGCGTTCGTTTCCAGTAACAGTTTGAATTTTTAGGTTTCACTCTGTTTTCTCCTATATTGATAGATGTATTTGGAACTCTAAATCCAACACGGTTTGTGCTAGCTTCTTGAAACTTGACACAATAAAGTAATTTCACGTTCTATCTCTATGTTTTGTTTCCTCTTGATGTAGCCCCAAGCAGTGACTGAGGAGAAACACTTTCATGGAAAGGGGTTGCCAAGCTTCCTAAAATTACAAATCTCCAGAAATCTCAGCAAATATTTTTTCACCCAAACTGGATGATACTTTCAGGTAATGATCAGTACACTAAGGCGACTTGGTTCCCCAAATTTTGTTCTTCTATGTTGAAGCGTTCGTTTCCAGTAACAGTTTGAATTTTTAGGTTTCACTCTGTTTTCTCCTATATTGATAGATGTATTTGGAACTCCAAATCCAACACGGTTTGTGCTAGCTTCTTGAAACTTGACACAATAAAGTAGTTTCACGTTCTATCTCTATGTTTTGTTTCCTCTTGATGTAGCCCTAACAGTGACTGGCGAGAAACACTTTCATGGAAAGGGGTTGCCAGGCTTCCCAAATATACGAATCTCCAGAAATCTCAGCAAATATTTTTTCACCCAAACAGGATGATACTTTCAGGTAATGATCAGTACACTAAGGCGACTTGGTTCCCCAAATTTCGTTCTTCTATGTTGAAGCGTTCGTTTCCAATAACAGTTTGAATTTTTAGGTTTCACTCTGTTTTCTCCTATATTGATAGATGTATTTGGAACTCTAAATCCAACACGGTTTGTGCTAGCTTCTTGAAACTTGACACAATAAAGTAGTTTCACGTTCTATCTCTATGTTTTGTTTCCTCTTGATGTAGCCCTAAGCAGTGACTGGCGAGAAACACTTTCATGGAAAGGGGTGGCTTCCCAAAATTACGAATCTCCAGAAATCGCAGCAAATATTTTTTCACCCAAACTGGATGATACTTTCAGGTAATGATCACTACACTAAGGCGACTTGATTCCCCAAATTTCGTTCTTCTATGTTGAAGCGTTCGTTTCCAGTAACAGTTTGAATTTTTAGGTTTCACTCTGTTTTCTCCTATATTGATAGATGTATTTGGAACTCTGAATACAACACGGTTTGTGCTAGCTTCTTGAAACTTGACACAATAAAGCAGTTTCACGTTCTATCTCTATGTTTTGTTTCCTCTTGATGTAGCCCTAAGCAGTGACTGGCGAGAAACACTTTCATGGAAAGGGGTTGCCAGGGTTCCCAAAATTACGAATCTCCAGAAATCTCAGCAAATATTTTTTCACCCAAACTGGATGATACTTTCAGGTAATGATCACTACACTAACGCGACTTGGTTCCCCAAATTTCGTTCTTCTATGTTGAAGCGTTCGTTTCCAGTAACAGTTTGAATTTTTAGGTTTCACTCTGTTTTCTCCTATATTGATAGATGTATTTGGAACTCTAAATCCAACACGGTTTGTGCTAGCTTCTTGAAACTTGACACAATAAAGTAATTTCACGTTCTATCTCTATGTTTTGTTTCCTCTTGATGTAGCCCCAAGCAGTGACTGAGGAGAAACACTTTCATGGAAAGGGGTTGCCAAGCTTCCTAAAATTACAAATCTCCAGAAATCTCAGCAAATATTTTTTCACCCAAACTGGATGATACTTTCAGGTAATGATCAGTACACTAAGGCGACTTGGTTCCCCAAATTTCGTTCTTCTATGTTGAAGCGTTCGTTTCCAGTAACAGTTTGAATTTTTAGGTTTCACTCTGTTTTCTCCTATATTGATAGATGTATTTGGAACTCTAAATCCAACACGGTTTGTGCTAGCTTCTTGAAACTTGACACAATAAAGTAATTTCACGTTCTATCTCTATGTTTTGTTTCCTCTTGATGTAGCCCCAAGCAGTGACTGAGGAGAAACACTTTCATGGAAAGGGGTTGCCAAGCTTCCTAAAATTACAAATCTCCAGAAATCTCAGCAAATATTTTTTCACCCAAACTGGATGATACTTTCAGGTAATGATCAGTACACTAAGGCGACTTGGTTCCCCAAATTTTGTTCTTCTATGTTGAAGCGTTCGTTTCCAGTAACAGTTTGAATTTTTAGGTTTCACTCTGTTTTCTCCTATATTGATAGATGTATTTGGAACTCCAAATCCAACACGGTTTGTGCTAGCTTCTTGAAACTTGACACAATAAAGTAGTTTCACGTTCTATCTCTATGTTTTGTTTCCTCTTGATGTAGCCCTAACAGTGACTGGCGAGAAACACTTTCATGGAAAGGGGTTGCCAGGCTTCCCAAATATACGAATCTCCAGAAATCTCAGCAAATATTTTTTCACCCAAACAGGATGATACTTTCAGGTAATGATCAGTACACTAAGGCGACTTGGTTCCCCAAATTTCGTTCTTCTATGTTGAAGCGTTCGTTTCCAATAACAGTTTGAATTTTTAGGTTTCACTCTGTTTTCTCCTATATTGATAGATGTATTTGGAACTCTAAATCCAACACGGTTTGTGCTAGCTTCTTGAAACTTGACACAATAAAGTAGTTTCACGTTCTATCTCTATGTTTTGTTTCCTCTTGATGTAGCCCTAAGCAGTGACTGGCGAGAAACACTTTCATGGAAAGGGGTGGCTTCCCAAAATTACGAATCTCCAGAAATCGCAGCAAATATTTTTTCACCCAAACTGGATGATACTTTCAGGTAATGATCACTACACTAAGGCGACTTGATTCCCCAAATTTCGTTCTTCTATGTTGAAGCGTTCGTTTCCAGTAACAGTTTGAATTTTTAGGTTTCACTCTGTTTTCTCCTATATTGATAGATGTATTTGGAACTCTGAATACAACACGGTTTGTGCTAGCTTCTTGAAACTTGACACAATAAAGCAGTTTCACGTTCTATCTCTATGTTTTGTTTCCTCTTGATGTAGCCCTAAGCAGTGACTGGCGAGAAACACTTTCATGGAAAGGGGTTGCCAGGGTTCCCAAAATTACGAATCTCCAGAAATCTCAGCAAATATTTTTTCACCCAAACTGGATGATACTTTCAGGTAATGATCACTACACTAACGCGACTTGGTTCCCCAAATTTCGTTCTTCTATGTTGAAGCGTTCGTTTCCAGTAACAGTTTGAATTTTTAGGTTTCACTCTGTTTTCTCCTATATTGATAGATGTATTTGGAACTCTAAATCCAACACGGTTTGTGCTAGCTTCTTGAAACTTGACACAATAAAGTAATTTCACGTTCTATCTCTATGTTTTGTTTCCTCTTGATGTAGCCCCAAGCAGTGACTGAGGAGAAACACTTTCATGGAAAGGGGTTGCCAAGCTTCCTAAAATTACAAATCTCCAGAAATCTCAGCAAATATTTTTTCACCCAAACTGGATGATACTTTCAGGTAATGATCAGTACACTAAGGCGACTTGGTTCCCCAAATTTCGTTCTTCTATGTTGAAGCGTTCGTTTCCAGTAACAGTTTGAATTTTTAGGTTTCACTCTGTTTTCTCCTATATTGATAGATGTATTTGGAACTCTAAATCCAACACGGTTTGTGCTAGCTTCTTGAAACTTGACACAATAAAGTAGTTTCACGTTCTATCTCTATGTTTTGTTTCCTCTTGATGTAGCCCTAAGCAGTGACTGGCGATGAACCCTTTCATGGAAAGGGGTGGCTTTCCAAAATTACGAATCTCCAGAAATCTCAGCAAATATTTTTTCACCCAAACTGGATGATACTTTCAGGTAATGATCACTACACTAACGCGACTTGGTTCCCCAAATGTCGTTCTTCTATGTTGAAGCGTTCGTTTCCAGTAACAGTTTGAATTTTTAGGTTTCACTCTGTTTTCTCCTATATTGATAGATGTATTTGGAACTCTAAATCCAACACGGTTTGTGCTAGCTTCTTGAAACTTGACACAATAAAGCAGTTTCACGTTCTATCTCTATGTTTTGTTTCCTCTTGATGTAGGCCTAAGCAGTGACTGGCGAGAAACACTTTCATGGAAAGGGGTTGTCAGGCTTCCCAAAATTACGAATCTCCAGAAATCTCAGCAAATATTTTTTCACCCAAACTGGATGATACTTTCAGGTAATGATCAGTACACTAACGCGACTTGGTTCCCCAAATGTCATTCTTCTATGTTGAAGCGTTCGTTTCCAGTAACAGTTTGAATTTTTAGGTTTCACTCTGTTTTCTCCTATATTGATAGATGTATTTGGAACTCTAAATCCAACACGGTTTGTGCTAGCTTCTTGAAACTTGACACAATAAAGCAGTTTCACGTTCTATCTCTATGTTTTGTTTCCTCTTGATGTAGCCCTAACAGTGACTGGCGAGAAACACTTTCATGGAAAGGGGTTGCCAGGCTTCCCAAATATACGAATCTCCAGAAATCTCAGGAAATATTTTTTCACCCAAACTGGATGATACTTTCAGGTAATGATCAGTACACTAAGGCGACTTGGTTCCCCAAATGTCGTTCTTCTATGTTGAAGCGTTCGTTTCCAGTAACAGTTTGAATTTTTAGGTTTCACTCTGTTTTCTCCTATATTGATAGATGTATTTGGAACTCTAAATCCAACACGGTTTGTGCTAGCTTCTTGAAACTTGACACAATAAAGTAATTTCACGTTCTATCTCTATGTTTTGTTTCCTCTTGATGTAGCCCTAAGCAGTGACTGGCGAGAAACACTTTCATGGAAAGGGGTTGCCAGGCTTCCCAAAATTACGAATCTCCAGAAATCTCAGCAAATATTTTTTCACCCAAACAGGATGATACTTTCAGGTAATGATCAGTACACTAAGGCGACTTGGTTCCCCAAATTTCGTTCTTCTATGTTGAAGCGTTCGTTTCCAGTAACAGTTTGAATTTTTAGGTTTCACTCTGTTTTCTCCTATATTGATAGATGTATTTGGAACTCTAAATCCAACACGGTTTGTGCTAGCTTCTTGAAACTTGACACAATAAAGAAGTTTCACGTTCTATCTCTATGTTTTGTTTCCTCTTGATGTAGCCCTAACAGTGACTGGCGAGAAACACTTTCATGGAAAGGGGTTGCCAGGCTTCCCAAATATACGAATCTCCAGAAATCTCAGCAAATATTTTTTCACCCAAACAGGATGATACTTTCAGGTAATGATCAGTACACTAAGGCGACTTGGTTCCCCAAATTTCGTTCTTCTATGTTGAAGCGTTCGTATCCAGTAACAGTTTGAATTTTTAGGTTTCACTCTGTTTTCTCCTATATTGATAGATGTATTTGGAACTCTAAATCCAACACGGTTTGTGCTAGCTTCTTGAAACTTGACACAATAAAGTAATTTCACGTTCTATCTCTATGTTTTGTTTCCTCTTGATGTAGCCCCAAGCAGTGACTGAGGAGAAACACTTTCATGGAAAGGGGTTGCCAAGCTTCCTAAAATTACAAATCTCCAGAAATCTCAGCAAATATTTTTTCACCCAAACTGGATGATACTTTCAGGTAATGATCAGTACACTAAGGCGACTTGGTTCCCCAAATTTCGTTCTTCTATGTTGAAGCGTTCGTTTCCAGTAACAGTTTGAATTTTTAGGTTTGGCTCTGTTTTCTCCTATATTGATAGATGTATTTGGAACTCCAAATCCAACACGGTTTGTGCTAGCTTCTTGAAACTTGACACAATAAAGTAGTTTCACGTTCTATCTCTATGTTTTGTTTCCTCTTGATGTAGCCCTAACAGTGACTGGCGAGAAACACTTTCATGGAAAGGGGTTGCCAGGCTTCCCAAATATACGAATCTCCAGAAATCTCAGGAAATATTTTTTCACCCAAACAGGATGATGCTTTCAGGTAATGATCAGTACACTAAGGCGACTTGGTTCCCTAAATTTCGTTCTTCTATGTTGAAGCGTTCGTTTCCAGTAACAGTTTGAATTTTTAGGTTTCACTCTGTTTTCTCCTATATTGATAGATGTATTTGGAACTCTAAATCCAACACGGTTTGTGCTAGCTTCTTGAAACTTGACACAATAAAGTAGTTTCACGTTCTATCTCTATGTTTTGTTTCCTCTTGATGTAGCCCTAAGCAGTGACTGGCGATGAACTCTTTCATGGAAAGGGGTGGCTTTCCAAAATTACGAATCTCCAGAAATCTCAGCAAATATTTTTTCACCCAAACTGGATGATACTTTCAGGTAATGATCACTACACTAACGCGACTTGGTTCCCCAAATGTCGTTCTTCTATGTTGAAGCGTTCGTTTCCAGTAACAGTTTGAATTTTTAGGTTTCACTCTGTTTTCTCCTATATTGATAGATGTATTTGGAACTCTAAATCCAACACGGTTTGTGCTAGCTTCTTGAAACTTGACACAATAAAGCAGTTTCACGTTCTATCTCTATGTTTTGTTTCCTCTTGATGTAGCCCTAAGCAGTGACTGGCGAGAAACACTTTCATGGAAAGGGGTTGCCAGGCTTCCCAAAATTACGAATCTCCAGAAATCTCAGCAAATATTTTTTCACCCAAACTGGATGATACTTTCAGGTAATGATCAGTACACTAACGCGACTTGGTTCCCCAAATGTCGTTCTTCTATGTTGAAGCGTTCGTTTCCAGTAACAGTTTGAATTTTTAGGTTTCACTCTGTTTTCTCCTATATTGATAGATGTATTTGGAACTCTAAATCCAACACGGTTTGTGCTAGCTTCTTGAAACTTGACACAATAAAGCAGTTTCACGTTCTATCTCTATGTTTTGTTTCCTCTTGATGTAGCCCTAACAGTGACTGGCGAGAAACACTTTCATGGAAAGGGGTTGCCAGGCTTCCCAAATATACGAATCTCCAGAAATCTCAGGAAATATTTTTTCACCCAAACTGGATGATACTTTCAGGTAATGATCAGTACACTAAGGCGACTTGGTTCCCCAAATGTCGTTCTTCTATGTTGAAGCGTTCGTTTCCAGTAACAGTTTGAATTTTTAGGTTTCACTCTGTTTTCTCCTATATTGATAGATGTATTTGGAACTCTGAATCCAACACGGTTTGTGCTAGCTTCTTGAAACTTGACACAATAAAGTAATTTCACGTTCTATCTCTATGTTTTGTTTCCTCTTGATGTAGCCCTAAGCAGTGACTGGCGAGAAACACTTTCATGGAAAGGGGTTGCCAGGCTTCCCAAAATTACGAATCTCCAGAAATCTCAGCAAATATTTTTTCACCCAAACAGGATGATACTTTCAGGTAATGATCAGTACACTAAGGCGACTTGGTTCCCCAAATTTCGTTCTTCTATGTTGAAGCGTTCGTTTCCAGTAACAGTTTGAATTTTTAGGTTTCACTCTGTTTTCTCCTATATTGATAGATGTATTTGGAACTCTAAATCCAACACGGTTTGTGCTAGCTTCTTGAAACTTGACACAATAAAGTAGTTTCACGTTCTATCTCTATGTTTTGTTTCCTCTTGATGTAGCCCTAACAGTGACTGGCGAGAAACACTTTCATGGAAAGGGGTTGCCAGGCTTCCCAAATATACGAATCTCCAGAAATCTCAGCAAATATTTTTTCACCCAAACAGGATGATACTTTCAGGTAATGATCAGTACACTAAGGCGACTTGGTTCCCCAAATTTCGTTCTTCTATGTTGAAGCGTTCGTATCCAGTAACAGTTTGAATTTTTAGGTTTCACTCTGTTTTCTCCTATATTGATAGATGTATTTGGAACTCTAAATCCAACACGGTTTGTGCTAGCTTCTTGAAACTTGACACAATAAAGTAATTTCACGTTCTATCTCTATGTTTTGTTTCCTCTTGATGTAGCCCCAAGCAGTGACTGAGGAGAAACACTTTCATGGAAAGGGGTTGCCAAGCTTCCTAAAATTACAAATCTCCAGAAATCTCAGCAAATATTTTTTCACCCAAACTGGATGATACTTTCAGGTAATGATCAGTACACTAAGGCGACTTGGTTCCCCAAATTTCGTTCTTCTATGTTGAAGCGTTCGTTTCCAGTAACAGTTTGAATTTTTAGGTTTGGCTCTGTTTTCTCCTATATTGATAGATGTATTTGGAACTCCAAATCCAACACGGTTTGTGCTAGCTTCTTGAAACTTGACACAATAAAGTAGTTTCACGTTCTATCTCTATGTTTTGTTTCCTCTTGATGTAGCCCTAACAGTGACTGGCGAGAAACACTTTCATGGAAAGGGGTTGCCAGGCTTCCCAAATATACGAATCTCCAGAAATCTCAGGAAATATTTTTTCACCCAAACAGGATGATGCTTTCAGGTAATGATCAGTACACTAAGGCGACTTGGTTCCCTAAATTTCGTTCTTCTATGTTGAAGCGTTCGTTTCCAGTAACAGTTTGAATTTTTAGGTTTCACTCTGTTTTCTCCTATATTGATAGATGTATTTGGAACTCTAAATCCAACACGGTTTGTGCTAGCTTCTTGAAACTTGACACAATAAAGTAGTTTCACGTTCTATCTCTATGTTTTGTTTCCTCTTGATGTAGCCCTAAGCAGTGACTGGCGATGAACTCTTTCATGGAAAGGGGTGGCTTTCCAAAATTACGAATCTCCAGAAATCTCAGCAAATATTTTTTCACCCAAACTGGATGATACTTTCAGGTAATGATCACTACACTAACGCGACTTGGTTCCCCAAATGTCGTTCTTCTATGTTGAAGCGTTCGTTTCCAGTAACAGTTTGAATTTTTAGGTTTCACTCTGTTTTCTCCTATATTGATAGATGTATTTGGAACTCTAAATCCAACACGGTTTGTGCTAGCTTCTTGAAACTTGACACAATAAAGCAGTTTCACGTTCTATCTCTATGTTTTGTTTCCTCTTGATGTAGCCCTAAGCAGTGACTGGCGAGAAACACTTTCATGGAAAGGGGTTGCCAGGCTTCCCAAAATTACGAATCTCCAGAAATCTCAGCAAATATTTTTTCACCCAAACTGGATGATACTTTCAGGTAATGATCAGTACACTAACGCGACTTGGTTCCCCAAATGTCGTTCTTCTATGTTGAAGCGTTCGTTTCCAGTAACAGTTTGAATTTTTAGGTTTCACTCTGTTTTCTCCTATATTGATAGATGTATTTGGAACTCTAAATCCAACACGGTTTGTGCTAGCTTCTTGAAACTTGACACAATAAAGCAGTTTCACGTTCTATCTCTATGTTTTGTTTCCTCTTGATGTAGCCCTAACAGTGACTGGCGAGAAACACTTTCATGGAAAGGGGTTGCCAGGCTTCCCAAATATACGAATCTCCAGAAATCTCAGGAAATATTTTTTCACCCAAACTGGATGATACTTTCAGGTAATGATCAGTACACTAAGGCGACTTGGTTCCCCAAATGTCGTTCTTCTATGTTGAAGCGTTCGTTTCCAGTAACAGTTTGAATTTTTAGGTTTCACTCTGTTTTCTCCTATATTGATAGATGTATTTGGAACTCTGAATCCAACACGGTTTGTGCTAGCTTCTTGAAACTTGACACAATAAAGTAATTTCACGTTCTATCTCTATGTTTTGTTTCCTCTTGATGTAGCCCTAAGCAGTGACTGGCGAGAAACACTTTCATGGAAAGGGGTTGCCAGGCTTCCCAAAATTACGAATCTCCAGAAATCTCAGCAAATATTTTTTCACCCAAACAGGATGATACTTTCAGGTAATGATCAGTACACTAAGGCGACTTGGTTCCCCAAATTTCGTTCTTCTATGTTGAAGCGTTCGTTTCCAGTAACAGTTTGAATTTTTAGGTTTCACTCTGTTTTCTCCTATATTGATAGATGTATTTGGAACTCTAAATCCAACACGGTTTGTGCTAGCTTCTTGAAACTTGACACAATAAAGTAGTTTCACGTTCTATCTCTATGTTTTGTTTCCTCTTGATGTAGCCCTAACAGTGACTGGCGAGAAACACTTTCATGGAAAGGGGTTGCCAGGCTTCCCAAATATACGAATCTCCAGAAATCTCAGCAAATATTTTTTCACCCAAACAGGATGATACTTTCAGGTAATGATCAGTACACTAAGGCGACTTGGTTCCCCAAATTTCGTTCTTCTATGTTGAAGCGTTCGTATCCAGTAACAGTTTGAATTTTTAGGTTTCACTCTGTTTTCTCCTATATTGATAGATGTATTTGGAACTCTAAATCCAACACGGTTTGTGCTAGCTTCTTGAAACTTGACACAATAAAGTAATTTCACGTTCTATCTCTATGTTTTGTTTCCTCTTGATGTAGCCCCAAGCAGTGACTGAGGAGAAACACTTTCATGGAAAGGGGTTGCCAAGCTTCCTAAAATTACAAATCTCCAGAAATCTCAGCAAATATTTTTTCACCCAAACTGGATGATACTTTCAGGTAATGATCAGTACACTAAGGCGACTTGGTTCCCCAAATTTCGTTCTTCTATGTTGAAGCGTTCGTTTCCAGTAACAGTTTGAATTTTTAGGTTTGGCTCTGTTTTCTCCTATATTGATAGATGTATTTGGAACTCCAAATCCAACACGGTTTGTGCTAGCTTCTTGAAACTTGACACAATAAAGTAGTTTCACGTTCTATCTCTATGTTTTGTTTCCTCTTGATGTAGCCCTAACAGTGACTGGCGAGAAACACTTTCATGGAAAGGGGTTGCCAGGCTTCCCAAATATACGAATCTCCAGAAATCTCAGGAAATATTTTTTCACCCAAACAGGATGATGCTTTCAGGTAATGATCAGTACACTAAGGCGACTTGGTTCCCTAAATTTCGTTCTTCTATGTTGAAGCGTTCGTTTCCAGTAACAGTTTGAATTTTTAGGTTTCACTCTGTTTTCTCCTATATTGATAGATGTATTTGGAACTCTAAATCCAACACGGTTTGTGCTAGCTTCTTGAAACTTGACACAATAAAGTAGTTTCACGTTCTATCTCTATGTTTTGTTTCCTCTTGATGTAGCCCTAAGCAGTGACTGGCGATGAACACTTTCATGGAAAGGGGTGGCTTTCCAAAATTATGAATCTCCAGAAATCTCAGAAAATATTTTTTCACCCAAACTGGATGATACTTTCAGGTAATGATCACTACACTAACGCGACTTGGTTCCCCAAATGTCGTTCTTCTATGTTGAAGCGTTCGTTTCCAGTAACAGTTTGAATTTTTAGGTTTCACTCTGTTTTTCCTATATTGATAGATGTATTTGGAACTCTAAATCCAACACGGTTTGTGCTAGCTTCTTGAAACTTGACACAATAAAGCAGTTTCACGTTCTATCTCTATGTTTTGTTTCCTCTTGATGTAGCCCTAAGCAGTGACTGGCGAGAAACACTTTCATGGAAACGGGTTGCCAGGCTTCCCAAAATTACGAATCTCCAGAAATCTCAGCAAATATTTTTTCACCCAAACTGGATGATACTTTCAGGTAATGATCAGTACACTAAGGCGACTTGGTTCCCCAAATGTCGTTCTTCTATGTTGAAGCGTTCGTTTCCAGTAACAGTTTGAATTTTTAGGTTTCACTCTGTTTTCTCCTATATTGATAGATGTATTTGGAACTCTAAATCCAACACGGTTTGTGCTAGCTTCTTGAAACTTGACACAATAAAGTAATTTCACGTTCTATCTCTATGTTTTGTTTCCTCTTGATGTAGCCCCAAGCAGTGACTGAGGAGAAACACTTTCATGGATAGGGGTTGCGAAGCTTCCTAAAATTACAAATCTCCAGAAATCTCAGCAAATATTTTTTCACCCAAACTGGATGATACTTTCTGGTAATGATCAGTACACTAAGGCGACTTGGTTCCCCAAATTTCGTTCTTCTATGTTGAAGCGTTCGTTTCCAGTAACAGTTTGAATTTGTAGGTTTCACTCTGTTTTCTCCTATATTGATAGATGTATTTGGAACTCTAAATCCAACACGGTTTGTGCTAGCTTCTTGAAACTTGACACAATAAAGTAGTTTCACGTTCTATCTCTATGTTTTGTTTCCTCTTGATGTAGCCCTAAGCAGTGACTGGCGATGAACACTTTCATGGAAAGGGGTAGCTTTCCAAAATTACGAATCTCCAGAAATCTCAGCAAATATTTTTTCACCCAAACTGGATGATACTTTCAGGTAATGATCACTACACTAACGCGACTTGGTTCCCCAAATGTCGTTCTTCTATGTTGAAGCGTTCGTTTCCAGTAACAGTTTGAATTTTTAGGTTTCACTCTGTTTTCTCCTATATTGATAGATGTATTTGGAACTCTAAATCCAACACGGTTTGTGCTAGCTTCTTGAAACTTGACACAATAAAGTAGTTTCACGTTCTATCTCTATGTTTTGTTTCCTCTTGATGTAGCCATAACAGTGACTGGCGAGAAACACTTTCATGGAAAGGGGTTGCCAGGCTTCCCAAATATACGAATCTCCAGAAATCTCAGCAAATATTTTTTCACCCAAACAGGATGATACTTTCAGGTAATGATCAGTACACTAAGGCGACTTGGTTCCCCAAATTTCGTTCTTCTATGTTGAAGCGTTCGTTTCCAGTAACAGTTTGAATTTTTAGGTTTCACTCTGTTTTCTCCTATATTGATAGATGTATTTGGAACTCTAAATCCAACACGGTTTGTGCTAGCTTCTTGAAACTTGACACAATAAAGCAGTTTCACGTTCTATCTCTATGTTTTGTTTCCTCTTGATGTAGCCCTAACAGTGACTGGCGAGAAACACTTTCATGGAAAGGGGTTGCCAGGCTTCCCAAATATACGAATCTCCAGAAATCTCAGGAAATATTTTTTCACCCAAACAGGATGATACTTTCAGGTAATGATCAGTACACTAAGGCGACTTGGTTCCCCAAATGTCGTTCTTCTATGTTGAAGCGTTCGTTTCCAGTAACAGTTTGAATTTTTAGGTTTCACTCTGTTTTCTCCTATATTGATAGATGTATTTGGAACTCTAAATCCAACACGGTTTGTGCTAGCTTCTTGAAACTTGACACAATAAAGTAGTTTCACGTTCTATCTCTATGTTTTGTTTCCTCTTGATGTAGCCATAACAGTGACTGGCGAGAAACACTTTCATGGAAAGGGGTTGCCAGGCTTCCCAAATATACGAATCTCCAGAAATCTCAGCAAATATTTTTTCACCCAAACAGGATGATACTTTCAGGTAATGATCAGTACACTAAGGCGACTTGGGTCCCCAAATGTCGTTCTTCTATGTTGAAGCGTTCGTTTCCAGTAACAGTTTGAATTTTTAGGTTTCACTCTGTTTTCTCCTATATTGATAGATGTATTTGGAACTCTAAATCCAACACGGTTTGTGCTAGCTTCTTGAAACTTGACACAATAAAGTAGTTTCACGTTCTATCTCTATGTTTTGTTTCCTCTTGATGTAGCCCTAAGCAGTGACTGGCGAGAAACACTTTCATGGAAAGGGGTTGCCAGGCTTCCCAAAATTACGAATCTCCAGAAATCTCAGCAAATATTTTTTCACCCAAACTGGATGATACTTTCAGGTAATGATCACGACACTAACGCGACTTGGTTCCCCAAATTTCGTTCTTCTATGTTGAAGCGTTCGTTTCCAGTAACAGTTTGAATTTTTAGGTTTCACTCTGTTTTCTCCTATATTGATAGATGTATTTGGAACTCTAAATCCAACACGGTTTGTGCTAGCTTCTTGAAACTTGACACAATAAAGTAATTTCACGTTCTATCTCTATGTTTTGTTTCCTCTTGATGTAGCCCCAAGCAGTGACTGAGGAGAAACACTTTCATGGAAAGGGGTTGCCAAGCTTCCTAAAATTACAAATCTCCAGAAATCTCAGCAAATATTTTTTCACCCAAACTGGATGATACTTTCAGGTAATGATCAGTACACTAAGGCGACTTGGTTCCCCAAATGTCGTTCTTCTATGTTGAAGCGTTCGTTTCCAGTAACAGTTTGAATTTTTAGGTTTCACTCTGTTTTCTCCTATATTGATAGATGTATTTGGAACTCTAAATCCAACACGGTTTGTGCTAGCTTCTTGAAACTTGACACAATAAAGTAGTTTCACGTTCTATCTCTATGTTTTGTTTCCTCTTGATGTAGCCATAACAGTGACTGGCGAGAAACACTTTCATGGAAAGGGGTTGCCAGGCTTCCCAAATATACGAATCTCCAGAAATCTCAGCAAATATTTTTTCACCCAAACAGGATGATACTTTCAGGTAATGATCAGTACACTAAGGCGACTTGGTTCCCCAAATGTCGTTCTTCTATGTTGAAGCGTTCGTTTCCAGTAACAGTTTGAATTTTTAGGTTTCACTCTGTTTTCTCCTATATTGATAGATGTATTTGGAACTCTAAATCCAACACGGTTTGTGCTAGCTTCTTGAAACTTGACACAATAAAGTAGTTTCACGTTCTATCTCTATGTTTTGTTTCCTCTTGATGTAGCCCTAAGCAGTGACTGGCGAGAAACACTTTCATGGAAAGGGGTTGCCAGGCTTCCCAAAATTACGAATCTCCAGAAATCTCAGCAAATATTTTTTCACCCAAACTGGATGATACTTTCAGGTAATGATCACTACACTAACGCGACTTGGTTCCCCAAATTTCGTTCTTCTATGTTGAAGCGTTCGTTTCCAGTAACAGTTTGAATTTTTAGGTTTCACTCTGTTTTCTCCTATATTGATAGATGTATTTGGAACTCTAAATCCAACACGGTTTGTGCTAGCTTCTTGAAACTTGACACAATAAAGCAGTTTCACGTTCTATCTCTATGTTTTGTTTCCTCTTGATGTAGCCCTAAGCAGTGACTGAGGAGAAACACTTTCATGGAAAGGGGTTGCCAGGCTTCCCAAAATTACGAATCTCCAGAAATCTCAGCAAATATTTTTTCACCCAAACTGGATGATACTTTCAGGTAATGATCAGTACACTAAGGCGACTTGGTTCCCCAAATGTCGTTCTTCTATGTTGAAGCGTTCGTTTCCAATAACAGTTTGAATTTTTAGGTTTCACTCTGTTTTCTCGTATATTGATAGATGTATTTGGAACTCTAAATCCAACACGGTTTGTGCTAGCTTCTTGAAACTTGACACAATAAAGTAATTTCACGTTCTATCTCTATGTTTTGTTTCCTCTTGATGTAGCCCCAAGCAGTGACTGAGGAGAAACACTTTCATGGAAAGGGGTTGCCAAGCTTCCTAAAATTACAAATCTCCAGAAATCTCAGCAAATATTTTTTCACCCAAACTGGATGATACTTTCAGGTAATGATCAGCACACTAAGGCGACTTGGTTCCCCAAATGTCGTTCTTCTATGTTGAAGCGTTCGTTTCCAGTAACAGTTTGAATTTTTAGGTTTCACTCTGTTTTCTCCTATATTGATAGATGTATTTGGAACTCTAAATCCAACACGGTTTGTGCTAGCTTCTTGAAACTTGACACAATAAAGTAGTTTCACGTTCTATCTCTATGTTTTGTTTCCTCTTGATGTAGCCCTAACAGTGACTGGCGAGAAACACTTTCATGGAAAGGGGTTGCCAGGCTTCCCAAATATACGAATCTCCAGAAATCTCAGCAAATATTTTTTCACCCAAACAGGATGATACTTTCAGGTAATGATCAGTACACTAAGGCGACTTGGTTCCCCAAATTTCGTTCTTCTATGTTGAAGCGTTCGTTTCCAGTAACAGTTTGAATTTTTAGGTTTCACTCTGTTTTCTCCTATATTGATAGATGTATTTGGAACTCTAAATCCAACACGGTTTGTGCTAGCTTCTTGAAACTTGACACAATAAAGTAGTTTCATGTTCTATCTCTATGTTTTGTTTCCTCTTGATGTAGCCCTAAGCAGTGACTGGCGATGAACACTTTCATGGAAAGGGGTGGCTTTCCAAAATTACGAATCTCCAGAAATCTCAGCAAATATTTTTTCACCCAAACTGGATGATACTTTCAGGTAATGATCACTACACTAACGCGACTTGGTTACCCAAATGTCGTTCTTCTATGTTGAAGCGTTCGTTTCCAGTAACAGTTTGAATTTTTAGGTTTCACTCTGTTTTCTCCTATATTGATAGATGTATTTGGAACTCTAAATCCAACACGGTTTGTGATAGCTTCTTGAAACTTGACACAATAAAGTAGTTTCACGTTCTATCTCTATGTTTTGTTTCCTCTTGATGTAGCCCTAAGCAGTGACTGGCGAGAAACACTTTCATGGAAAGGGGTTGCCAGGCTTCCCAAATATACGAATCTCCAGAAATCTCAGCAAATATTTTTTCACCCAAACTGGATGATACTTTCAGGTAATGATCACTACACTAACGCGACTTCGTTCCCCAAATTTCGTTCTTCTATGTTGAAGCGTTCGTTTCCAGTAACAGTTTGAATTTTTAGGTTTCACTCTGTTTTCTCCTATATTGATAGATGTATTTGGAACTCTAAATCCAACACGGTTTGTGCTAGCTTCTTGAAACTTGACACAATAAAGCAGTTTCACGTTCTATCTCTATGTTTTGTTTCCTCTTGATGTAGCCCTAAGCAGTGACTGAGGAGAAACACTTTCATGGAAAGGGGTTGCCAGGCTTCCCAAAATTACGAATCTCCAGAAATCTCAGCAAATATTTTTTCACCCAAACTGGATGATACTTTCAGGTAATGATCAGTACACTAAGGCGACTTGGTTCCCCAAATGTCGTTCTTCTATGTTGAAGCGTTCGTTTCCAGTAACAGTTTGAATTTTTAGGTTTCACTCTGTTTTCTCGTATATTGATAGATGTATTTGGAACTCTAAATCCAACACGGTTTGTGCTAGCTTCTTGAAACTTGACACAATAAAGTAATTTCACGTTCTATCTCTATGTTTTGTTTCCTCTTGATGTAGCCCCAAGCAGTGACTGAGGAGAAACACTTTCATGGAAAGGGGTTGCCAAGCTTCCTAAAATTACAAATCTCCAGAAATCTCAGCAAATATTTTTTCACCCAAACTGGATGATACTTTCAGGTAATGATCAGCACACTAAGGCGACTTGGTTCCCCAAATGTCGTTCTTCTATGTTGAAGCGTTCGTTTCCAGTAACAGTTTGAATTTTTAGGTTTCACTCTGTTTTCTCCTATATTGATAGATGTATTTGGAACTCTAAATCCAACACGGTTTGTGCTAGCTTCTTGAAACTTGACACAATAAAGTAGTTTCACGTTCTATCTCTATGTTTTGTTTCCTCTTGATGTAGCCCTAACCGTGACTGGCGAGAAACACTTTCATGGAAAGGGGTTGCCAGGCTTCCCAAATATACGAATCTCCAGAAATCTCAGCAAATATTTTTTCACCCAAACAGGATGATACTTTCAGGTAATGATCAGTACACTAAGGCGACTTGGTTCCCCAAATTTCGTTCTTCTATGTTGAAGCGTTCGTTTCCAGTAACAGTTTGAATTTTTAGGTTTCACTCTGTTTTCTCCTATATTGATAGATGTATTTGGAACTCTAAATCCAACACGGTTTGTGCTAGCTTCTTGAAACTTGACACAATAAAGTAGTTTCATGTTCTATCTCTATGTTTTGTTTCCTCTTGATGTAGCCCTAAGCAGTGACTGGCGATGAACACTTTCATGGAAAGGGGTGGCTTTCCAAAATTACGAATCACCAGAAATCTCAGCAAATATTTTTTCACCCAAACTGGATGATACTTTCAGGTAATGATCACTACACTAACGCGACTTGGTTACCCAAATGTCGTTCTTCTATGTTGAAGCGTTCGTTTCCAGTAACAGTTTGAATTTTTAGGTTTCACTCTGTTTTCTCCTATATTGATAGATGTATTTGGAACTCTAAATCCAACACGGTTTGTGCTAGCTTCTTGAAACTTGACACAATAAAGTAGTTTCACGTTCTATCTCTATGTTTTGTTTCCTCTTGATGTAGCCCTAAGCAGTGACTGGCGAGAAACACTTTCATGGAAAGGGGTTGCCAGGCTTCCCAAAATTACGAATCTCCAGAAATCTCAGCAAATATTTTTTCACCCAAACTGGATGATACTTTCAGGTAATGATCAGTACACTAAGGCGACTTGGTTCCCCAAATTTCGTTCTTCTATGTTGAAGCGTTCGTTTCCAGTAACAGTTTGAATTTTTAGGTTTCACTCTGTTTTCTCCTATATTGATAGATGTATTTGGAACTCTAAATCCAACACGGTTTGTGCTAGCTTCTTGAAACTTGACACAATAAAGCAGTTTCACGTTCTATCTCTATGTTTTGTTTCCTCTTGATGTAGCCCTAAGCAGTGACTGGCGAGAAACACTTTCATGGAAAGGGGTTGCCAGGCTTCCCAAAATTACGAATCTCCAGAAATCTCAGCAAATATTTTTTCACCCAAACTGGATGATACTTTCAGGTAATGATCACTACACTAACGCGACTTGGTTCCCCAAATGTCGTTCTTCTATGTTGAAGCGTTCGTTTCCAGTAACAGTTTGAATTTTTAGGTTTCACTCTGTTTTCTCCTATATTGATAGATGTATTTGGAACTCTAAATCCAACACGGTTTGTGCTAGCTTCTTGAAACTTGACACAATAAAGCAGTTTCACGTTCTATCTCTATGTTTTGTTTCCTCTTGATGTAGCCCTAACAGTGACTGGCGAGAAACACTTTCATGGAAAGGGGTTGCCAGGCTTCCCAAAATTACGAATCTCCAGAAATCTCAGCAAATATTTTTTCACCCAAACTGGATGATACTTTCAGGTAATGATCAGTACACTAAGGCGACTTGGTTCCCCAAATTTCGTTCTTCTATGTTGAAGCGTTCGTTTCCAGTAACAGTTTGAATTTTTAGGTTTCACTCTGTTTTCTCCTATATTGATAGATGTATTTGGAACTCTAAATCCAACACGGTTTGTGCTAGCTTCTTGAAACTTGACCCAATAAAGTAGTTTCACGTTCTATCTCTATGTTTTGTTTCCTCTTGATGTAGCCCTAACAGTGACTGGCGAGAAACACTTTCATGGAAAGGGGTTGCCAGGCTTCCCAAATATACGAATCTCCAGAAATCTCAGCAAATATTTTTTCACCCAAACAGGATGATACTTTCAGGTAATGATCAGTACACTAAGGCGACTTGGTTCCCCAAATTTCGTTCTTCTATGTTGAAGCGTTCGTTTCCAGTAACAGTTTGAATTTTTAGGTTTCACTCTGTTTTCTCCTATATTGATAGATGTATTTGGAACTCTAAATCCAACACGGTTTGTGCTAGCTTCTTGAAACTTGACACAATAAAGCAGTTTCACGTTCTATCTCTATGTTTTGTTTCCTCTTGATGTAGCCCTAAGCAGTGACTGGCGAGAAACACTTTCATGGAAAGGGGTTGCCAGGCTTCCCAAAATTACGAATCTCCAGAAATCTCAGCAAATATTTTTTCACCCAAACTGGATGATACTTTCAGGTAATGATCAGTACACTAAGGCGACTTGGTTCCCCAAATGTCGTTCTTCTATGTTGAAGCGTTCGTTTCCAGTAACAGTTTGAATTTTTAGGTTTCACTCTGTTTTCTCCTATATTGATAGATGTATTTGGAACTCTAAATCCAACACGGTTTGTGCTAGCTTCTTGAAACTTGACACAATAAAGTAATTTCACGTTCTATCTCTATGTTTTGTTTCCTCTTGATGTAGCCCCAAGCAGTGACTGAGGAGAAACACTTTCATGGAAAGGGGTTGCCAAGCTTCCTAAAATTACAAATCTCCAGAAATCTCAGCAAATATTTTTTCACCCAAACTGGATGATACTTTCAGGTAATGATCAGCACACTAAGGCGACTTGGTTCCCCAAATGTCATTCTTCTATGTTGAAGCGTTCGTTTCCAGTAACAGTTTGAATTTTTAGGTTTCACTCTGTTTTCTCCTATATTGATAGATGTATTTGGAACTCTAAATCCAACACGGTTTGTGCTAGCTTCTTGAAACTTGACACAATAAAGTAGTTTCACGTTCTATCTCTATGTTTTGTTTCCTCTTGATGTAGCCCTAAGCAGTGACTGGCGAGATACACTTTCATGGAAAGGGGTTGCCAGGCTTCCCAAAATTACGAATCTCCAGAAATCTCAGCAAATATTTTTTCACCCAAACTGGATGATACTTTCAGGTAATGATCACTACACTAACGCGACTTGGTTCCCCAAATTTCGTTCTTCTATGTTGAAGCGTTCGTTTCCAGTAACAGTTTGAATTTTTAGGTTTCACTCTGTTTTCTCCTATATTGATAGATGTATTTGGAACTCTAAATCCAACACGGTTTGTGCTAGCTTCTTGAAACTTGACACAATAAAGCAGTTTCACGTTCTATCTCTATGTTTTGTTTCCTCTTGATGTAGCCCTAAGCAGTGACTGGCGAGAAACACTTTCATGGAAAGGGGTTGCCAGGCTTCCCAAAATTACGAATCTCCAGAAATCTCAGCAAATATTTTTTCACCCAAACTGGATGATACTTTCAGGTAATGATCACTACACTAACGCGACTTGGTTCCCCAAATGTCGTTCTTCTATGTTGAAGCGTTCGTTTCCAGTAACAGTTTGAATTTTTAGGTTTCACTCTGTTTTCTCCTATATTGATAGATGTATTTGGAACTCTAAATCCAACACGGTTTGTGCTAGCTTCTTGAAACTTGACACAATAAAGCAGTTTCACGTTCTATCTCTATGTTTTGTTTCCTCTTGATGTAGCCCTAAGCAGTGACTGGCAAGAAACACTTTCATGGAAAGGGGTTGCCATGCTTCCCAAAATTACGAATCTCCAGAAATCTCAGCAAATATTTTTTCACCCAAACTGGATGATACTTTCAGGTAATGATCAGTACACTAAGGCGACTTGGTTCCCCAAATTTCGTTCTTCTATGTTGAAGCGTTCGTTTCCAGTAACAGTTTGAATTTTTAGGTTTCACTCTGTTTTCTCCTATATTGATAGATGTATTTGGAACTCTAAATCCAACACGGTTTGTGCTAGCTTCTTGAAACTTGACACAATAAAGTAGTTTCACGTTCTATCTCTATGTTTGGTTTCCTCTTGATGTAGCCCTAAGCAGTGACTGGCGAGAAACACTTTCATGGAAAGGGGTTGCCAGGCTTCCCAAATATACGAATCTCCAGAAATCTCAGCAAATATTTTTTCACCCAAACAGGATGATACTTTCAGGTAATGATCACTACACTAACGCGACTTGGTTCCCCAAATTTCGTTCTTCTATGTTGAAGCGTTCGTTTCCAGTAACAGTTTGAATTTTTAGGTTTCACTCTGTTTTCTCCTATATTGATAGATGTATTTGGAACTCTAAATCCAACACGGTTTGTGCTAGCTTCTTGAAACTTGACACAATAAAGCAGTTTCACGTTCTATCTCTATGTTTTGTTTCCTCTTGATGTAGCCCTAACAGTGACTGGCGAGAAACACTTTCATGGAAAGGGGTTGCCAGGCTTCCCAAATATACGAATCTCCAGAAATCTCAGGAAATATTTTTTCACCCAAACAGGATGATACTTTCAGGTAATGATCAGTACACTAAGGCGACTTGGTTCCCCAAATTTCGTTCTTCTATGTTGAAGCGTTCGTTTCCAGGAACAGTTTGAATTTTTAGGTTTCACTCTGTTTTCTCCTATATTGATAGATGTATTTGGAACTCTAAATCCAACACGGTTTGTGCTAGCTTCTTGAAACTTGACACAATAAAGTAATTTCACGTTCTATCTCTATGTTTTGTTTCCTCTTGATGTAGCCCTAACAGTGACTGGCGAGAAACACTTTCATGGAAAGGGGATGCCAGGCTTCCCAAATATACGAATCTCCAGAAATCTCAGCAAATATTTTTTCACCCAAACAGGATGATACTTTCAGGTAATGATCAGTACACTAAGGCGACTTGGTTCCCCAAATTTCGTTCTTCTATGTTGAAGCGTTCGTTTCCAGTAACAGTTTGAATTTTTAGGTTTCACTCTGTTTTCTCCTATATTGATAGATGTATTTGGAACTCTAAATCCAACACGGTTTGTGCTAGCTTCTTGAAACTTGACACAATAAAGCAGTTTCACGTTCTGTCTCTATGTTTTGTTTCCTCTTGATGTAGCCCTAAGCAGTGACTGGCAAGAAACACTTTCATGGAAAGGGGTTGCCATGCTTCCCAAAATTACGAATCTCCAGAAATCTCAGCAAATATTTTTTCACCCAAACTGGATGATACTTTCAGGTAATGATCAGTACACTAAGGCGACTTGGTTCCCCAAATTTCGTTCTTCTATGTTGAAGCGTTCGTTTCCAGTAACAGTTTGAATTTTTAGGTTTCACTCTGTTTTCTCCTATATTGATAGATGTATTTGGAACTCTAAATCCAACACGGTTTGTGCTAGCTTCTTGAAACTTGACACAATAAAGTAGTTTCACGTTCTATATCTATGTTTTGTTTCCTCTTGATGTAGCCATAACAGTCACTGGCGAGAAACACTTTCATGGAAAGGGGTTGCCAGGCTTCCCAAATATACGAATCTCCAGAAATCTCAGCAAATATTTTTTCACCCAAAGAGGATGATACTTTCAGGTAATGATCAGCACACTAAGGCGACTTGGTTCCCCAAATTTCGTTCTTCTATGTTGAAGCGTTCGTTTCCAGTAACAGTTTGAATTTTTAGGTTTCACTCTGTTTTCTCCTATATTGATAGATGTATTTGGAACTCTAAATCCAACACGGTTTGTGCTAGCTTCTTGAAACTTGACACAATAAAGTAGTTTCACGTTCTATCTCTATGTTTTGTTTCCTCTTGATGTAGCCCTAAGCAGTGACTGGCGAGAAACACTTTCATGGAAAGGGGTTGCCAGGCTTCCCAAAATTACGAATCTCCAGAAATCTCAGCAAATATTTTTTCACCCAAACTGGATGATACTTTCAGGTAATGATCACTACACTAACGCGACTTGGTTCCCCAAATTTCGTTCTTCTATGTTGAAGCGTTCGTTTCCAGTAACAGTTTGAATTTTTAGGTTTCACTCTGTTTTCTCCTATATTGATAGATGTATTTGGAACTCTAAATCCAACACGGTTTGTGCTAGCTTCTTGAAACTTGACACAATAAAGCAGTTTCACGTTCTATCTCTATGTTTTGTTTCCTCTTGATGTAGCCCTAAGCGGTGACTGGCGAGAAACACTTTCATGGAAAGGGGTTGCCAGGCTTCCCAAAATTACGAATCTCCAGAAATCTCAGCAAATATTTTTTCACCCAAACTGGATGATACTTTCAGGTAATGATCAGTACACTAAGGCGACTTGGTTCTGCAAATGTCGTTCTTCTATGTTGAAGCGTTCGTTTCCAGTAACAGTTTGAATTTTTAGGTTTCACTCTGTTTTCTCCTATATTGATAGATGTATTTGGAACTCTAAATCCAACACGGTTTGTGCTAGCTTCTTGAAACTTGACACAATAAAGTAGTTTCACGTTCTATCTCTATGTTTTGTTTCCTCTTGATGTAGCCATAACAGTGACTGGCGAGAAACACTTTCATGGAAAGGGGTTGCCAGGCTTCCCAAATATACGAATCTCCAGAAATCTCAGCAAATATTTTTTCACCCAAACAGGATGATACTTTCAGGTAATGATCAGTACACTAAGGCGACTTGGTTCCCCAAATTTCGTTCTTCTATGTTGAAGCGTTCGTTTCCAGTAACAGTTTGAATTTTTAGGTTTCACTCTGTTTTCTCCTATATTGATAGATGTATTTGGAACTCTAAATCCAACACGGTTTGTGCTAGCTTCTTGAAACTTGACACAATAAAGCAGTTTCACGTTCTATCTCTATGTTTTGTTTCCTCTTGATGTAGCCCTAAGCAGTGACTGGCAAGAAACACTTTCATGGAAAGGGGTTGCCATGCTTCCCAAAATTACGAATCTCCAGAAATCTCAGCAAATATTTTTTCACCCAAACTGGATGATACTTTCAGGTAATGATCAGTACACTAAGGCGACTTGGTTCCCCAAATGTCGTTCTTCTATGTTGAAGCGTTCGTTTCCAGTAACAGTTTGAATTTTTAGGTTTCACTCTGTTTTCTCCTATATTGATAGATGTATTTGGAACTCTAAATCCAACACGGTTTGTGCTAGCTTCTTGAAACTTGACACAATAAAGTAATTTCACGTTCTATCTCTATGTTTTGTTTCCTCTTGATGTAGCCCCAAGCAGTGAATGAGGAGAAACACTTTCATGGAAAGGGGTTGCCAAGCTTCCTAAAATTACAAATCTCCAGAAATCTCAGCAAATATTTTTTCACCCAAACTGGATGATACTTTCAGGTAATGATCAGTACACTAAGGCGACTTGGTTCCGCAAATGTCGTTCTTCTATGTTGAAGCGTTCGTTTCCAGTAACAGTTTGAATTTTTAGGTTTCACTCTGTTTTCTCCTATATTGATAGATGTATTTGGAACTCTAAATCCAACACGGTTTGTGCTAGCTTCTTGAAACTTGACACAATAAAGTATTTTCACGTTCTATCTCTATGTTTTGTTTCCTCTTGATGTAGCCCTAACAGTGACTGGCGAGAAACACTTTCATGGAAAGGGGTTGCCAGGCTTCCCAAATATACGAATCTCCAGAAATCTCAGCAAATATTTTTTCACCCAAACAGGATGATACTTTCAGGTAATGATCAGTACACTAAGGCGACTTGGTTCCCCAAATTTCGTTCTTCTATGTTGAAGCGTTCGTTTCCAGTAACAGTTTGAATTTTTAGGTTTCACTCTGTTTTCTCCTATATTGATAGATGTATTTGGAACTCTAAATCCAACACGGTTTGTGCTAGCTTCTTGAAACTTGACACAATAAAGCAGTTTCACGTTCTATCTCTATGTTTTGTTTCCTCTTGATGTAGCCCTAAGCAGTGACTGGCAAGAAAGACTTTCATGGAAAGGGGTTGCCATGCTTCCCAAAATTACGAATCTCCAGAAATCTCAGCAAATATTTTTTCACCCAAACTGGATGATACTTTCAGGTAATGATCAGTACACTAAGGCGACTTGGTTCCCCAAATGTCGTTCTTCTATGTTAAAGCGTTCGTTTCCAGTAACAGTTTGAATTTTTAGGTTTCACTCTGTTTTCTCCTATATTGATAGATGTATTTGGATCTCTAAATCCAACACGGTTTGTGCTAGCTTCTTGAAACTTGACACAATAAAGTAATTTCACGTTCTATCTCTATGTTTTGTTTCCTCTTGATGTAGCCCCAAGCAGTGACTGAGGAGAAACACTTTCATGGAAAGGGGTTGCCAAGCTTCCTAAAATTACAAATCTCCAGAAATCTCAGCAAATATTTTTTCACCCAAACAGGATGATACTTTCAGGTAATGATCAGTACACTAAGGCGACTTGGTTCCCCAAATGTCGTTCTTCTATGTTGAAGCGTTCGTTTCCAGTAACAGTTTGAATTTTTAGGTTTCACTCTGTTTTCTCCTATATTGATAGATGTATTTGGAACTCTAAATCCAACACGGTTTGTGCTAGCTTCTTGAAACTTGACACAATAAAGTAGTTTCACGTTCTATCTCTATGTTTTGTTTCCTCTTGATGTAGCCCTAACAGTGACTGGCGAGAAACACTTTCATGGAAAGGGGTTGCCAGGCTTCCCAAATATACGAATCTCCAGAAATCTCAGCAAATATTTTTTCACCCAAACAGGATGATACTTTCAGGTAATGATCAGCACACTAAGGCGACTTGGTTCCCCAAATTTCGTTCTTCTATGTTGAAGCGTTCGTTTCCAGTAACAGTTTGAATTTTTAGGTTTCACTCTGTTTTCTCCTATATTGATAGATGTATTTGGAACTCTAAATCCAACACGGTTTGTGCTAGCTTCTTGAAACTTGACACAATAAAGTAGTTTCACGTTCTATCTCTATGTTTTGTTTCCTCTTGATGTAGCCCTAAGCAGTGACTGGCGAGAAACACTTTCATGGAAAGGGGTTGCCAGGCTTCCCAAAATTACGAATCTCCAGAAATCTCAGCAAATATTTTTTCACCCAAACTGGATGATACTTTCAGGTAATGATCACTACACTAACGCGACTTGGTTCCCCAAATTTCGTTCTTCTATGTTGAAGCGTTCATTTCCAGTTACAGTTTGAATTTTTAGGTTTCACTCTGTTTTCTCCTATATTGATAGATGTATTTGGAACTCTAAATCCAACACGGTTTGTGCTAGCTTCTTGAAACTTGACACAATAAAGCAGTTTCACGTTCTATCTCTATGTTTTGTTTCCTCTTGATGTAGCCCTAACAGTGACTGGCGAGAAACACTTTCATGGAAAGGGGTTGCCAGGCTTCCCAAATATACGAATCTCCAGAAATCTCAGCAAATATTTTTTCACCCAAACAGGATGATACTTTCAGGTAATGATCAGTACTCTAAGGCGACTTGGTTCCCCAAATTTCGTTCTTCTATGTTGAAGCGTTCGTTTCCAGTAACAGTTTGAATTTTTAGGTTTCACTCTGTTTTCTCCTATATTGATAGATGTATTTGGAACTCTAAATCCAACACGGTTTGTGCTAGCTTCTTGAAACTTGACACAATAAAGTAATTTCACGTTCTATCTCTATGTTTTGTTTCCTCTTGATGTAGCCCCAAGCAGTGACTGAGGAGAAACACTTTCATGGAAAGGGGTTGCCAAGCTTCCTAAAATTACAAATCTCCAGAAATCTCAGCAAATATTTTTTCACCCAAACTGGATGATACTTTCAGGTAATGATCAGTACACTAAGGCGACTTGGTTCCGCAAATGTCGTTCTTCTATGTTGAAGCGTTCGTTTCCAGTAACAGTTTGAATTTTTAGGTTTCACTCTGTTTTCTCCTATATTGATAGATGTATTTGGAACTCTAAATCCAACACGGTTTGTGCTAGCTTCTTGAAACTTGACACAATAAAGTAGTTTCACGTTCTATCTCTATGTTTTGTTTCCTCTTGATGTAGCCATAACAGTCACTGGCGAGAAACACTTTCATGGAAAGGGGTTGCCAGGCTTCCCAAATATACGAATCTCCAGAAATCTCAGCAAATATTTTTTCACCCAAACAGGATGATACTTTCAGGTAATGATCAGCACACTAAGGCGACTTGGTTCCCCAAATTTCGTTCTTCTATGTTGAAGCGTTCGTTTCCAGTAACAGTTTGAATTTTTAGGTTTCACTCTGTTTTCTCCTATATTGATAGATGTATTTGGAACTCTAAATCCAACACGGTTTGTGCTAGCTTCTTGAAACTTGACACAATAAAGTAGTTTCACGTTCTATCTCTATGTTTTGTTTCCTCTTGATGTAGCCCTAAGCAGTGACTGGCGAGAAACACTTTAATGGAAAGGGGTTGCCAGGCTTCCCAAAATTACGAATCTCCAGAAATCTCAGCAAATATTTTTTCACCCAAACTGGATGATACTTTCAGGTAATGATCACTACACTAACGCGACTTGGTTCCCCAAATTTCGTTCTTCTATGTTGAAGCGTTCGTTTCCAGTAACAGTTTGAATTTTTAGGTTTCACTCTGTTTTCTCCTATATTGATAGATGTATTTGGAACTCTAAATCCAACAGGGTTTGTGCTAGCTTCTTGAAACTTGACACAATAAAGCAGTTTCACGTTCTATCTCTATGTTTTGTTTCCTCTTGATGTAGCCCTAAGCGGTGACTGGCGAGAAACACTTTCATGGAAAGGGGTTGCCAGGCTTCCCAAAATTACGAATCTCCAGAAATCTCAGCAAATATTTTTTCACCCAAACTGGATGATACTTTCAGGTAATGATCAGTACACTAAGGCGACTTGGTTCCGCAAATGTCGTTCTTCTATGTTGCAGCGTTCGTTTCCAGTAACAGTTTGAATTTTTAGGTTTCACTCTGTTTTCTCCTATATTGATAGATGTATTTGGAACTCTAAATCCAACACGGTTTGTGCTAGCTTCTTGAAACTTGACACAATAAAGTAGTTTCACGTTCTATCTCTATGTTTTGTTTCCTCTTGATGTAGCCATAACAGTGACTGGCGAGAAACACTTTCATGGAAAGGGGTTGCCAGGCTTCCCAAATATACGAATCTCCAGAAATCTCAGCAAATATTTTTTCACCCAAACAGGATGATACTTTCAGGTAATGATCAGTACACTAAGGCGACTTGGTTCCCCAAATTTCGTTCTTCTATGTTGAAGCGTTCGTTTCCAGTAACAGTTTGAATTTTTAGGTTTCACTCTGTTTTCTCCTATATTGATAGATGTATTTGGAACTCTAAATCCAACACGGTTTGTGCTAGCTTCTTGAAACTTGACACAATAAAGTAATTTCACGTTCTATCTCTATGTTTTGTTTCCTCTTGATGTAGCCCCAAGCAGTGAATGAGGAGAAACACTTTCATGGAAAGGGGTTGCCAAGCTTCCTAAAATTACAAATCTCCAGAAATCTCAGCAAATATTTTTTCACCCAAACTGGATGATACTTTCAGGTAATGATCAGTACACTAAGGCGACTTGGTTCCGCAAATGTCGTTCTTCTATGTTGAAGCGTTCGTTTCCAGTAACAGTTTGAATTTTTAGGTTTCACTCTGTTTTCTCCTATATTGATAGATGTATTTGGAACTCTAAATCCAACACGGTTTGTGCTAGCTTCTTGAAACTTGACACAATAAAGTATTTTCACGTTCTATCTCTATGTTTTGTTTCCTCTTGATGTAGCCCTAACAGTGACTGGCGAGAAACACTTTCATGGAAAGGGGTTGCCAGGCTTCCCAAATATACGAATCTCCAGAAATCTCAGCAAATATTTTTTCACCCAAACAGGATGATACTTTCAGGTAATGATCAGTACACTAAGGCGACTTGGTTCCCCAAATTTCGTTCTTCTATGTTGAAGCGTTCGTTTCCAGTAACAGTTTGAATTTTTAGGTTTCACTCTGTTTTCTCCTATATTGATAGATGTATTTGGAACTCTAAATCCAACACGGTTTGTGCTAGCTTCTTGAAACTTGACACAATAAAGCAGTTTCACGTTCTATCTCTATGTTTTGTTTCCTCTTGATGTAGCCCTAAGCAGTGACTGGCAAGAAACACTTTCATGGAAAGGGGTTGCCATGCTTCCCAAAATTACGAATCTCCAGAAATCTCAGCAAATATTTTTTCACCCAAACTGGATGATACTTTCAGGTAATGATCAGTACACTAAGGCGACTTGGTTCCCCAAATGTCGTTCTTCTATGTTAAAGCGTTCGTTTCCAGTAACAGTTTGAATTTTTAGGTTTCACTCTGTTTTCTCCTATATTGATAGATGTATTTGGATCTCTAAATCCAACACGGTTTGTGCTAGCTTCTTGAAACTTGACACAATAAAGTAATTTCACGTTCTATCTCTATGTTTTGTTTCCTCTTGATGTAGCCCCAAGCAGTGACTGAGGAGAAACACTTTCATGGAAAGGGGTTGCCAAGCTTCCTAAAATTACAAATCTCCAGAAATCTCAGCAAATATTTTTTCACCCAAACAGGATGATACTTTCAGGTAATGATCAGTACACTAAGGCGACTTGGTTCCCCAAATGTCGTTCTTCTATGTTGAAGCGTTCGTTTCCAGTAACAGTTTGAATTTTTAGGTTTCACTCTGTTTTCTCCTATATTGATAGATGTATTTGGAACTCTAAATCCAACACGGTTTGTGCTAGCTTCTTGAAACTTGACACAATAAAGTAGTTTCACGTTCTATCTCTATGTTTTGTTTCCTCTTGATGTAGCCCTAACAGTGACTGGCGAGAAACACTTTCATGGAAAGGGGTTGCCAGGCTTCCCAAATATACGAATCTCCAGAAATCTCAGCAAATATTTTTTCACCCAAACAGGATGATACTTTCAGGTAATGATCAGCACACTAAGGCGACTTGGTTCCCCAAATTTCGTTCTTCTATGTTGAAGCGTTCGTTTCCAGTAACAGTTTGAATTTTTAGGTTTCACTCTGTTTTCTCCTATATTGATAGATGTATTTGGAACTCTAAATCCAACACGGTTTGTGCTAGCTTCTTGAAACTTGACACAATAAAGTAGTTTCACGTTCTATCTCTATGTTTTGTTTCCTCTTGATGTAGCCCTAAGCAGTGACTGGCGAGAAACACTTTCATGGAAAGGGGTTGCCAGGCTTCCCAAAATTACGAATCTCCAGAAATCTCAGCAAATATTTTTTCACCCAAACTGGATGATACTTTCAGGTAATGATCACTACACTAACGCGACTTGGTTCCCCAAATTTCGTTCTTCTATGTTGAAGCGTTCATTTCCAGTTACAGTTTGAATTTTTAGGTTTCACTCTGTTTTCTCCTATATTGATAGATGTATTTGGAACTCTAAATCCAACACGGTTTGTGCTAGCTTCTTGAAACTTGACACAATAAAGCAGTTTCACGTTCTATCTCTATGTTTTGTTTCCTCTTGATGTAGCCCTAACAGTGACTGGCGAGAAACACTTTCATGGAAAGGGGTTGCCAGGCTTCCCAAATATACGAATCTCCAGAAATCTCAGCAAATATTTTTTCACCCAAACAGGATGATACTTTCAGGTAATGATCAGTACTCTAAGGCGACTTGGTTCCCCAAATTTCGTTCTTCTATGTTGAAGCGTTCGTTTCCAGTAACAGTTTGAATTTTTAGGTTTCACTCTGTTTTCTCCTATATTGATAGATGTATTTGGAACTCTAAATCCAACACGGTTTGTGCTAGCTTCTTGAAACTTGACACAATAAAGTAATTTCACGTTCTATCTCTATGTTTTGTTTCCTCTTGATGTAGCCCCAAGCAGTGACTGAGGAGAAACACTTTCATGGAAAGGGGTTGCCAAGCTTCCTAAAATTACAAATCTCCAGAAATCTCAGCAAATATTTTTTCACCCAAACTGGATGATACTTTCAGGTAATGATCAGTACACTAAGGCGACTTGGTTCCGCAAATGTCGTTCTTCTATGTTGAAGCGTTCGTTTCCAGTAACAGTTTGAATTTTTAGGTTTCACTCTGTTTTCTCCTATATTGATAGATGTATTTGGAACTCTAAATCCAACACGGTTTGTGCTAGCTTCTTGAAACTTGACACAATAAAGTAGTTTCACGTTCTATCTCTATGTTTTGTTTCCTCTTGATGTAGCCATAACAGTCACTGGCGAGAAACACTTTCATGGAAAGGGGTTGCCAGGCTTCCCAAATATACGAATCTCCAGAAATCTCAGCAAATATTTTTTCACCCAAACAGGATGATACTTTCAGGTAATGATCAGCACACTAAGGCGACTTGGTTCCCCAAATTTCGTTCTTCTATGTTGAAGCATTCGTTTCCAGTAACAGTTTGAATTTTTAGGTTTCACTCTGTTTTCTCCTATATTGATAGATGTATTTGGAACTCTAAATCCAACACGGTTTGTGCTAGCTTCTTGAAACTTGACACAATAAAGTAGTTTCACGTTCTATCTCTATGTTTTGTTTCCTCTTGATGTAGCCCTAAGCAGTGACTGGCGAGAAACACTTTAATGGAAAGGGGTTGCCAGGCTTCCCAAAATTACGAATCTCCAGAAATCTCAGCAAATATTTTTTCACCCAAACTGGATGATACTTTCAGGTAATGATCACTACACTAACGCGACTTGGTTCCCCAAATTTCGTTCTTCTATGTTGAAGCGTTCGTTTCCAGTAACAGTTTGAATTTTTAGGTTTCACTCTGTTTTCTCCTATATTGATAGATGTATTTGGAACTCTAAATCCAACACGGTTTGTGCTAGCTTCTTGAAACTTGACACAATAAAGCAGTTTCACGTTCTATCTCTATGTTTTGTTTCCTCTTGATGTAGCCCTAAGCGGTGACTGGCGAGAAACACTTTCATGGAAAGGGGTTGCCAGGCTTCCCAAAATTACGAATCTCCAGAAATCTCAGCAAATATTTTTTCACCCAAACTGGATGATACTTTCAGGTAATGATCAGTACACTAAGGCGACTTGGTTCCGCAAATGTCGTTCTTCTATGTTGCAGCGTTCGTTTCCAGTAACAGTTTGAATTTTTAGGTTTCACTCTGTTTTCTCCTATATTGATAGATGTATTTGGAACTCTAAATCCAACACGGTTTGTGCTAGCTTCTTGAAACTTGACACAATAAAGTAGTTTCACGTTCTATCTCTATGTTTTGTTTCCTCTTGATGTAGCCATAACAGTGACTGGCGAGAAACACTTTCATGGAAAGGGGTTGCCAGGCTTCCCAAATATACGAATCTCCAGAAATCTCAGCAAATATTTTTTCACCCAAACAGGATGATACTTTCAGGTAATGATCAGTACACTAAGGCGACTTGGTTCCCCAAATTTCGTTCTTCTATGTTGAAGCGTTCGTTTCCAGTAACAGTTTGAATTTTTAGGTTTCACTCTGTTTTCTCCTATATTGATAGATGTATTTGGAACTCTAAATCCAACACGGTTTGTGCTAGCTTCTTGAAACTTGACACAATAAAGCAGTTTCATGTTCTATCTCTATGTTTTGTTTCCTCTTGATGTAGCCCTAAGCAGTGACTGGCAAGAAAGACTTTCATGGAAAGGGGTTGCCATGCTTCCCAAAATTACGAATCTCCAGAAATCTCAGCAAATATTTTTTCACCCAAACTGGATGATACTTTCAGGTAATGATCAGTACACTAAGGCGACTTGGTTCCCCAAATGTCGTTCTTCTATGTTGAAGCGTTCGTTTCCAGTAACAGTTTGAATTTTTAGGTTTCACTCTGTTTTCTCCTATATTGATAGATGTATTTGGAACTCTAAATCCAACACGGTTTGTGCTAGCTTCTTGAAACTTGACACAATAAAGTAATTTCACGTTCTATCTCTATGTTTTGTTTCCTCTTGATGTAGCCCCAAGCAGTGAATGAGGAGAAACACTTTCATGGAAAGGGGTTGCCAAGCTTCCTAAAATTACAAATCTCCAGAAATCTCAGCAAATATTTTTTCACCCAAACTGGATGATACTTTCAGGTAATGATCAGTACACTAAGGCGACTTGGTTCCGCAAATGTCGTTCTTCTATGTTGAAGCGTTCGTTTCCAGTAACAGTTTGAATTTTTAGGTTTCACTCTGTTTTCTCCTATATTGATAGATGTATTTGGAACTCTAAATCCAACACGGTTTGTGCTAGCTTCTTGAAACTTGACACAATAAAGCAGTTTCACGTTCTATCTCTATGTTTTGTTTCCTCTTGATGTAGCCCTAACAGTGACTGGCGAGAAACACTTTCATGGAAAGGGGTTGCCAGGCTTCCCAAATATACGAATCTCCAGAAATCTCAGGAAATATTTTTTCACCCAAACAGGATGATACTTTCAGGTAATGATCAGTACACTAAGGCGACTTGGTTCCCCAAATTTCGTTCTTCTATGTTGAAGCGTTCGTTTCCAGTAACAGTTTGAATTTTTAGGTTTCACTCTGTTTTCTCCTATATTGATAGATGTATTTGGAACTCTAAATCCAACACGGTTTGTGCTAGCTTCTTGAAACTTGACACAATAAAGTAATTTCACGTTCTATCTCTATGTTTTGTTTCCTCTTGATGTAGCCCTAACAGTGACTGGCGAGAAACACTTTCATGGAAAGGGGTTGCCAAGCTTCCTAAAATTACAAATCTCCAGAAATCTCAGCAAATATTTTTTCACCCAAACTGGATGATACTTTCAGGTAATGATCAGTACACTAAGGCGACTTGGTTCCGCAAATGTCGTTCTTCTATGTTGAAGCGTTCGTTTCCAGTAACAGTTTGAATTTTTAGGTTTCACTCTGTTTTCTCCTATATTGATAGATGTATTTGGAACTCTAAATCCAACACGGTTTGTGCTAGCTTCTTGAAACTTGACACAATAAAGTAGTTTCACGTTCTATCTCTATGTTTTGTTTCCTCTTGATGTAGCCATAACAGTCACTGGCGAGAAACACTTTCATGGAAAGGGGTTGCCAGGCTTCCCAAATATACGAATCTCCAGAAATCTCAGCAAATATTTTTTCACCCAAACAGGATGATACTTTCAGGTAATGATCAGCACACTAAGGCGACTTGGTTCCTTAAATTTCGTTCTTCTATGTTGAAGCGTTCGTTTCCAGTAACAGTTTGAATTTTTAGGTTTCACTCTGTTTTCTCCTATATTGATAGATGTATTTGGAACTCTAAATCCAACACGGTTTGTGCTAGCTTCTTGAAACTTGACACAATAAAGTAGTTTCACGTTCTATCTCTATGTTTTGTTTCCTCTTGATGTAGCCCTAAGCAGTGACTGGCGAGAAACACTTTCATGGAAAGGGGTTGCCAGGCTTCCCAAAATTACGAATCTCCAGAAATCTCAGCAAATATTTTTTCACCCAAACTGGATGATACTTTCAGGTAATGATCACTACACTAACGCGACTTGGTTCCCCAAATTTCGTTCTTCTATGTTGAAGCGTTCGTTTCCAGTAACAGTTTGAATTTTTAGGTTTCACTCTGTTTTCTCCTATATTGATAGATGTATTTGGAACTCTAAATCCAACACGGTTTGTGCTAGCTTCTTGAAACTTGACACAATAAAGCAGTTTCACGTTCTATCTCTATGTTTTGTTTCCTCTTGATGTAGCCCTAAGCGGTGACTGGCGAGAAACACTTTCATGGAAAGGGGTTGCCAGGCTTCCCAAAATTACGAATCTCCAGAAATCTCAGCAAATATTTTTTCACCCAAACTGGATGATACTTTCAGGTAATGATCAGTACACTAAGGCGACTTGGTTCCGCAAATGTCGTTCATCTATGTTGAAGCGTTCGTTTCCAGTAACAGTTTGAATTTTTAGGTTTCACTCTGTTTTCTCCTATATTGATAGATGTATTTGGAACTCTAAATCCAACACGGTTTGTGCTAGCTTCTTGAAACTTGACACAATAAAGTAGTTTCACGTTCTATCTCTATGTTTTGTTTCCTCTTGATGTAGCCATAACAGTGACTGGCGAGAAACACTTTCATGGAAAGGGGTTGCCAGGCTTCCCAAATATACGAATCTCCAGAAATCTCAGCAAATATTTTTTCACCCAAACAGGATGATACTTTCAGGTAATGATCAGTACACTAAGGCGACTTGGTTCCCCAAATTTCGTTCTTCTATGTTGAAGCGTTCGTTTCCAGTAACAGTTTGAATTTTTAGGTTTCACTCTGTTTTCTCCTATATTGATAGATGTATTTGGAACTCTAAATCCAACACGGTTTGTGCTAGCTTCTTGAAACTTGACACAATAAAGCAGTTTCACGTTCTATCTCTATGTTTTGTTTCCTCTTGATGTAGCCCTAAGCAGTGACTGGCAAGAAAGACTTTCATGGAAAGGGGTTGCCAGGCTTCCCAAAATTACGAATCTCCAGAAATCTCAGCAAATATTTTTTCACCCAAACTGGATGATACTTTCAGGTAATGATCAGTACACTAAGGCGACTTGGTTCCCCAAATGTCGTTCTTCTATGTTGAAGCGTTCGTTTCCAGTAACAGTTTGAATTTTTAGGTTTCACTCTGTTTTCTCCTATATTGATAGATGTATTTGGAACTCTAAATCCAACACGGTTTGTGCTAGCTTCTTGAAACTTGACACAATAAAGTAATTTCACGTTCTATCTCTATGTTTTGTTTCCTCTTGATGTAGCCCCAAGCAGTGAATGAGGAGAAACACTTTCATGGAAAGGGGTTGCCAAGCTTCCTAAAATTACAAATCTCCAGAAATCTCAGCAAATATTTTTTCACCCAAACTGGATGATACTTTCAGGTAATGATCAGTACACTAAGGCGACTTGGTTCCGCAAATGTCGTTCTTCTATGTTGAAGCGTTCGTTTCCAGTAACAGTTTGAATTTTTAGGTTTCACTCTGTTTTCTCCTATATTGATAGATGTATTTGGAACTCTAAATCCAACACGGTTTGTGCTAGCTTCTTGAAACTTGACACAATAAAGCAGTTTCACGTTCTATCTCTATGTTTTGTTTCCTCTTGATGTAGCCCTAACAGTGACTGGCGAGAAACACTTTCATGGAAAGGGGTTGCCAGGCTTCCCAAATATACGAATCTCCAGAAATCTCAGGAAATATTTTTTCACCCAAACAGGATGATACTTTCAGGTAATGATCAGTACACTAAGGCGACTTGGTTCCCCAAATTTCGTTCTTCTATGTTGAAGCGTTCGTTTCCAGTAACAGTTTGAATTTTTAGGTTTCACTCTGTTTTCTCCTATATTGATAGATGTATTTGGAACTCTAAATCCAACACGGTTTGTGCTAGCTTCTTGAAACTTGACACAATAAAGTAATTTCACGTTCTATCTCTATGTTTTGTTTCCTCTTGATGTAGCCCTAACAGTGACTGGCGAGAAACACTTTCATGGAAAGGGGTTGCCAAGCTTCCTAAAATTACAAATCTCCAGAAATCTCAGCAAATATTTTTTCACCCAAACTGGATGATACTTTCAGGTAATGATCAGTACACTAAGGCGACTTGGTTCCGCAAATGTCGTTCTTCTATGTTGAAGCGTTCGTTTCCAGTAACAGTTTGAATTTTTAGGTTTCACTCTGTTTTCTCCTATATTGATAGATGTATTTGGAACTCTAAATCCAACACGGTTTGTGCTAGCTTCTTGAAACTTGACACAATAAAGTAGTTTCACGTTCTATCTCTATGTTTTGTTTCCTCTTGATGTAGCCATAACAGTCACTGGCGAGAAACACTTTCATGGAAAGGGGTTGCCAGGCTTCCCAAATATACGAATCTCCAGAAATCTCAGCAAATATTTTTTCACCCAAACAGGATGATACTTTCAGGTAATGATCAGCACACTAAGGCGACTTGGTTCCTTAAATTTCGTTCTTCTATGTTGAAGCGTTCGTTTCCAGTAACAGTTTGAATTTTTAGGTTTCACTCTGTTTTCTCCTATATTGATAGATGTATTTGGAACTCTAAATCCAACACGGTTTGTGCTAGCTTCTTGAAACTTGACACAATAAAGTAGTTTCACGTTCTATCTCTATGTTTTGTTTCCTCTTGATGTAGCCCTAAGCAGTGACTGGCGAGAAACACTTTCATGGAAAGGGGTTGCCAGGCTTCCCAAAATTACGAATCTCCAGAAATCTCAGCAAATATTTTTTCACCCAAACTGGATGATACTTTCAGGTAATGATCACTACACTAACGCGACTTGGTTCCCCAAATTTCGTTCTTCTATGTTGAAGCGTTCGTTTCCAGTAACAGTTTGAATTTTTAGGTTTCACTCTGTTTTCTCCTATATTGATAGATGTATTTGGAACTCTAAATCCAACACGGTTTGTGCTAGCTTCTTGAAACTTGACACAATAAAGCAGTTTCACGTTCTATCTCTATGTTTTGTTTCCTCTTGATGTAGCCCTAAGCGGTGACTGGCGAGAAACACTTTCATGGAAAGGGGTTGCCAGGCTTCCCAAAATTACGAATCTCCAGAAATCTCAGCAAATATTTTTTCACCCAAACTGGATGATACTTTCAGGTAATGATCAGTACACTAAGGCGACTTGGTTCCGCAAATGTCGTTCTTCTATGTTGAAGCGTTCGTTTCCAGTAACAGTTTGAATTTTTAGGTTTCACTCTGTTTTCTCCTATATTGATAGATGTATTTGGAACTCTAAATCCAACACGGTTTGTGCTAGCTTCTTGAAACTTGACACAATAAAGTAGTTTCACGTTCTATCTCTATGTTTTGTTTCCTCTTGATGTAGCCATAACAGTGACTGGCGAGAAACACTTTCATGGAAAGGGGTTGCCAGGCTTCCCAAATATACGAATCTCCAGAAATCTCAGCAAATATTTTTTCACCCAAACAGGATGATACTTTCAGGTAATGATCAGTACACTAAGGCGACTTGGTTCCCCAAATTTCGTTCTTCTATGTTGAAGCGTTCGTTTCCAGTAACAGTTTGAATTTTTAGGTTTCACTCTGTTTTCTCCTATATTGATAGATGTATTTGGAACTCTAAATCCAACACGGTTTGTGCTAGCTTCTTGAAACTTGACACAATAAAGCAGTTTCACGTTCTATCTCTATGTTTTGTTTCCTCTTGATGTAGCCCTAAGCAGTGACTGGCAAGAAAGACTTTCATGGAAAGGGGTTGCCAGGCTTCCCAAAATTACGAATCTCCAGAAATCTCAGCAAATATTTTTTCACCCAAACTGGATGATACTTTCAGGTAATGATCAGTACACTAAGGCGACTTGGTTCCCCAAATGTCGTTCTTCTATGTTGAAGCGTTCGTTTCCAGTAACAGTTTGAATTTTTAGGTTTCACTCTGTTTTCTCCTATATTGATAGATGTATTTGGAACTCTAAATCCAACACGGTTTGTGCTAGCTTCTTGAAACTTGACACAATAAAGCAGTTTCACGTTCTATCTCTATGTTTTGTTTCCTCTTGATGTAGCCCTAAGCAGTGACTGGCAAGAAACACTTTCATGGAAAGGGGTTGCCATGCTTCCCAAAATTACGAATCTCCAGAAATCTCAGCAAATATTTTTTCACCCAAACTGGATGATACTTTCAGGTAATGATCAGTACACTAAGGCGACTTGGTTCCCCAAATGTCGTTCTTCTATGTTAAAGCGTTCGTTTCCAGTAACAGTTTGAATTTTTAGGTTTCACTCTGTTTTCTCCTATATTGATAGATGTATTTGGATCTCTAAATCCAACACGGTTTGTGCTAGCTTCTTGAAACTTGACACAATAAAGTAATTTCACGTTCTATCTCTATGTTTTGTTTCCTCTTGATGTAGCCCCAAGCAGTGACTGAGGAGAAACACTTTCATGGAAAGGGGTTGCCAAGCTTCCTAAAATTACAAATCTCCAGAAATCTCAGCAAATATTTTTTCACCCAAACAGGATGATACTTTCAGGTAATGATCAGTACACTAAGGCGACTTGGTTCCCCAAATGTCGTTCTTCTATGTTGAAGCGTTCGTTTCCAGTAACAGTTTGAATTTTTAGGTTTCACTCTGTTTTCTCCTATATTGATAGATGTATTTGGAACTCTAAATCCAACACGGTTTGTGCTAGCTTCTTGAAACTTGACACAATAAAGTAGTTTCACGTTCTATCTCTATGTTTTGTTTCCTCTTGATGTAGCCCTAACAGTGACTGGCGAGAAACACTTTCATGGAAAGGGGTTGCCAGGCTTCCCAAATATACGAATCTCCAGAAATCTCAGCAAATATTTTTTCACCCAAACAGGATGATACTTTCAGGTAATGATCAGCACACTAAGGCGACTTGGTTCCCCAAATTTCGTTCTTCTATGTTGAAGCGTTCGTTTCCAGTAACAGTTTGAATTTTTAGGTTTCACTCTGTTTTCTCCTATATTGATAGATGTATTTGGAACTCTAAATCCAACACGGTTTGTGCTAGCTTCTTGAAACTTGACACAATAAAGTAGTTTCACGTTCTATCTCTATGTTTTGTTTCCTCTTGATGTAGCCCTAAGCAGTGACTGGCGAGAAACACTTTCATGGAAAGGGGTTGCCAGGCTTCCCAAAATTACGAATCTCCAGAAATCTCAGCAAATATTTTTTCACCCAAACTGGATGATACTTTCAGGTAATGATCACTACACTAACGCGACTTGGTTCCCCAAATTTCGTTCTTCTATGTTGAAGCGTTCATTTCCAGTTACAGTTTGAATTTTTAGGTTTCACTCTGTTTTCTCCTATATTGATAGATGTATTTGGAACTCTAAATCCAACACGGTTTGTGCTAGCTTCTTGAAACTTGACACAATAAAGCAGTTTCACGTTCTATCTCTATGTTTTGTTTCCTCTTGATGTAGCCCTAACAGTGACTGGCGAGAAACACTTTCATGGAAAGGGGTTGCCAGGCTTCCCAAATATACGAATCTCCAGAAATCTCAGGAAATATTTTTTCACCCAAACAGGATGATACTTTCAGGTAATGATCAGTACTCTAAGGCGACTTGGTTCCCCAAATTTCGTTCTTCTATGTTGAAGCGTTCGTTTCCAGTAACAGTTTGAATTTTTAGGTTTCACTCTGTTTTCTCCTATATTGATAGATGTATTTGGAACTCTAAATCCAACACGGTTTGTGCTAGCTTCTTGAAACTTGACACAATAAAGTAATTTCACGTTCTATCTCTATGTTTTGTTTCCTCTTGATGTAGCCCCAAGCAGTGACTGAGGAGAAACACTTTCATGGAAAGGGGTTGCCAAGCTTCCTAAAATTACAAATCTCCAGAAATCTCAGCAAATATTTTTTCACCCAAACTGGATGATACTTTCAGGTAATGATCAGTACACTAAGGCGACTTGGTTCCGTAAATGTCGTTCTTCTATGTTGAAGCGTTCGTTTCCAGTAACAGTTTGAATTTTTAGGTTTCACTCTGTTTTCTCCTATATTGATAGATGTATTTGGAACTCTAAATCCAACACGGTTTGTGCTAGCTTCTTGAAACTTGACACAATAAAGTAGTTTCACGTTCTATCTCTATGTTTTGTTTCCTCTTGATGTAGCCATAACAGTCACTGGCGAGAAACACTTTCATGGAAAGGGGTTGCCAGGCTTCCCAAATATACGAATCTCCAGAAATCTCAGCAAATATTTTTTCACCCAAACAGGATGATACTTTCAGGTAATGATCAGCACACTAAGGCGACTTGGTTCCCCAAATTTCGTTCTTCTATGTTGAAGCGTTCGTTTCCAGTAACAGTTTGAATTTTTAGGTTTCACTCTGTTTTCTCCTATATTGATAGATGTATTTGGAACTCTAAATCCAACACGGTTTGTGCTAGCTTCTTGAAACTTGACACAATAAAGTAGTTTCACGTTCTATCTCTATGTTTTGTTTCCTCTTGATGTAGCCCTAAGCAGTGACTGGCGAGAAACACTTTAATGGAAAGGGGTTGCCAGGCTTCCCAAAATTACGAATCTCCAGAAATCTCAGCAAATATTTTTTCACCCAAACTGGATGATACTTTCAGGTAATGATCACTACACTAACGCGACTTGGTTCCCCAAATTTCGTTCTTCTATGTTGAAGCGTTCGTTTCCAGTAACAGTTTGAATTTTTAGGTTTCACTCTGTTTTCTCCTATATTGATAGATGTATTTGGAACTCTAAATCCAACACGGTTTGTGCTAGCTTCTTGAAACTTGACACAATAAAGCAGTTTCACGTTCTATCTCTATGTTTTGTTTCCTCTTGATGTAGCCCTAAGCGGTGACTGGCGAGAAACACTTTCATGGAAAGGGGTTGCCAGGCTTCCCAAAATTACGAATCTCCAGAAATCTCAGCAAATATTTTTTCACCCAAACTGGATGATACTTTCAGGTAATGATCAGTACACTAAGGCGACTTGGTTCCGCAAATGTCGTTCTTCTATGTTGCAGCGTTCGTTTCCAGTAACAGTTTGAATTTTTAGGTTTCACTCTGTTTTCTCCTATATTGATAGATGTATTTGGAACTCTAAATCCAACACGGTTTGTGCTAGCTTCTTGAAACTTGACACAATAAAGTAGTTTCACGTTCTATCTCTATGTTTTGTTTCCTCTTGATGTAGCCATAACAGTGACTGGCGAGAAACACTTTCATGGAAAGGGGTTGCCAGGCTTCCCAAATATACGAATCTCCAGAAATCTCAGCAAATATTTTTTCACCCAAACAGGATGATACTTTCAGGTAATGATCAGTACACTAAGGCGACTTGGTTCCCCAAATTTCGTTCTTCAATGTTGAAGCGTTCGTTTCCAGTAACAGTTTGAATTTTTAGGTTTCACTCTGTTTTCTCCTATATTGATAGATGTATTTGGAACTCTAAATCCAACACGGTTTGTGCTAGCTTCTTGAAACTTGACACAATAAAGCAGTTTCACGTTCTATCTCTATGTTTTGTTTCCTCTTGATGTAGCCCTAAGCAGTGACTGGCAAGAAAGACTTTCATGGAAAGGGGTTGCCATGCTTCCCAAAATTACGAATCTCCAGAAATCTCAGCAAATATTTTTTCACCCAAACTGGATGATACTTTCAGGTAATGATCAGTACACTAAGGCGACTTGGTTCCCCAAATGTCGTTCTTCTATGTTGAAGCGTTCGTTTCCAGTAACAGTTTGAATTTTTAGGTTTCACTCTGTTTTCTCCTATATTGATAGATGTATTTGGAACTCTAAATCCAACACGGTTTGTGCTAGCTTCTTGAAACTTGACACAATAAAGTAATTTCACGTTCTATCTCTATGTTTTGTTTCCTCTTGATGTAGCCCCAAGCAGTGAATGAGGAGAAACACTTTCATGGAAAGGGGTTGCCAAGCTTCCTAAAATTACAAATCTCCAGAAATCTCAGCAAATATTTTTTCACCCAAACTGGATGATACTTTCAGGTAATGATCAGTACACTAAGGCGACTTGGTTCCGCAAATGTCGTTCTTCTATGTTGAAGCGTTCGTTTCCAGTAACAGTTTGAATTTTTAGGTTTCACTCTGTTTTCTCCTATATTGATAGATGTATTTGGAACTCTAAATCCAACACGGTTTGTGCTAGCTTCTTGAAACTTGACACAATAAAGCAGTTTCACGTTCTATCTCTATGTTTTGTTTCCTCTTGATGTAGCCCTAACAGTGACTGGCGAGAAACACTTTCATGGAAAGGGGTTGCCAGGCTTCCCAAATATACGAATCTCCAGAAATCTCAGGAAATATTTTTTCACCCAAACAGGATGATACTTTCAGGTAATGATCAGTACACTAAGGCGACTTGGTTCCCCAAATTTCGTTCTTCTATGTTGAAGCGTTCGTTTCCAGTAACAGTTTGAATTTTTAGGTTTCACTCTGTTTTCTCCTATATTGATAGATGTATTTGGAACTCTAAATCCAACACGGTTTGTGCTAGCTTCTTGAAACTTGACACAATAAAGTAATTTCACGTTCTATCTCTATGTTTTGTTTCCTCTTGATGTAGCCCTAACAGTGACTGGCGAGAAACACTTTCATGGAAAGGGGTTGCCAAGCTTCCTAAAATTACAAATCTCCAGAAATCTCAGCAAATATTTTTTCACCCAAACAGGATGATACTTTCAGGTAATGATCAGCACACTAAGGCGACTTGGTTCCTTAAATTTCGTTCTTCTATGTTGAAGCGTTCGTTTCCAGTAACAGTTTGAATTTTTAGGTTTCACTCTGTTTTCTCCTATATTGATAGATGTATTTGGAACTCTAAATCCAACACGGTTTGTGCTAGCTTCTTGAAACTTGACACAATAAAGTAGTTTCACGTTCTATCTCTATGTTTTGTTTCCTCTTGATGTAGCCCTAAGCAGTGACTGGCGAGAAACACTTTCATGGAAAGGGGTTGCCAGGCTTCCCAAAATTACGAATCTCCAGAAATCTCAGCAAATATTTTTTCACCCAAACTGGATGATACTTTCAGGTAATGATCACTACACTAATGCGACTTGGTTCCCCAAATTTCGTTCTTCTATGTTGAAGCGTTCGTTTCCAGTAACAGTTTGAATTTTTAGGTTTCACTCTGTTTTCTCCTATATTGATAGATGTATTTGGAACTCTAAATCCAACACGGTTTGTGCTAGCTTCTTGAAACTTGACACAATAAAGCAGTTTCACGTTCTATCTCTATGTTTTGTTTCCTCTTGATGTAGCCCTAAGCGGTGACTGGCGAGAAACACTTTCATGGAAAGGGGTTGCCAGGCTTCCCAAAATTACGAATCTCCAGAAATCTCAGCAAATATTTTTTCACCCAAACTGGATGATACTTTCAGGTAATGATCAGTACACTAAGGCGACTTGGTTCCGCAAATGTCGTTCTTCTATGTTGAAGCGTTCGTTTCCAGTAACAGTTTGAATTTTTAGGTTTCACTCTGTTTTCTCCTATATTGATAGATGTATTTGGAACTCTAAATCCAACACGGTTTGTGCTAGCTTCTTGAAACTTGACACAATAAAGTAGTTTCACGTTCTATCTCTATGTTTTGTTTCCTCTTGATGTAGCCATAACAGTGACTGGCGAGAAACATTTTCATGGAAAGGGGTTGCCAGGCTTCCCAAATATACGAATCTCCAGAAATCTCAGCAAATATTTTTTCACCCAAACAGGATAATACTTTCAGGTAATGATCAGTACACTAAGGCGACTTGGTTCCCCAAATTTCGTTCTTCTATGTTGAAGCGTTCGTTTCCAGTAACAGTTTGAATTTTTAGGTTTCACTCTGTTTTCTCCTATATTGATAGATGTATTTGGAACTCTAAATCCAACACGGTTTGTGCTAGCTTCTTGAAACTTGACACAATAAAGCAGTTTCACGTTCTATCTCTATGTTTTGTTTCCTCTTGATGTAGCCCTAAGCAGTGACTGGCAAGAAAGACTTTCATGGAAAGGGGTTGCCAGGCTTCCCAAAATTACGAATCTCCAGAAATCTCAGCAAATATTTTTTCACCCAAACTGGATGATACTTTCAGGTAATGATCAGTACACTAAGGCGACTTGGTTCCCCAAATGTCGTTCTTCTATGTTGAAGCGTTCGTTTCCAGTAACAGTTTGAATTTTTAGGTTTCACTCTGTTTTCTCCTATATTGATAGATGTATTTGGAACTCTAAATCCAACACGGTTTGTGCTAGCTTCTTGAAACTTGACACAATAAAGTAATTTCACGTTCTCTCTCTATGTTTTGTTTCCTCTTGATGTAGCCCCAAGCAGTGACTGAGGAGAAACAGTTTCATGGAAAGGGGTTGCCAAGCTTCCTAAAATTACAAATCTCCAGAAATCTCAGCAAATATTTTTTCACCCAAACTGGATGATACTTTCAGGTAATGATCAGTACACTAAGGCGACTTGGTTCCGCAAATGTCGTTCTTCTATGTTGAAGCGTTCGTTTCCAGTAACAGTTTGAATTTTTAGGTTTCACTCTGTTTTCTCCTATATTGATAGATGTATTTGGAACTCTAAATCCAACACGGTTTGTGCTAGCTTCTTGAAACTTGACACAATAAAGTAGTTTCACGTTCTATCTCTATGTTTTGTTTCCTCTTGATGTAGCCCTAACAGTGACTGGCGAGAAACACTTTCATGGAAAGGGGTTGCCAGGCTTCCCAAATATACGAATCTCCAGAAATCTCAGCAAATATTTTTTCACCCAAACAGGATGATACTTTCAGGTAATGATCAGTACACTAAGGCGACTTGGTTCCCCAAATTTCGTTCTTCTATGTTGAAGCGTTCGTTTCCAGTAACAGTTTGAATTTTTAGGTTTCACTCTGTTTTCTCCTATATTGATAGATGTATTTGGAACTCTAAATCCAACACGGTTTGTGCTAGCTTCTTGAAACTTGACACAATAAAGCAGTTTCACGTTCTATCTCTATGTTTTGTTTCCTCTTGATGTAGCCCTAAGCAGTGACTGGCAAGAAACACTTTCATGGAAAGGGGTTGCCATGCTTCCCAAAATTACGAATCTCCAGAAATCTCAGCAAATATTTTTTCACCCAAAATGGATGATACTTTCAGGTAATGATCAGTACACTAAGGCGACTTGGTTCCCCAAATTTCGTTCTTCTATGTTGAAGCGTTCGTTTCCAGTAACAGTTTGAATTTTTAGGTTTCACTCTGTTTTCTCCTATATTGATAGATGTATTTGGAACTCTAAATCCAACACGGTTTGTGCTAGCTTCTTGAAACTTGACACAATAAAGTAATTTCACGTTCTATCTCTATGTTTTGTTTCCTCTTGATGTAGCCCCAAGCAGTGACTGAGGAGAAACACTTTCATGGAAAGGGGTTGCCAGGCTTCCCAAATATACGAATCTCCAGAAATCTCAGCAAATATTTTTTCACCCAAACAGGATGATACTTTCAGGTAATGATCAGTACACTAAGGCGACTTGGTTCCCCAAATTTCGTTCTTCTATGTTGAAGCGTTCGTTTCCAGTAACAGTTTGAATTTTTAGGTTTCACTCTGTTTTCTCCTATATTGATAGATGTATTTGGAACTCTAAATCCAACACGGTTTGTGCTAGCTTCTTGAAACTTGACACAATAAAGTAGTTTCACGTTCTATCTCTATGTTTTGTTTCCTCTTGATGTAGCCCTAAGCCGTGACTGGCGAGAAACACTTTCATGGAAAGGGGTTGCCAGGCTTCCCAAAATTACGAATCTCCAGAAATCTCAGCAAATATTTTTTCACCCAAACTGGATGATACTTTCAGGTAATGATCACTACACTAACGCGACTTGGTTCCCCAAATTTCGTTCTTCTATGTTGAAGCGTTCGTTTCCAGTAACAGTTTAAATTTTTAGGTTTCACTCTGTTTTCTCCTATATTGATAGATGTATTTGGAACTCTAAATCCAACACGGTTTGTGCTAGCTTCTTGAAACTTGACACAATAAAGTAGTTTCACGTTCTATCTCTATGTTTTGTTTCCTCTTGATGTAGCCCTAAGCAGTGACTGGCGAGAAACACTTTCATGGAAAGGGGTTGCCAGGCTTCCCAAAATTACGAATCTCCAGAAATCTCAGCAAATATTTTTTCACCCAAACTGGATGATACTTTCAGGTAATGATCAGTACACTAACGCGACTTGGTTCCCCAAATGTCGTTCTTCTATGTTGAAGCGTTCGTTTCCAGTAACAGTTTGAATTTTTAGGTTTCACTCTGTTTTCTCCTATATTGATAGATGTATTTGGAACTCTAAATCCAACACGGTTTGTGCTAGCTTCTTGAAACTTGACACAATAAAGCAGTTTCACGTTCTATCTCTATGTTTTGTTTCCTCTTGATGTAGCCCTAACAGTGACTGGCGAGAAACACTTTCATGGAAAGGGTTTGCCAGGCTTCCCAAATATACGAATCTCCAGAAATCTCAGGAAATATTTTTTCACCCAAACAGGATGATACTTTCAGGTAATGATCAGTACACTAAGGCGACTTGGTTCCCCAAATGTCGTTCTTCTATGTTGAAGCGTTCGTTTCCAGTAACAGTTTGAATTTTTAGGTTTCACTCTGTTTTCTCGTATATTGATAGATGTATTTGGAACTCTAAATCCAACACGGTTTGTGCTAGCTTCTTGAAACTTGACACAATAAAGTAGTTTCACGTTCTATCTCTATGTTTTGTTTCCTCTTGATGTAGCCCTAAGCAGTGACTGGCGAGAAACACTTTCATGGAAAGGGGTTGCCAGGCTTCCCAAAATTACGAATCTCCAGAAATCTCAGCAAATATTTTTTCACCCAAACTGGATGATACTTTCAGGTAATGATCACTACACTAAGGCGACTTGGTTCCCCAAATGTCGTTCTTCTATGTTGAAGCGTTCGTTTCCAGTAACAGTTTGAATTTTTAGGTTTCACTCTGTTTTCTCCTATATTGATAGATGTATTTGGAACTCTAAATCCAACATGGTTTTTGCTAGCTTCTTGAAACTTGACACAATAAAGTAATTTCACGTTCTATCTCTATGTTTTGTTTCCTCTTGATGTAGCCCCAAACAGTGACTGAGGAGAAACACTTTCATGGAAAGGGGTTGCCAGCTTCCTAAAATTACAAATCTCCAGAAATCTCAGCAAATAATTTTTCACCCAAACTGGATGATACTTTCAGGTAATGATCAGCACACTAAGGCGACTTGGTTCCCCAAATGTCGTTCTTCTATGTTGAAGCGTTCGTTTCCAGTAACAGTTTGAATTTTTAGGTTTCACTCTGTTTTCTCCTATATTGATAGATGTATTTGGAACTCTAAATCCAACACGGTTTGTGCTAGCTTCTTGAAACTTGACACAATAAAGTAGTTTCACATTCTATCTCTATGTTTTGTTTCCTCTTGATGTAGCCCTAACAGTGACTGGCGAGAAACACTTTCATGGAAAGGGGTTGCCAGGCTTCCCAAATATACGAATCTCCAGAAATCTCAGCAAATATTTTTTCACCCAAACAGGATGATACTTTCAGGTAATGATCAGTACACTAATGCGACTTGGTTCCCCAAATTTCGTTCTTCTATGTTGAAGCGTTCGTTTCCAGTAACAGTTTGAATTTTTAGGTTTCACTCTGTTTTCTCCTATATTGATAGATGTATTTGGAACTCTAAATCCAACACGGTTTGTGCTAGCTTCTTGAAACTTGACACAATAAAGTAGTTTCATGTTCTATCTCTATGTTTTGTTTCCTCTTGATGTAGCCCTAGGCAGTGACTGGCGATGAACACTTTCATGGAAAGGGGTGGCTTTCCAAAATTACGAATCTCCAGAAATCTCAGCAAATATTTTTTCACCCAAACTGGATGATACTTTCAGGTAATGATCACTACACTAACGCGACTTGGTTCCCCAAATGTCGTTCTTCTATGTTGAAGCGTTCGTTTCCAGTAACAGTTTGAAATTTTAGGTTTCACTCTGTTTTCTCCTATATTGATAGATGTATTTGGAACTCTAAATCCAACACGGTTTGTGCTAGCTTCTTGAAACTTGACACAATAAAGTAGTTTCACGTTCTATCTCTATGTTTTGTTTCCTCTTGATGTAGCCCTAAGCAGTGACTGGCGAGAAACACTTTCATGGAAAGGGGTTGCCAGGCTTCCCAAAATTACGAATCTCCAGAAATCTCAGCAAATATTTTTTCACCCAAACTGGATGATACTTTCAGGTAATGATCAGTACACTAAGGTGACTTGGTTCCCCAAATTTCGTTCTTCTATGTTGAAGCATTCGTTTCCAGTAACAGTTTGAATTTTTAGGTTTCACTCTGTTTTCTCCTATATTGATAGATGTATTTGGAACTCTAAATCCAACACGGTTTGTGCTAGCTTCTTGAAACTTGACACAATAAAGCAGTTTCACGTTCTATCTCTATGTTTTGTTTCCTCTTGATGTAGCCCTAAGCAGTGACTGGCGAGAAACACTTTCATGGAAAGGGGTTGCCAGGCTTCCCAAAATTACGAATCTCCAGAAATCTCAGCAAATATTTTTTCACCCAAACTGGATAATACTTTCAGGTAATGATCACTACACTAACGCGACTTGGTTCCCCAAATGTCGTTCTTCTATGTTGAAGCGTTCGTTTCCAGTAACAGTTTGAATTTTTAGGTTTCACTCTGTTTTCTCCTATATTGATAGATGTATTTGGAACTCTAAATCCAACACGGTTTGTGCTAGCTTCTTGAATCTTGACACAATAAAGCAGTTTCACGTTCTATCTCTATGTTTTGTTTCCTCTTGATGTAGCCCTAACAGTGACTGGCGAGAAACACTTTCATGGAAAGGGGTTGCCAGGCTTCCCAAATATACAAATCTCCAGAAATCTCAGGAAATATTTTTTCACCCAAACAGGATGATACTTTCAGGTAATGATCAGTACACTAAGGCGACTTGGTTCCCCAAATTTCGTTCTTCTATGTTGAAGCGTTCGTTTCCAGTAACAGTTTGAATTTTTAGGTTTCACTCTGTTTTCTCCTATATTGATAGATGTATTTGGAACTCTAAATCCAACACGGTTTGTGCTAGCTTCTTGAAACTTGACCCAATAAAGTAGTTTCACGTTCTATCTCTATGTTTTGTTTCCTCTTGATGTAGCCCTAACAGTGACTGGCGAGAAACACTTTCATGGAAAGGGGTTGCCAGGCTTCCCAAATATACGAATCTCCAGAAATCTCAGCAAATATTTTTTCACCCAAACTGGATGATACTTTCAGGTAATGATCAGTACACTAAGGCGACTTGGTTCCCCAAATTTCGTTCTTCTATGTTGAAGCGTTCGTTTCCAGTTACAGTTTGAATTTTTAGGTTTCACTCTGTTTTCTCCTATATTGATAGATGTATTTGGAACTCTAAATCCAACACGGTTTGTGCTAGCTTCTTGAAACTTGACACAATAAAGTAGTTTCACGTTCTATCTCTATGTTTTGTTTCCTCTTGATGTAGCCCTAAGCAGTGACTGGCGAGAAACACTTTCATGGAAAGGGGTTGCCAGGCTTCCCAAAATTACGAATCTCCAGAAATCTCAGCAAATATTTTTTCACCCAAACTGGATGATACTTTCAGGTAATGATCACTACACTAACGCGACTTGGTTCCCCAAATTTCGTTCTTCTATGTTGAAGCGTTCGTTTCCAGTAACAGTTTGAATTTTTAGGTTTCACTCTGTTTTCTCCTATATTGATAGATGTATTTGGAACTCTAAATCCAACACGGTTTGTGCTAGCTTCTTGAAACTTGACACAATAAAGCAGTTTCACGTTCTATCTCTATGTTTTGTTTCCTCTTGATGTAGCCCTAAGCAGTGACTGGGGAGAAACACTTTCATGGAAAGGGGTTGCCAGGCTTCCCAAAATTACGAATCTCCAGAAATCTCAGCAAATATTTTTTCACCCAAACTGGATGATACTTTCAGGTAATGATCACTACACTAACGCGACTTGGTTCCGCAAATGTCGTTCTTCTATGTTGAAGCGTTCGTTTCCAGTAACAGTTTGAATTTTTAGGTTTCACTCTGTTTTCTCCTATATTGATAGATGTATTTGGAACTCTAAATCCAACACGGTTTGTGCTAGCTTCTTGAAACTTGACACAATAAAGTAGTTTCACGTTCTATCTCTATGTTTTGTTTCCTCTTGATGTAGCCCTAACAGTGACTGGCGAGAAACACTTTCATGGAAAGGGGTTGCCAGGCTTCCCAAATATACGAATCTCCAGAAATCTCAGCAAATATTTTTTCACCCAAACAGGATGATACTTTCAGGTAATGATCAGTACACTAAGGCGACTTGGTTCCCCAAATTTCGTTCTTCTATGTTGAAGCGTTCGTTTCCAGTAACAGTTTGAATTTTTAGGTTTCACTCTGTTTTCTCCTATATTGATAGATGTATTTGGAACTCTAAATCCAACACGGTTTGTGCTAGCTTCTTGAAACTTGACACAATAAAGCAGTTTCACGTTCTATCTCTATGTTTTGTTTCCTCTTGATGTAGCCCTAAGCAGTGACTGGCAAGAAACACTTTCATGGAAAGGGGTTGCCAGGCTTCCCAAAATTACGAATCTCCAGAAATCTCAGCAAATATTTTTTCACCCAAACTGGATGATACTTTCAGGTAATGATCAGTACACTAAGGCGACTTGGTTCCCCAAATGTCGTTCTTCTATGTTGAAGCGTTCGTTTCCAGTAACAGTTTGAATTTTTAGGTTTCACTCTGTTTTCTCCTATATTGATAGATGTATTTGGAACTCTAAATCCAACACGGTTTGTGCTAGCTTCTTGAAACTTGACACAATAAAGTAATTTCACGTTCTATCTCTATGTTTTGTTTCCTCTTGATGTAGCCCCAAGCAGTGACTGAGGAGAAACACTTTCATGGAAAGGGGTTGCCAAGCTTCCTAAAATTACAAATCTCCAGAAATCTCAGCAAATATTTTTTCACCCAAACTGGATGATACTTTCAGGTAATGATCAGTACACTAAGGCGACTTGGTTCCATAAATGTCGTTCTTCTATGTTGAAGCGTTCGTTTCCAGTAAAAGTTTGAATTTTTAGGTTTCACTCTTTTTTCTCCTATATTGATAGATGTATTTGGAACTCTAAATCCAACACGGTTTGTGCTAGCTTCTTGAAACTTGACACAATAAAGTAGTTTCACGTTCTATCTCTATGTTTTGTTTCCTCTTGATGTAGCCATAACAGTGACTGGCGAGAAACACTTTCATGGAAAGGGGTTGCCAGGCTTCCGAAATATACGAATCTCCAGAAATCTCAGCAAATATTTTTTCACCCAAACAGGATGATACTTTCAGGTAATGATCAGTACACTAAGGCGACTTGGTTCCGCAAATGTCGTTCTTCTATGTTGAAGCGTTCGTTTCCAGTAACAGTTTGAATTTTTAGGTTTCACTCTGTTTTCTCCTATATTGATAGATGTATTTGGAACTCTAAATCCAACACGGTTTGTGCTAGCTTCTTGAAACTTGACACAATAAAGTAGTTTCACGTTCTATCTCTATGTTTTGTTTCCTCTTGATGTAGCCCTAAGCAGTGACTGGCGAGAAACACTTTCATGGAAAGGGGTTGCCAGGCTTCCCAAAATTACGAATCTCCAGAAATCTCAGCAAATATTTTTTCACCCAAACTGGATGATACTTTCAGGTAATGATCACTACACTAACGCGACTTGGTTCCCCAAATTTCGTTCTTCTATGTTGAAGCGTTCGTTTCCAGTAACAGTTTGAATTTTTAGGTTTCACTCTGTTTTCTCCTATATTGATAGATGTATTTGGAACTCTAAATCCAACACGGTTTGTGCTAGCTTCTTGAAACTTGACACAATAAAGCAGTTTCACGTTCTATCTCTATGTTTTGTTTCCTCTTGATGTAGCCCTAAGCAGTGACTGGCGAGAAACACTTTCATGGAAAGGGGTTGCCAGGCTTCCCAAAATTACGAATCTCCAGAAATCTCAGCAAATATTTTTTCACCCAAACTGGATGATACTTTCAGGTAATGATCAGTACACTAACGCGACTTGGTTCCCCAAATGTCGTTCTTCTATGTTGAAGCGTTCGTTTCCAGTAACAGTTTGAATTTTTAGGTTTCACTCTGTTTTCTCCTATATTGATAGATGTATTTGGAACTCTAAATCCAACACGGTTTGTGCTAGCTTCTTGAAACTTGACACAATAAAGCAGTTTCACGTTCTATCTCTATGTTTTGTTTCCTCTTGATGTAGCCCTAACAGTGACTGGCGAGAAACACTTTCATGGAAAGGGGTTGCCAGGCTTCCCAAATATACGAATCTCCAGAAATCTCAGGAAATATTTTTTCACCCAAACAGGATGATACTTTCAGGTAATGATCAGTACACTAAGGCGACTTGGTTCCCCAAATGTCGTTCTTCTATGTTGAAGCGTTCGTTTCCAGTAACAGTTTGAATTTTTAGGTTTCACTCTGTTTTCTCCTATATTGATAGATGTATTTGGAACTCTAAATCCAACACGGTTTGTGCTAGCTTCTTGAAACTTGACACAATAAAGTAGTTTCACGTTCTATCTCTATGTTTTGTTTCCTCTTGATGTAGCCCTAAGCAGTGACTGGCGAGAAACACTTTCATGGAAAGGGGTTGCCAGGCTTCCCAAAATTACGAATCTCCAGAAATCTCAGCAAATATTTTTTCACCCAAACTGGATGATACTTTCAGGTAATGATCACTACACTAAGGCGACTTGGTTCCCCTAATTTCGTTCTTCTATGTTGAAGCGTTCGTTTCCAGTAACAGTTTGAATTTTTAGGTTTCACTCTGTTTTCTCCTATATTGATAGATGTATTTGGAACTCTAAATCCAACACGGTTTGTGCTAGCTTCTTGAAACTTGACACAATAAAGCAGTTTCACGTTCTATCTCTATGTTTTGTTTCCTCTTGATGTAGCCCTAAGCAGTGACTGGCGAGAAACACTTTCATGGAAAGGGGTTGCCAGGCTTCCCAAAATTACGAATCTCCAGAAATCTCAGCAAATATTTTTTCAGCCAAACTGGATGATACTTTCAGGTAATGATCAGTACACTAACGCGACTTGGTTCCCCAAATGTCGTTCTTCTATGTTGAAGCGTTCGTTTCCAGTAACAGTTTGAATTTTTAGGTTTCACTCTGTTTTCTCCTATATTGATAGATGTATTTGGAACTCTAAATCCAACACGGTTTGTGCTAGCTTCTTGAAACTTGACACAATAAAGCAGTTTCACGTTCTATCTCTATGTTTTGTTTCCTCTTGATGTAGCCCTAACAGTGACTGGCGAGAAACACTTTCATGGAAAGGGGTTGCCAGGCTTCCCAAATATACGAATCTCCAGAAATCTCAGGAAATATTTTTTCACCCAAACAGGATGATACTTTCAGGTAATGATCAGTACACTAAGGCGACTTGGTTCCCCATATTTCGTTCTTCTATGTTGAAGCGTTCGTTTCCAGTAACAGTTTGAATTTTTAGGTTTCACTCTGTTTTCTCCTATATTGATAGATGTATTTGGAACTCTAAATCCAACACGGTTTGTGCTAGCTTCTTGAAACTTGACACAATAAAGCAGTTTCACGTTCTATCTCTATGTTTTGTTTCCTCTTGATGTAGCCCTAACAGTGACTGGCGAGAAACACTTTCATGGAAAGGGGTTGCCAGGCTTCCCAAATATACGAATCTCCAGAAATCTCAGCAAATATTTTTTCACCCAAACAGGATGATACTTTCAGGTAATGATCAGTACACTAAGGCGACTTGGTTCCCCAAATTTCGTTCTTCTATGTTGAAGCGTTCGTTTCCAGTAACAGTTTGAATTTTTAGGTTTCACTCTGTTTTCTCCTATATTGATAGATGTATTTGGAACTCTAAATCCAACACGGTTTGTGCTAGCTTCTTGAAACTTGACACAATAAAGTAGTTTCACGTTCTATCTCTATGTTTTGTTTCCTCTTGATGTAGCCCTAAGCAGTGACTGGCGAGAAACACTTTCATGGAAAGGGGTTGCCAGGCTTCCCAAAATTACGAATCTCCAGAAATCTCAGCAAATATTTTTTCACCCAAACTGGATGATACTTTCAGGTAATGATCACTACACTAACGCGACTTGGTTCCCCAAATTTCGTTCTTCTATGTTGAAGCGTTCGTTTCCAGTAACAGTTTGAATTTTTAGGTTTCACTCTGTTTTCTCCTATATTGATAGATGTATTTGGAACTCTAAATCCAACACGGTTTGTGCTAGCTTCTTGAAACTTGACACAATAAAGCAGTTTCACGTTCTATCTCTATGTTTTGTTTCCTCTTGATGTAGCCCTAAGCAGTGACTGGCGAGAAACACTTTCATGGAAAGGGGTTGCCAGGCTTCCCAAAATTACGAATCTCCAGAAATCTCAGCAAATATTTTTTCACCCAAACTGGATGATACTTTCAGGTCATGATCAGTACACTAAGGCGACTTGGTTCCGCAAATGTCGTTCTTCTATGTTGAAGCGTTCGTTTCCAGTAACAGTTTGAATTTTTAGGTTTCACTCTGTTTTCTCCTATATTGATAGATGTATTTGGAACTCTAAATCCAACACGGTTTGTGCTAGCTTCTTGAAACTTGACACAATAAAGTAATTTCACGTTCTATCTCTATGTTTTGTTTCCTCTTGATGTAGCCCTAAGCAGTGACTGAGGAGAAACACTTTCATGGAAAGGGGTTGCCAAGCTTCCTAAAATTACAAATCTCCAGAAATCTCAGCAAATATTTTTTCACCCAAACTGGATGATACTTTCAGGTAATGATCAGTACACTAAGGCGACTTGGTTCCCCAAATGTCGTTCTTCTATGTTGAAGCGTTCGTTTCCAGTAACAGTTTGAATTTTTAGGTTTCACTCTGTTTTCTCCTATATTGATAGATGTATTTGGAACTCTAAATCCAACACGGTTTGTGCTAGCTTCTTGAAACTTGACACAATAAAGTAGTTTCACGTTCTATCTCTATGTTTTGTTTCCTCTTGATGTAGCCCCAAGCAGTGACTGGCGAGAAACACTTTCATGGAAAGGGGTTGCCAGGCTTCCCAAATATACGAATCTCCAGAAATCTCAGCAAATATTTTTTCACCCAAACAGGATGATACTTTCAGGTAATGATCAGTACACTAAGGCGACTTGGTTCCCCAAATGTCGTTCTTCTATGTTGAAGCGTTCGTTTCCAGTAACAGTTTGAATTTTTAGGTTTCACTCTGTTTTCTCCTATATTGATAGATGTATTTGGAACTCTAAATCCAACACGGTTTGTGCTAGCTTCTTGAAACTTGACACAATAAAGTAGTTTCACGTTCTATCTCTATGTTTTGTTTCCTCTTGAGTAGCCCTAAGCAGTGACTGGCGAGAAACACTTTCATGGAAAGGGGTTGCCAGGCTTCCCAAATATACGAATCTCCAGAAATCTCAGCAAATATTTTTTCACCCAAACAGGATGATACTTTCAGGTAATGATCAGTACACTAAGGCGACTTGGTTCCCCAAATTTCGTTCTTCTATGTTGAAGCGTTCGTTTCCAGTAACAGTTTGAATTTTTAGGTTTCACTCTGTTTTCTCCTATATTGATAGATGTATTTGGAACTCTAAATCCAACACGGTTTGTGCTAGCTTCTTGAAACTTGACACAATAAAGTAGTTTCACGTTCTATCTCTATGTTTTGTTTCCTCTTGATGTAGCCCTAAGCAGTGACTGGCGAGAAACACTTTCATGGAAAGGGGTTTCCAGGGTTCCCAAAATTACGAATCTCCAGAAATCTCAGCAAATATTTTTTCACCCAAACTGGATGATACTTTCAGGTAATGATCACTATACTAACGCGACTTGGATCCCCAAATTTCGTTCTTCTATGTTGAAGCGTTCGTTTCCAGTAACAGTTTGAATTTTTAGGTTTCACTCTGTTTTCTCCTATATTGATAGATGTATTTGGAACTCTAAATCCAACACGGTTTGTGCTAGCTTCTTGAAACTTGACACAATAAAGCAGTTTCACGTTCTATCTCTATGTTTTGTTTCCTCTTGATGTAGCCCTAAGCAGTGACTGGCGAGAAACACTTTCATGGAAAGGGGTTGCCAGGCTTCCCAAAATTACGAATCTCCAGAAATCTCAGCAAATATTTTTTCACCCAAACTGGATGATACTTTCATGTAATGATCAGTACACTAAAGCGACTTGGTTCCCCAAATGTCGTTCTTCTATGTTGAAGCGTTCGTTTCCAGTAACAGTTTGAATTTTTAGGTTTCACTCTGTTTTCTCCTATATTGATAGATGTATTTGGAACTCTAAATCCAACACGGTTTGTGCTAGCTTCTTGAAACTTGACACAATAAAGCAGTTTCACGTTCTATCTCTATGTTTTGTTTCCTCTTGATGTAGCCCTAACAGTGACTGGCGAGAAACACTTTCATGGAAAGGGGTTGCCAGGCTTCCCAAATATACGAATCTCCAGAAATCTCAGGAAATATTTTTTCACCCAAACAGGATGATACTTTCAGGTAATGATCAGTACACTAAGGCGACTTGGTTCCCCAAATTTCGTTCTTCTATGTTGAAGCGTTCGTTTCCAGTAACAGTTTGAATTTTTAGGTCTCACTCTGTTTTCTCCTATATTGATAGATGTATTTGGAACTTAAATCCAACACGGTTTGTGCTAGCTTCTTGAAACTTGACACAATAAAGGAGTTTCACGTTCTATCTCTATGTTTTGTTTCCTCTTGATGTAGCCCCAAGCAGTGACTGAGGAGAAACACTTTCATGGAAAGGAATTGCCAAGCTTCCTAAAATTACAAATCTCCAGAAATCTCAGCAAATATTTTTTCACCCAAACTGGATGATACTTTCAGGTAATGATCAGTACACTAAGGCGACTTGGTTCCCCAAATGTCGTTCTTCTATGTTGAAGCGTTCGTTTCCAGTAACAGTTTGAATTTTTAGGTTTCACTCTGTTTTCTCCTATATTGATAGATGTATTTGGAACTCTAAATCCAACACGGTTTGTGCTAGCTTCTTGAAACTTGACACAATAAAGTAGTTTCACGTTCTATCTCTATGTTTTGTTTCCTCTTGATGTAGCCCTAACAGTGACTGGCGAGAAACACTTTCATGGAAAGGGGTTGCCAGGCTTCCCAAATATACGAATCTCCAGAAATCTCAGCAAATATTTTTTCACCCAAACAGGATGATACTTTCAGGTAATGATCAGTACACTAAAGCGACTTGGTTCCCCAAATTTCGTTCTTCTATGTTGAAGCGTTCGTTTCCAGTAACAGTTTGAATTTTTAGGTTTCACTCTGTTTTCTCCTATATTGATAGATGTATTTGGAACTCTAAATCCAACACGGTTTGTGCTAGCTTCTTGAAACTTGACACAATAAAGTAGTTTCACGTTCTATCTCTATGTTTTGTTTCCTCTTGATGTAGCCCTAAGCAGTGACTG